>NW_006787695.1:2350565-2366320 GCF_000442215.2 Lipotes vexillifer | reverse complement strand
GGCTCACCCGCCACTAAGGAGAACGTGAATTTGTACAAATTGGGAGAAAGTCTTTTGGCAGTGTCAACAAACGCTCTTAAAAAGGTTCTACATTCAATACAATAATTTCATATCTAGGACTCTGTCCTAAAGAAAAATCTGGAGCAGGGAACAGAGAATTCAGAAAAAGACCCATTTGGAAATCTACTCTGTGTTAAGCAAGCATAGCATTAGTAATCGTTGGGGAAAGTGTAGTCTATCCAATTCATGGTGCTGTTTTTTTGTCCGATTATTTGTGGGGTGGAGGAGTGGGATTAAATCAAGCCAGAGCCTTGCTTTATTTTTTTTCTCTTTTTAAAAAAGTTTTAAATTTATTTTTGGCTGTGTTGGGTCTTCGTTGCTGCACGCGGGCTTTCTCTAGTTGCAGCGAAAGGGGCTACTCTCGGTTGCGGTGCGCGGGCTTCTCACTGCGGTGGCTTCTCTTGTTGTGGAGCACAGGCTGTAGCCTCACGGACTTCATTAGTTGCAGTGTGCGAGCTCAGTAGTTGTGGCTCACAGGCTCTAGAGCGCAGGCTCAGTAGTTGTGGCATGCGGGCTCAGTAGTTGTGGCTCACGGGCTCTAGAGTGCAGGCTCAGTCGTTGTGGTGCAGGGGCTTAGTTGCTCCGCGGCATGTAGGATTTTCCCGGACCAGGGCTCGAGCCCATATCCCCTGCATTGGCAGGCCAATTCTTAACCACTGCACCACCAGGGAAGTCCCCAGAGCCATTTTTTTTTTTTTTTTTTTTTGCAATATGCGGGCCTCTCACTGTTGTGGCCTCTCCCGTTGCGGAGCACAGGCTTCGGACGCGCAGGCCCAGCGGCCATGGCTCATGGGCCCAGCTGCTCCACGGCAAGTGGGATCTTCCCAGACCAGAGCATGAACCCGTGTCCCCTGCACCGGCAGGCAGACTCTCAACCACTGCACCACCAGGGAAGCCCCCCAGAGCCTTATTTTAAATCACACACAAAACTTCCACTGGAGTACAAATCTAAATGTAGACAAACCCACATAACTACTCGATGGGCATCCTGGAAAACGTCTTCATAATTTTAGAGTTGAAAAACCCTTTCTTAGTGACCGAGAAGAATGACAGATTTGAGTACAGAAAATGGTTAAAAATATCACACAAACCCCAGTATAAATAGGATAAACAAGATAAAACAAGCAACACACAGCGAGTAAACATTAGCATTACATAAAAGAGCATGGGTTAATAACCATCATATATAAAGAGCATGTGCAAAGCAATAAGAAGCCAAATGACTCCATGCAGAAGTGGGCAAAGGAGCTCGTTCACTTATTTCACAAATATTTTTTGAGCACCTACTCTGCTAAGTAGCCAAGTTGGGGAAGCCCAGAACTCAGTCATGTAAGAACAGCTACAAAGCCACCCATTGCCTGGGTGACTGTCTCCCCTGCATGTGGTTTATCCTGTGTCAGAATAACTTCCAATTTTCCTTCTTTTTTCATCTGCTCTTTAGCAAAAATTCATACGGTTGCTGTAATATCTGTGTTTTCAGAGGTAGATACCATAGCCTTCGCTCTGAAGGTAAAATGCACTTGCTGTATGTTTTGTTTTCTTAGCAGAGGACCTTCTGTAAACCCTTTCTGGTGGAGAAAACCAGTCCTGTGTTGCATGGTTCCATACGTGGCCGTGTGTGCAATGCTGTTGTCTCTCCGACTCCCCAGAACCGAGGTTTGGGTCATTAGTCCAAGACAAGTGTGTCCTGTGAGATCTCCCCAACATTATCACTGTCCTAAACCCTGGAGAATGTCCACACTGACAAGTTCAATGACCCATCCGTCGTACACAGGATTGTGCTTTTTCACTAGATTCAGGGCCTCAGAAATATCTGGGGCTCAGTTTCCTTGGAAAAGTGCGGGGGATTGTATTTTTTCTATGAATCCGTCGAGCTCTCAGATTGCTTCTTTGGTTCATAGTTTAAAGATGCCTTTGGCAAAATCCCCAATGAACAGATGCAGAAAAATACTAGGAAATTAAAGCTTGTAGTTTTTGCAAGTTCCCATAGTAATCCTATGCAGAAATGACCATAATGGCGAAAACTCCAGACAAAGACATTTTGATCCCAATTTAAAAAAAATTGCATATATATATATATATATATATATATACATATATATATATAGTTATTATATTTTACCTATACTTATAAATTATTATATGTAAATAAATTTGAAAAGATGCTGGGATTATAGAGGTAAAGAGTTCTTGGAATGTAAACCAATTCTTTTTTTTTTTCTTTTTGCCCGTGTCACGTAGCGTCTTAGTTCCCCAACCAGGGATCGAACCCATGCCCCCTGCAGTGGAAGCGTGGAGTCTTAACCACTGGACCACCAGGGAAGCCCCAATGTAAACCAATTCTTGGAGGCCAGTTTCAGAACTGGCCCTTTCTTTTTCCTCCCCTGGACACGCCTTGGTGGACAGATCCTGGCTTTCCTTGTAAGATTCGAATCCCTTTGTTCTTTAAGTTCTATTTGTATTCTGGGTCTTCCTAGTTTCAGCCCCTCTTCAGGGCCGATAAACTGCGAAATAGGGAGACTCTCTTTCTTCTTTCACCCAGAACAGTGTCCCCACAATTGCTTTCTAAAGATGGAGAAAACTGGGCCCTATTTCTGGGAGCACCAGAGATGCATTTCGCAGTGGACAGAGCGATACTGATGATTTTCCTGAAAGATGCCTGCTGTTCTTTTGCCTCCTATCAGAATCCTGGTCGCAGGAGGCAAAGATTAAGTTGCTTCATTTTCTCCTGAGAAAACGACCCTCATGCTCTCCAAGCTAAAACACAGGAGCTTTTTGGGGAAGATCGGTCCCTGTGGAACACGTGTCTCTCCCTCACCAGCCCCACCCGGGAAGCACATTCGAAATTTCTCCTGTGACTCACATGCCGGAGTGAGATCTAGTTAATCGTCCCCCAGTGGACTGGAGGCTCACCAGGAATTACGGCTTGTTGGGATTTCATCGGAATTGTAAACCCGTCTGGATGGCCGAAGAGGTGACTCCCCAGAGACCACAGGTCAAGAAAAATACACGCAGGACGGAAAAACTGTGCTGTCATTTCCCCATTGTACAAGCACAGAGCGGCTCGTTGCCAAGGAGTCCCTGACACACCTTAGCTTTGTGCAGGGCGGCGGGCATTTGACTCTGTAAAGTGTGCTGTAGAAAATACTCAGAAAGAGTTAAATGATGAAATAAAGAAGGCGGCGTGCAGAAGAGGGCCACGAAACCCGAAATGCTAGCGGCAGTGGGTGCCCCTTCCGTGGACTCTGCATATGTTCTGCGGATCTGACAGAGACTTGGTTCAATTCCCTCCAGGGCAGAGGGTAAGCCAAATTTCTGCAACTCTACCTTTTTAATTGATAGATGGAGCTTTGCTGCAGATGATAGAATAAGGCCAAATGTGATTCACTGTAGTGCTTGTCTGAACGCCGGGGATTTCTCTGTGTTCTCCTAAATTAAGAGGGGAAAGTAAGACTACATAGCATATGATGCCATTCGTATGGAATTTCCAGAATAGGCAAATCTGCAGGGACAGAGAGTGGAATCGTGGTTGAATAGGACTGGAGGTGTGGGAGTTGGGGAAGGGTGGGCAGGAACAGGTGAATCAGAGGTGACTGCTAAAAGCATGGGGCTTCTTTTGGGGTGATGCGAATGTTCTAACATCGAGTACGGGTATAGACGATCTTATTTACAAAGCGGAAAAAGAGACACTAACGTACAGAACAAACATATGGATACCAAGGGGGAAAGGGGAGGTGGGATGAATTGGGAGATTGGGATTGACATGCATACACTATTGATACTACGTATAAAATAGACAACTAATGAGAACCTACTGTGTAGCACAGGGAACTCTACTCACTGCTCTGTAGTGACCTAAATGGGAAGGAAATCCAAAAAAGAGGGGATATATGTATGGCTGATTCACTTTGCCGTACAGTGGAAACTAATACAATATTGTGAAGCAACTCTACTCCAATAAAAATTAGAAATAAAATAAAACTGAGGGTGATGACTGTTGTACAGGTCTGTAAATGTCCTAAAATCCATAGAATTGTCCTTTCAAATGGGTGAATTGTATGCCACATGAATGATCCCCCAATAAAGCTATTTTATAAAGAGAGAGAGACCATGGAATGCAAATAAAAAATCTAAGCCGTTTACAAAAATTTTAAGAGAGGTGAGGTTCAAACAATGAGGACAAGGTTGTGAAAGAATAAACAGGAAATCTCCACCCACTGTCTTTTCTCAAGTACATACATCCACGTGCCACATTTCATGTGGGGTACACCATGCTCAATATGGCGGGCGTGCAGGTGTACTCAGTGGTTTTCAAAGCTCTTGGGTTATTTTGCTGGATACTTGTGGCCAAGAAGGGGGGTCTCTGAGGATTGGCTTCCTCAAAATGTGCTTCTCTCACCCCCACACCATGTCCAATCCCATTTTCTTATTCACCTGGCATGAAATTTTAACTGCTGTCAGAATGACTCACGGATGGACATCATATCCAGATATTGCTGTTGCCGGTGTTTTTTTAAAAAACTAATTATAACTGCTAGCTACCCACCCCCAACCCCTATGGACTCAAAGCCAGGTGCTAATGAGAAATTCTGATCCCCGTTATTTTTTTTTTTTTCTGTTGGTGAAACCCATGGGAAAGTACAATTTGCCTTCAAAAGAAACATAGAAGAGTGGACAGAGCCATTCTACCGAAAATGCTTTGCTACGATACGGTTGGGAAAAGTCACAAAAGGTTCCTAGAATAAAGTCCTAATAATGTCGGGTGTGTGGAACCATTATACCGACCTCACCCACTCAAAGACACACCTGCGGTGGACGCGTCCAGAACCTGGAAGATCTGAATTACGCATGTACCATTTCCGTCACGTGCTTTCCAAGAAACAGCCTAAAAATAAAAATGTTGCTGCTTAGACAAAATGAAGAAAGTAAAAATTTTGATTTAGGGGGAAAATGTGTGGAATCTAAGAAAAGAGTACCTTTTCCTGACGTTCGTGCCCTTTGGTATTTGTAATGATTTTGTGGCTTATGGGCAAAGGTGGGCACACACAATCCACGCTGGGAGGTATTGGCATGGCTTTGTGTAGATGTGATTAAGACACTCTGTTATCTGGGCTTTTACAAGAATCTGGTTTGGGGTTTCAATATTACCACCAAAGTCACTGGTAATCCCTGCATACTTCAGTCCCGATAACTAATTCTCACTGTGAATTTATCCTTCAATAAACGCGTCTTTATGGTCTTGTTTTACTTTAAATTTTTTCATATTATCAGCCTAAAGATAATGAGAGGTGTGTAACAGCAGAGGGTGGCTTAGGAGGGAAAGCCCCGAACCCTCTTGAAAGAACACTTCTAAAGGGGCTGCGGAAACAGACTCACAGACAGAGAGAACAGACTTGTGGTTGCCAAGGGGAAGCGGGGAGGGAGAGGAACAGATTGGGAGGTTGGGGTTAGTAGATGCAAACTATTATATGTAGGATGGATAAACAACAAGGTCCTACTGCGGAGCACAGGGAGCTCTATTCAATACCCTGTGATAAACCATCATGGAAAAGAATATAATAAAAGACTGTACATATGTGTATAACTGAGTCACTTTGCTGTACAGCAGAAATTAACACAACACTGTAAATCAACTATGCTTCAATTTTTAAAAAAAATAATAATAGAAACACATTCTCCCTTATGAAAAAAAACAAAATAAAGGGACTGCAGGTGGACCAGAAGTTCTGTGGCTTCTTACTGACAGTGCCAGTCCCAGAAATCCTTGTTACAAAATCAAAGGGAGATGCCTAATGGAAGAGTTTTCTCATCTTTAGATGGCGTTTTCAACGTTGATTCCCCAAAACTTCCTTGGCTTCATAATCAGGAAAGATTCTGAGACTGGGATGGAGAAGTTGGTGGCAGCGTCAGGTACAATATGTAAAACTCACACACAGTCAGAGGAGGTTAATGGTGTGACACTAAGTAAAAATATAAACCAGGAATAATCTCACCGTCTGTGACGGGCTGAAGTGTGTCTGCACAAAATTCTCATGTTGAAGCCCTGACCCCCAGAACCTCAAGACGGGGCTGCATTTGGAGACGGGGCCTTTAAAGAGGGGATGAAGGTGAAATGAGGTCACTAGGGTGCGTCCTGATCCCATAGGACTGGTGTCCTTATAAGACGAGGAGATCAGGACACAGACACACACAGAGGGACGATCCTGTGAGGACACAGGGCGGAGACGGCCGTCTACACGCCCAGGAGAGAGGCCTCGGGAGGAACCAGCCCTGCCCACACCAGGATCTCAGACTCCAGCCTCCAGGATTGTGGGAAACCACTGTCTGATGTTTAAGCCCCCTGGTCTTGGGATATTTTGTTATGGCAGCTGAGCTGACTAAGACAAGTACTCAGGCTGGGTGAATATCGAAGCCTGTACCTTTTAGGGCTCCTGTAACCAAGTACCACTGACAGGGTGACACCAACAGAAATGTATCTTCTCACTGTCCTGGAGGCCAGAAGTCTGAGGTCAAAATGTTGGCAGGATTGGTTCCTCCTGGGGGGTCTAGGGCAAGATCTGTTCTGTGTCTCTCCCTTGGCTTTTGGTGTTTTTCTGGCAATCCTTGGTGTGTGCCTTGGTTTGTACGCATCACCCAGACCTCCGCCTTCAAGTTCATGTGACATTGCTGTGTGCTCCATCCCATGAGAAGACAGACGCCCTCTCTTTTTTTTAATTATGAAAGAAAATGTAATGCTTAAAAACTAGAGAGCTACGCATTAGCCTAATGTGTAATCAAGTGGTAAATTATGTTTCTTTCTTCCTTTAGGACTTTTCTGAACTGTGTCATTTTCCACTGAAAAGATACTAAATTTCCTCAAATTTAAGATACTACCAGATGCAAGAAATACCATTATGTTATGTACCATTAATAAAGAAAAAATCTCTAGTTAAGCTATACCATATAATTGACAGAAAGATGCACCCTGCTTCAGAGGAGAGACATCCTCTTTCTTTCTGAAAATTCCTGTTTAATCATTTGCCCAGAAGTTGTCCTTTGCAGCCCAATGCTCTGTCCTGCTAGGCAGCAAGTAGCCCGCACCATGTGGGAAGGTCCCCGTCCCCCTTTTCTAATGGTGCCCCTCTAGCTACACAGTTCGCCAGGGTCCTTCAGAGCTCTCACGGAGTTGTGAGCCTGGCAGCATCTTCTTTCTTACAACCAGGCAATGAAGCACCTCATCAAAAATAGGTTACCTGTTTGGAAAGGAAGGTCAACATCCTTTTGCCTCAGTGGCACACACTTCCCTGGGTCCTCACGAGAAGTTCACAGAATACTCATGGAGGAGAGAAGGTTGTCCACCCAGCAGCCCACAAGGTGCCCACCCTTCAGACACCCCCCTGCCCTTCCTTTGTTCAAGCCACATCCTCCGAGAAGAGATTACAGCTTGGTTGCCAGACTCGCAGCCCCTTCTGTCACCCGCGGCCTCTGACTCTGTATTTCCTTTAATTTGGGTAAATGGGTATTGGCTGAGGGTCAGCATAGATTTTCCAGTTATTTAAATAATGTTTCACATGATTTCCCTGGGATCATTAGTTAAATTCTCCAACTGTCAGGTGGAATGGTTCAAACACCAACGACGTCAGGCGGAGTGAGGAGCCCCGCCTGCTGCTGTGTCTCTTTCCTTCCCACGCATCACCCCTCAAACGTTTGGGGGTGTCCCACGGAGGGAGCCTAGGAGCTTGGCTTCGTGCAAATGGATTTTAAATGTTACAGATGTTCCCGGCGCTGAAAGGAGCTGGGGCATGGAACCGAGGGGGATAAAAAATGACAAATTAACGATCTGCTCTATTTTTGCCTCATTTACAATATTTTCTCCCAAAAGGTTGTGGGCTGGTTAACTTGAACTAGTTTTTTAAGTGGCAGCTGCGTCTAGAGGCTCTGCCCGGGGGGTCAAGGCAGTGTCTGCTGCTGGAGCTTTGGGCGGGGTCTTTGCATGTTTTCAGGGGGACCTTTGCCCTCCATGCTGGGGAATTCTCTGAAAACAGCCGCTTGGGTGGACACACCCAGAAGGGCAGCTGTGGACCAGTTACGTCGACCTGGCCCCGGGGGCCCCTCCTTAATGGATAAAACGGCCTTGTCCATAGCTAGCCCCTCCCCGCATCCAGGACCAAAGAGCCGCCTTCAGAGAAAACCATGCATCTATCTGACGGGCACTAGTTTGGGTGCTTATGTGTGCGCAGATTTTCAAATCCATAAAGGAAGCCTGTTTCCAAAATATTCATACACGTTTTCATCTACCCACTTTTAAAAGTCAGGCGTGCAAGCATGTTTTAAAAACGGGCACGGTTAACCTTATTTCATGTTCGTGCCCCTCACTTAGATGACAATCTCTCTTCTTTGAGTTCACATCTACTTTGAACAGCCCTCAAGATGGGCTGGATGTTCTTTTCCTGACGGCATCCTTGTGTTTTCCGGGAGACACGCCACCACTGTCAGTCTGGATGAATTAAGTGTAAACCCCTCAGTGTTTATAAACTCTGGGGCTGCTCCCTGCTTCCACTGGGATGCACAAGTATGTCCCTTTGAAAAGAATTTTCAAGCACGCGCTCGAAGTGTCACGATCCTTTCTGATTTCACTCATTATGAGTTTTAATATTTTTCTCTCAAGGGGAAAGGTGTACAAGATGCCGGCGTGCACCGTGTACGGAATATTCACGCCTCTTCAAGAGCTAGAAAAGCAAACCCTCGGATAACCTGTGAGTAGCTCAGGACTGAGGGAGACCGTCCGGCAATGCCCAAGTGAAGTCTCTTTAGAGACACCTCCGTAGTCAGGACGCCCTAAGAGAACTGTCCTCTGGGCTGAAGTGTATTATGCACTGTGACTGTGGTTCTGTATGGGTCCTGGGACGGCTGAGGGTTGTGTCCGGCTTTGGGAAAACACCCTCAGAAGTTTCTTTCAGGTGATTCTTTTCCCAGTGGCCGCCCCCTTGTCAGGCATCCGAAAAGCCAGACGGCGTTGGTGACCTGGGTAGTTTGATTGATGTCCGAGGGCAGCCATCCACACCCGACACGGTCCAAGAGTCCCTTATCTCCAGAGTGGATGGTGCCCCGGAGGGGGAACATTTATGTCGTGAAGGCGTCACCGGTTTCTTCACCCTGAACTGTCACTTAGGATGTTGCCAAGGTGCCTGGAAATCAGGTCCGTCGGAAGCACGTCTGCCAAAGACTCATGAAACGAAGGGAGAAAATTAGAGCAATTATCCATCTTAACGAGACCCCATCACTTGTGTTGTCATTCACAAAGTACAAAATATGCAGCCTGGACTTTCTGCCTGTGGCATTTTCTTAAACAGAATTTCACAGCCAAACAAAAATAGATCCCAATGAAAAGGATTGTTTGGGAAGTTTTCAGTGTGGGAGGCTTCGGAAAAGAGGTGGAAGGAAAGGATGGGCGTCGTTTCAACCGTCTCTGTGCTCCCTTGTTTTCCCAGCCCCGTCAGAAGCAGTTTATCTATGGAGCAGTTTATCCATTCTTGCAGATGGCCAGCTGGGGACTGCCCTGCGTGGTCTCAGCCACACGTGTCTGCACACCACCCGGGAGAATCCTGGGCTTGGAGAGTGTTTGGGGAAACACAGCGTTGTTTTCTGACAAGAAGAAGGTCGTACCTTCAACAGACAGACACACAACTCAGTGCTCTTCCGTGGTGCCTGTTCTGATGTGGGCCTCCCGTAGCATTTTTCTTATTTCCACACCCGCTCTCACCCCTCCCTCACCGCCCCCCACCCCGGCAGCAGGTTGGCAGCAGGTTGGCAGCAGGTACGCCCCAGAGCCGCGGAGGAAGGGAGAAGGCTGACCCGTATTCCAAGCTGGTTCCGTCTCTCCTGGGTGTGTCTCTCCAACTCAAGGTACTACGCTAGCATGAGCTTCATGCTTCCCTTCTGTAAAGTGAGAAAAATGATACGTACCCTTTGAGGTTGTTCTGAGGAACTGAGCTAATGTATACACAGCTCCAAGGAGAGCGCCCGAGAGGCAGGAAGTGCTCAAGAAAGTATTGAAACTGTTACTTCTGATTCTAGTCATGAGCCTGCCTCGTGCCTGGGGGGCAGGCTGTGTGCAAGAATGACTCTGGATGGGGGCGGTGGGGACAGATTAGCCCCTCCCAGGGGACATGTAGTGATGTCTGGAGATTTTGTTGGTTGTCACTACTGTGGGGAGAGCTCCTGGCACCTGGTGGGTGGAGACCAGGGAAACTGCTCCACAGCCCGCAGTGCCCAGCACGCCCCATATCAGAGGGTGATCCAGCCCCAGATGCCGGTAGTGTGAGGCTGAGAAACCCTGGCCCAGCATGAGAGACTCTATCTAATTATCTAGCTCGCTAGCTATCTGTCTACCAGCTCTCTATCTCTCTACCTATCATTTATCTACCCCTCTATCACATTTATCTATCATCTATCTAAGTCATCTTGGGCTGCTATAACAAAACACCCCCCGACGGTGCAGCTTAAGCAACAGACATTTACGTCTCACAGTCCTGGAGGCTGGAAGTCTAAGGTCACAGTGTGGGCAGATTACCTCCTGACAAAGCTCTCTTCCTGGCTTATAGACTGCAGCCTTCTCACTGTGTCCTCACATGGTGGAGGCTCCCCACCCTCATGACCTCATCTAAACGTGATTATCTCCTAAAAGCCGCACCTCCTAGTACTATGGTCATGGGGCTTAGGGCTACAACATGTGAATTTGAATTTGGAGGTGGAAATATTCAGTGCATATCTTGTTTTATCTATCTATCTGTCGATCTATCTGTCTACCTATCTATCTAATCTTCATGGATTCATCTGCCTGCTTACCCATCCATCAGTCTGTCCATTTATTGTCTATCTATCTATTTTTCTATTTCTGCAAGTGGTCCAAAACCAGGGGTGATTCTGTCCATCCTCAGGGAACAATTGACAGTATGTGGAGACATTTTTTGTGGTCCCAATTAAAGAGAGGGAATGGGTGCTCCAGACATCTGGGGGACGGAGACCAGGGAAGCTGCAAACATCCCATGATGCGCAGGACGCCCCCTTCCCTCCAGAGTCATGTGACCTTGAATGTCAGGAGCAGCAGAGGTGGAGAAACTCCATTGAGCCTAGTGATGGCTTTAGTTGCAACACTGAAAGCTTAAGCAGGACCACTACTGTGTCATGGTTCTTTGTCAGGAAAGGGCCCCCTGACCGAAGGCTGGTGTGGAAGAAAGAAGCCCAGGTGGAATTTCAGTCAGCAATGAATGTGGCTGTTGGTAGTGCCCAGGGTGTGTGTCTTGTCCTTGTGGGACGGAGCTTGTCGCAGATCCTGAAAGGTTTCACCTCAGTTAAAAACAAAAGCCATTGGAAGGAATTTGGAAATGGCTCAGGAAAAGCACAGGAGGGTCTTCCAGAACATGGTGAAATTTGATTTGGGGGGATGGTTATATGAACGCGATAAATCGAAAGAGTTTACTGAAACTCAGAAGTTCTCAAACGCCACCGATTCACCAGGAAACCTAAGACCCTATTGTCCCTCAGCTGCTGCAGCCACTCTGCTGATCACAGATTATGACCTTCAGGGTGATTTGCTGGTGGATTTGAAAATAGGAGGCGGCTCAACTCCCATCCTATGCGTCCAAAGCACCTGCTGCTTGTAGCACGCGCCTCTTTTGACTTAACTGCATCATTGGTCAAGGGGCAAACAGCAGGATGGCTGGGAAGACACAGTAGTCCAAAGCAAGGGTAAGGATCCTTTTGTGAATAGAGTTATGATTCTCAAAGTGTAGTTTTGAGAGTCACTTAAAACTTTCCCAAGGAGGCACTGATTGATGTTGATGTTCCCTGCGTCTTGCCTTTGTCACGCAGACCCCCAGCCCTGCAGCCATTTCCACCTAGTGTAATCTCAAGTTCTGCTGAGCCGTGGAGTTTGCCACACACCAGAAACACTGACCTTCACTTCCCTTGTCCATAGTTGGGGCTGTGTGCTCACCACCAGCTTCTCTCAAGACATGGCCCTGCCAAGGTCACATGTGGCCTCGGGGCCAGCCTTCCCTTCTCCAAATAAGGAAAGAAAAACCATTCCTGTCTCTCTTGTCTAAAATACAGGCAACGGGCACCACTTTTCTTCTTGCAGGATTTGGTATTTAATTTGCATGGAGAGAGAACGCTTTTGAGCTAAGGGACTTCTGCCTGCATCTGGGGCAGGTGAGTTTGCAGCGTGTGTCAGAAGGGGATTTTCAGAATAGTCTGGGGAATTCCCTGGCGTTCCAGTGGTTAAGACGCCACGCTTTCACTGCTGAGGGCTCAGGTTCAATCCCTGGTTGGGGAACAAATATCCCACAAGCTGTAAGGCCTAAATAAATAAATAAATAAAATAGTCTTTTGGTGTTTGGGACACAGGAAAAGATAAATATGGAACTGGTAAAAGGTCTTCAAAGTGTTGGGTATGGGAGGGGAAAAATGATTTGGAAAAATGTGTGGCTGAAACCTATTTCTCCCACATGCCTCTACAAACTTCTCTAAAGCTTGCAGAATAAATTCTGAGCATGTAAGACGGATTGGATCCATTTTCCCACATCTACCTAGGTATTCATATATCTTCCCTCCTTTTTTTTTTTTTCTATTAACATGTGGATTGCTTTGGTTGACTTTCAAATATCAATCCAACCTTGCATTTCTGGGATAAACCACTTTTGGTCATGGTTTGTTATCCCTTTCGTGTATATACTTTTGAATTTGATTTGCTAATATTTTGTTAAGGATTTCTATGTGTTTATGGCTGATATTGGTCTGTAATTCTGTTTTCTTGTAACACCTTTATCTGGTTTTGGATTCAGAGTGATTCAAGCCTCAAAGATGAGTTAGGAAATTTCCCGCCTGCATTATCACTGAAAGAGTTTGTGAAGGTGATTTTTTTTTTCCCACGTGTGGTAGAATTCACAAGTCAGTCTGGTCCTGGAGATTTCTTGGTGGCCACACTATTAATTACAACCCTGATGTCTTTGTGACGGGTATACAGGACTGTTCACGTTTTCTATTTTTTCTTGTGTTAGCTTTGGTAATTTACATCTTTCAAGGAATGTATTTCACGTTAGTGACTGAGTTCATTAGCACAAACTTGTTGATAGTGTTCCCTGTGATCCTTTTAACGTTGCTCTGGAACATTCCTCCTTCCTGACACAGTTTCTTCCAGAACGTTCCTCTCCGTTTCTCTCCTACCTCAAAGGCTATCCCCTCTTGGTTTCCTTTGCTTTGCTACATCCTGGCCCTCTTCCCAACCTGTGGTTAGAGAGACTCAGGGTCAGGTAATGGACCTCTCCTTTCCTCTACGCACATCTGTGCCTCAGGTGACCTCACCCAGTCCACTGGTTTCCTCCTCCACATGCATCCAGCATCTGTAGCTGTGCTCTTCCCAAGCTCAGACTCACCAGGCCACCGGACTACTCAACATCTCAGAGGTCCAGTAGGCGTCACAAACTAAACAAGCCCACAACAGGCAACTCAGCTGAGTCCAAAACACTCGCCTTACAAGACCTTTGTCAGCCCGCCCCCTGGGACTCTCTCCCTTGACCATTCTGCTCATCTCTCCTGCTATTTCTCAACGCGACAGATGTTATGTCCTGTCTTTGTCCTCATGTTATCTGCTTGGAAAGCCCTCTTCCCACGTGGTATCATCACCTGCTCCCTCTCGCCTTCTACGTTCTGCTCCAAAAGTCACCTTCCCCAACCCCCTTTCTAAACATCTCCCCAAGCCTATCACGCTCTGATTCTCTGCACCTGAAATTACATCCAATTTCTAAATTCACGTATCTGTTTATTGTCTGTGTCCCCCAACAAACTGTGAGCTCCGTGAGAACAGGGAAGGTTCGTAGTGGACCTCTGTGTCCCTGACACCTGGCACTCGTCCTGTGCTTGTATGAGTGTATGTGTGAGTGTCCAATACCTGCTGTAACGGATAATCACAAACTCAATGCCTTGAAACAGCACTCATTTATTAACGGTCTTGGGTCTGAAGTCCAGGGACAATGCGGGTGGCTGAGCTGTGCCCTCTGCTCAGGGCATCCCAAGTCCAAAATCAAGGTGTCCACCAAGATGGGCTCTTAGCAGGGGCTCTGGGGGAGTGTTTACTTCCAAGCTCGTTCAGGCTGTTGGCCATGTTTAGTTCCTTGGGGTTGTAGGACTGACATCTCTTCCTGGCTGATTATCGGCCAGGACTGGTTTTGCTCATAGGGGCCACCCACATTCTTTGTCCCAATTTCCATGAGGCCCTTCCAGCAACATGCTTGGAATCTCTCTGTCTCCTTCTGCTTCATCTCTCTGACCCCAGCCGGAGCAATTTTCTGCTTTTTCTGCTTAGACAGACAGAGCCCGCCTGGATACTCCAGGACCATCTCCCAAAGAGGAGGCTGGTAACCTTAATCACACCTGCGAACTCTTTTTTGCCGCATAAGGAAACAAAGTCACGGGTTCCAGAGGTGAGGGTGTGGATGTCCTTGCAGGCCCTCAGCTCTGCCACCACCGTGCTCAGAAAGTACTGGTTGACAACTCAAAGAAGCCATTAAAAAGCGTTGTTTCATTGAAGGCTTGGTCCTGTGGACAGCCCTGAGGCCACCTGAGGGTAGGGGCCAGCTGGAAGCTGCCTTCTCCCCTCTCCAGATGGGTTTCTACCCCAGCCTGGGGGGGAATCTGATTATTTCAACCCACACGAGCCCAGCTGGAGAGCAAGATGTCTTACGGGTGCCAACCTGAACAGAGTAGCAATGAGCAGATGGAGGAGGCAGTATTGTCAAAATAACGGATTCTCCCTCCAGACCCCATGTTGCTGCGGCAAGAAGAGCCAGCCGTGGGTCCACGCGGGCAGCCCCGGAACTCCCCCAGAGGACGGGGACGGCCCTGGCCTCTGGACGCCCTCCTGTCTTTCACCGGCTGTTCTTGTAGCCTTGGGGGTGCTCTCTCTCCCCCTCCTCTTCGGACCTGTGCGCACAAACGACGACCCCTCCATGTCAGGAAGACAGAATCCAGGTGCTGTTGCTGGCAGGAGGAACCGCAGAGGATCCCATCCAGCCCGGTTGTGCCCTGAAGCCACGGGACCCACGGGTCTGGACACGTGCCCCAAACCACCCCCACCTCTGCTCTGCCCTGGGGGCTCCCTCTTCATTCCCAAACCTGAAAGCGGCCTTTCTGCTCCTCACACAGGGCCCGGACCTCTTGGGAGGTACAAAGCATTTCAGAATGGGAGCAGGTGGAGGGCTTTTCCCGGCCCAGATTCCTCCAGCCCATCTGAAATCTCCTTCTCTCCCACCGCCAGCGTGAGGGCTAAAGGGAGCACAGACCCGGGCCGCACAGGCCAGCCCCAGGGCCATGTCAGTGGTGCGGGAGTCAGAGACCGGGCACAGAGGGGGATACAGGAGTGAACACATGAATGAGCGAATGAATGAACGAACCCAGGGCAGGCCCTTGCCTTCAAGAGAGGGAAAACCCAGCTCTCCACACACCACCCCATGCCTTCCTGGCTGGGAGGAGCCCGGTGGGGGGCCAGTTAAGGGTACAGCAGCCCCTCCACCCAGCCTCCAGGCTCCCCAGCTGGTTGGCTGGTGCCCAGGCCTGCAAGGCGGCTTTTTCTGCCCAGGGGGCCAGTCCCGTGTCTGTCCGGATCCCGGCCAGGATAAGGACCCCCGCCTCCCCGCCTCCGCCCCGTGGACCCCTCC
>NW_006787695.1:2339486-2350392 GCF_000442215.2 Lipotes vexillifer | reverse complement strand
GGGGGGGGTTGGTGCTGAGCGCCGAGGTGGGCTCCTGGCTGGGGTCCAGCGGGTCGAGCTCAGCCCTCTAGCCCCGAGCTTCGCCTCAGGCCAGGAGGCTGAGCTGCAGTGGAAGGGCCGGCAGCGACACGGGCAGCCTCTCTCCCTGCTCGTCCCGGGCCCCTTCCCCGCCTTCTGACCCCGGCCTGCGCCTCTGCTCCGCAATTAGCCGAGCCGCGCCCGGACCCGCAAGCCCCCCAGATCTCTGTCCCTCCCACTCCTGGCTTTGCCCCATTCCCTGCTCTCCCCCCGCCTTCCCCCGCGATGGCTGGCAGGTTCCCCAGTCGGTGCAGGGCAAGGGCACGCCCCTGGCCTCCCAGAGGCAACCCTGGGCGGTCAGCGCAGACTCCTCATTAGTGGGGTAGCATGAGGGGGGCCCTGGAGAGAGGCAGCACAAGCCCCCTCCTCAACAAGGCCCTGACAAGTGATAGGAATCACCCGTATGGGATGGGCGACGCTTGCGGGGGTGACCCACAACCTGGAGAGCCAGCCCAGCTGTCTGGCAGTGAACTGGGCAGGAGCAAGCTGGGTGACCCCGGTTGGCTGCAATTCTGGGGTGTCAGGGAGGCTTGGGGACCTCAGGGGTGCGGGGCCTTGCATGATAAGTACTGTTGGGCCCAAGCCGTCTTGGGGGGACTCCAGTACCCAGGTTCTCCCGGCCCTATGAGGTGTCCTTCCGGAAGGGGCCGTTGGCACAGAACGTCGGCCTGCTTCCCCAGGGGATGTTTGGTTCCAAGGCAGCCTCAGGACGCAGAAGACGGGGAGGGGAGGGGAGGGGGCGTGTCTTCTGCACAGGCTGGCCACTTAATTAATGCCTGCCTGCTAGAGGGTGAAAGTTCCTTCCCTGGATTATGTTTCTAAAGACGTGGTATCTGGAAGTCGATGGCGCGTGGGGAGCACCCGAGGCTGCCCGGGTTTCGGTCCCACCAGCGTAACCGCTTAGCTTTCCTTGGGGGTGGGGGGAGATCGCAGTTTGTTGAACCCCTTGCAAACTCTGGGCAGGTGGTCGCGAGGTCCTGAAGCCCCGCGCGGCCTTTTCTGCCGGCACTGACGGTACAGATCGTTGCGTCACGTTCCCGGGCGCCTGGGGACGCTGGCCGGAGCCTGAGCTGGGAAGGCAGGCAGCGCACGGGCACCGTTCCAGCACGGCCCACGGGGACAGCGCCCTGTGTGCGCCGCTTGCGCCCCGGGGGGCTGGGACCCACTGTCCCAGCGACGCCCGGTGGGTGCAGGACGCGCTTTCCTCCAGCTTCCGGCCGGGGGGCCCAGGTCTTCCGAAGCAGAGTCTCCTCTCGCAGGATGTGGGCGTGGGACGTGTTCCTTCCTTTTGTCTGCATTTTGAAAATGGAGAGAGAAAGCCCTAGGTTCTGAGCCAGCTTTGGAGCGAGCTGTTTCCAAAGCTCTCGGCGACCCGTGCGTAACGGGGAGAAGCCAATCCGGGGTGAGGGGGCGCCGGCAGGAAGGAGATAGAACGGTCTCTTTCCGTGTCCTTGTGCTGAGGCCCGGTGCCAGAACCGAGAACGAAACCCAGAATCCACCCCTGAGCTGGCTCCTCGGAACGTTAATTACCGCAGAAACGGCTCCCAGCGAGCGCGCAATGTATTCTTCGCGAAGGAGAGCCGCCCATTGTTTGTTTCGCGGTGGTCTCCAGAAAACAAAACAAAACAGAAACGGCCCTCTTTAGAGGTCCTCTGTGGTAAACTGCTTTGCTCCCCGAAAAAATAATGTTTTTCTTCAATAAAACGTAAAGTAACGGCCCTGTGATTAAATCTGAAAGGAAAGAGTTTTAATGTCCACCATATGTTGCAAAGTACATGGCACGGAAAAGAGAGAGAAATTCCACAGAAAGCAAACAGCACTTCCTACTACGAAATGTATTGTTAAAGTTGCATTTTTGCATTGAGGGTTATTTTAGAACACCCTCCCCGACCCCGGCCCCCGAGCTGGGATTTGTAGCAGAAGTGAGGCTAAATGAAAAGAAACAAAAACCCAAAAACCTACATCTTGGGGGTGGGTCCTTGCAGCACAGAGGAGGCCCACCCTCCAAAGAGGAGACAGAACCTATCCCGCCCCATCTCCCCCTTTATTAATCGTATAGATGTGTCGAATTTGTCGACAGGATCAATCTTATCCATTCAAGAGCTGGATTAACAGAGCCCCAGCGTGATGAAAATCTATTAGCCTCACACTGGAAGCACTGATGTTTGCGTAAATCAATAAACAGCGTAGGAGGGAATACAAAGGCAGGTTTCTAAATTTCAAAGGGGGAGGGGGAGAAAGGAGCCCGTCCAAGAAAAGTGTTAAGACCTCTGTAAAATCCTGCCCTTCTGATCGATACTCATAAATACTTAATGTGTAGGGAGGGGTTGCTCTCTCTTACAAAGGCTCGCTCTTGCGCGAGAACCATCAACCCTCCCTCCGTCATTATTATTAACAGACACCGTCTCCGGAATTAGGTGCTGAGAAAGTGGGCCAAATGGAAGGGGCATTCCTTGGAACGTTTTCCTCTGTTTCACGGGAAGCCAGGAGGACCCTGGGGGTGGGTAGTGGGGAAAACAGAGTGGGGCGGTGACTCCCAACCTCCCAGAAGGGCTGGACACCCCAGACGGCTGCCAAAGCTACTCTGCTCTTCAGAAGCTCAGGGCATGAGATTTGATTTAACGGAAATCGGCTTGGATCAGAGGAGCTTCGTTTTACTGTGGGCTAAACGTGAAAACTCAGAGCCCTACCTTTTAAGCATTAGATAAACCAAATATTAAATATTGGAATGTTCATTGCCGCCTGTCCCTTGGCCTTGTAAATACCAGGAAAGGGAGGCCATTAGCAGCAGCTGTAGTTCATTAAAATTTACCTAATTCACATACATACATACAGAACGTCAGATTATTTTATAAAATCGAACAACCCGGCGTCCATTTCCTCATGCTGTCTGCAGTTTGCCCCGGGAGGCGGTCCCGCGCTAAGCTGCTCGGGACCGCAGTTGTGGGAGCGGGAGACGGTCGGATGTGTCCGCTGCCTCTTCTTTCAGGTTTCCTGAGGGCTCCGGGCTGGACGGCAGTGCCTGGACATCCAAGTTTAACTAGCGTGCCTTCCAGATGGAGGTCCCGGAGTGGATGGCACTGCTAAGAAGTCTCCAGGCTCCTGTCTGCAGGTGGGAAAGCACAGAGAAGGGCAGAAAACCCCATCACCGCCCCCACCCCACCCCCACCTCCTCACCCCGCCTGCTCTGATGGTCCCAAGCCAGCAGAACACACTACGGGTGGCCGGTTCTAGCCCTCTCTGCCACTGGGGGCCAGTGCGTCTGAGCTTTCCAGCTCAGCCTGGGACCAGACAGGAAGCTGCGAGCCTGCAGGGCTGGCCAGAGAGACTCTAGTTGGAGTAAACTCAGGCGAGTGAGGGGTGCAGAATGTCCAGCTCTGGACGCGGCCAGTCTGGCCTCGGCCTGGGTGAAGGCGGTCGGAGTTCAGGAAACCAGATCTGGAACGAGAGGACCCACGCTCCCAGAGCAGCTTGCCAAAGAGGAGGGCGTCGGCGTCGGGGCAGCTCTGGCCTCCTGGGGTGGAACCCGCCCCCCCGCCGGCGGGCTGGCTGTGAACCATCCTCCTGGTGGGGTACTCACTCATTTCCCCCACGCCATCAACTGGGGGCCTGGCTGGCAGCCGCCAGGTCCATGGGCACGTGGGCCAACCCAGACACCAGGGTACCTCCAAGCTGCAGGAACCACCAGTTGTGTTAGAAAGAGCCTCCAACCTCCTTCGCCTTGACAGAGACCCTTCCTTCCTCCGGAGCGCAGGGTGTCCTGGCATTTCTATTTCGTTTAATTGCATTTTGTCTACGTGTCTCTTCCCAGGTGGATCATAAACCCGATGGTGTGGGCGCGCGTAGGAGCGAGTCAGGCATTCAGGACTCAGGAGGCTCCTGTCTGCTCCGGTTTCTGGGCAGCGGGGTGCGAGGTGACGCCCGGCCGCCGCTGTGGATCAGTGACCCAGGCGAGCTCCAGGGTGTGTGCAGAGCTTTTGGTGAAATCCACGTTGGAACTTCCGTGTTCTTCCAGAAACCACATCCCCCTTTTTTGCACCCCAGCCCAGTCCAGGACTTCTTTCTTTTTTGTTGCTGTTTTTTTTTGGTTTGGTTTGGTTTGGTTTGGTTTTAAAGGAAGGAGCTATGCTTTTGTTTCTGTCCACAAACTTTCATGACGCCGCTGCCTCTTTCAGAGTTGGCAGAATGCATTTGAGATGTTAAAGCATCTACGTTTTCCCGAGACAAGTTGAGATTTTAAGAAGTTTTCCTTACCTCTCATCTTGGGATGAGGGGTCCTCTCTGGGGGTAAGCAGCTACAGAAACTCAAAACAAGAGCCCCTTATGCCTGGGAGAGTCTGAGCTCCGCGTCCCCCGCCCCTCGCCTGCCTTCAGCCCAGCGGAAATGTAAATGTACCATTTCATAAACTGTACCCACCCTGCGGCCTCGGGCACCGGCTTGGATTAGCAAGAATGTGTGGTTGAAAATGTCCTCGCCCAGGCTAAAATATGAGGAATAACGGCTGATGCGGGGCGTTGCTGCCTCTGGTTTAAAGGAGAGAAGGTCAAGGAGCCTTGAGGGCCCCTGCTTGGGAGGCCGGGAGTTGGGGGTGTCCAGGGGATCTCCGCTCCACCGTCCCCCAAAGTTAGAGGAAGAGGCCATCACTTTGCACATCGAGAGAAAGTGTGATTTTGTAAAAAGGGGATTCCTTCCCGACCAACAACTCTTAGAAGAGGCACGGCCTCATTCCTCTTAGGATGGGTTATTTCGAAACCATCCGTCTGCACTGGGAATCAAAGTTGGGGCTGCTGTGGATGGGGGTGGCTTTAATTCTCTCTCAGGCTTGAGGGTTTCGGACATCCAGAGTCCCCAGCTGGTGTCCCTTGGGGAGATCCCTGGAGGCCGCAAAACCCTGGTCCCAGCAATGTTCTCTCCTGGATATAAGGTCCAAGGTCTGAGATCCAAGGTGGGTAGCCCTGCTTGGGCGCCTGGGGCCTCTCACCCCTGTTCCCTGCGAAGGAACCTCAGGCCATGTAAGGGCCAGGCCCTATGTGACCCCTCCCCCAGGGAAGGCTGGGTCGCTCAGATCGTAGCGGGGGGCCAGGGAGGGCTGGGCAGGCTGCAGGTCGGGGGTTCACCACTAGGTCCCTGGGGACTTGGCCTCTTCACCTGAAGCTGGAGGAGTGGCAGGATGGGAGGAGGTGTGGAGAGGAAAAGTTACCCTACCTCTGAGGACCCCAGAAAGCTGCTCCGGCCCAGGGCCCTCTCCCCCCAGATCTGTTGCTAATGCCCCCTTCCCTCCCCCGCCCCTCCTGTGGATCTGCTGTTTCTTGCAAAGAGTACGTTCACTTGTGGGCGGGGGCGGGGGGGGGGTCCCTAGACTGGGTAGGGCTGGAAAATGCGCCCCAAGGAGTGAATGACGGCGTGGGGGGCCCTGGCAAGGACTATGAGCTCCTGGGCCGCCCGTCGCCCCGCGCTCCGCGCGCCCTGCGCTACCCGGCTACGGGAGCGGCCCTCGGCGTTTCCCCCGCAGACCCGCAAGGCGGCTGCATGCATAATACATGAGGGGCTATTTGTAATTCTGTGTGATATCTGCGCGCCTTCGCTTTGATTAGAGGGCCGCGGTGACAAAGACCTGTTTGTCAAGTTGCGAGCGCGTCTTCGCCTTTCGCTTTTGAAGTCCGGGGGAGGCAGCGGCCCCCAAATCCCCCAGCTCCGTCCGCTGAGTGCGGGGCAGAGCAGCCGGGGCCGCGCGGATTAGCACGTCCGCAGCGCTCCCGGAGGATGGATGGAGGGCGGCGAGGAGAAGGGAAAACACCGGGAGAGAGATGGAGGGAGCAAGGGGAGAGAAGGAAGCAAGGCAGGGAGGGAGAAAAGAAGGGGGGAAGGAAGAGCTGGTCTGCTTCCACTCCCGTCCCCCCTCTTCCCCCGCCTCTCTGGCTTCACACCCCGTCCCCCCGGATCAAGGCACCCCCGTGTGAACCCGACGCTGGCCCCGGGGATTCGGGAGAAATCGTTCACGTTCCTTCCCGCTGAAGGAAACTACTGTCGGGCTCCGGACGCTGGACCGAACACTGGCAACCGCCGAGCGCGGCCCGATCCTGGGTTCTAACTAACCGGCGCTTCGGGGGAGGAACTGACTTCAGAAAACGCAAAACGAACTCCTCCAAAACCCCTAGCACTCCCCTCCACCCCCGTACCCCTCGCCGAAAGCCCTGTCCCAACTCCAGCGGGGCGGGGGCGGCAGGTGGAAGGGGAGACGAGGGGAGGTTGCAGAAAAAAAGAGGGGAGGACAGAAAGTCACTTTATTTGCAGACGGCATTTTGCAGATAAGAGGACTTCAGCTGCCGGGGTTGCCGAATGAATTTCGTGCTGCAGGTGAGAAAAAGTGGCTCCTTTTAGGCACATTATAAAGTTCCGAGGGAGTCAGCATCTGCTCAGGAGCACTGTGGCACAACCAAAACTACATATATCCCCCCCCCCCCCCACAGTAAATCTCCCAGACACCGGGCTGACAGCACGGCTCTAAGGAAGGCTGCGTCGGTCCGGCCGGACGGCATCTGACGCGCGCCCCACGGACCGCTGTGTACGAACCAGTGTTCTCCCAGAGACCCTCCGGCTTCTCCGCGTCTGGACCAGCGCGCTCCGGGCGCTCGTGGCCCGCAGCGTCCGTGTCCCTGGCCCCTCCGAGGTCTGCGAGCGGCTCTGCACCAACGCCGCCGCGGCGCGGGCGCCCGCGTTCGGCTAGACCTGGACCCTCCCTCTCAGTTTCGGGGTCCTAGAGCGGTTTCCCCCAGCACGCCGCGCGCACCCGCTCCACCCGCTGGCTCCGCGGGCCTCGCCGGCGGGGCCAGCCGGCAATCCCACCGCATCTCCAACTTGAGACTCGTTCCCGTCTGTGATGGCGCGTCCCCGCCGCCCGGGTCCCCTCGCTGGAGTCCCCGCACGACCACGCCCGGACACGTCCTGCGACGATCCCGTTCGAGGCGCGAGGCTGCGCCCCTCCAGGGGCCGGCAGGCAAGGACGTCCTCACAAGCCCTAAACTCCTCCTCGAGGTTCGTTTACGCCAGCCACGGAGAGAATGCGGATACCTGTTCGGGGAGCTGGCGCCTGCGCCCGCTCGCGCTCGCGCTCGCTCTCGCGCTCTCGCGCCCTCTCTCTCTCTCTCTCTCTCTCTCTCTCTCTCTCTCTGCCTTCAAAAACTTGATCTTTACCTCTCCACACCAAGGTGCACAGACGCCAAACAGTGATGAAATGAAAAGAAAGCCAATTGCCGGACTGGAGGTGGGGGAGAGACAGCGTCTCTGCGTGCGCCCGCCGCCGAGCCGGGAGCTGTAATTGCTGCAGACAGGGAGCGTTGGGGGTTGGGCGGACGTAGCCGTGTATAAATAGTGAGATCGCAAATTGAAAGGCATAAATAACAGCAGGAGAGGTCCACCCTCACACGGACAGTCGTGTCCGCGCGGGAGGCGTGCGGACCACAGCCCGGCTCCCAGCCAGCCCCGCCGAACCCCGCGGACCCCCGCAGCCCCCGGCCACCATGGAGGAGCTCACGGCTTTTGTATCCAAATCTTTTGACCAGAAGAGCAAAGAGAGCAGCGGCGGCGGCGGCGGCGGAGGCAAGAAGGATTCGATCACTTACCGGGAAGTTTTGGAGAGCGGACTGGCGCGCTCCCGGGAGCTGGGGGTCTCGGAATCCAGCCTCCAGGACATAACGGAGGGCAGCGGCCACTGTCCGGTGCATCTCTTTAAGGACCACGTGGACAACGACAAGGACAAACTGAAAGAGTTCGGTTCGGGGAGGGCTGCCGAAGGTAAGCTCTCCGGACGCCGGCTCCGGGCCCCTCCCGGGGACGGCGTCTCCTCGCCGCCGAGCCTGGCCGCCTGCCCCTCGCTCCGCGCGCGCAGAGGCCTCGGGGGCCGCGGTTCGCTCTCCGTTCGACCCCAAACGCTGAATGTACAGCCACGGCTCGGACGCAAAGGCCCCGGCAATCCATCGCCAGTCTTTTTCGTAAGAAAGAAACCAAACGGGGGAGGGGAGGATTCGGCTGGAGAAGCGAGGAAGCAGGGAAGGAGAGAGGCAGAGGCGCCGAGGATGGGCAGCGGCCGCGGCCGCGCGCTGCCGGAGGATCGCTTCCCTGGGCGTTGGCACTGGGCTCCACAGCGGGAACTTTCCCGCGTCGGGGGGGGAATGCGGGTGTATGGGCTTGTAAACCCAGGTCGGCTGGAGGGCTGCCGGCTGCTTGCCTGTCTGCCTGCCGGTCTGTCTTACGTCCGCCTCCACGCCCGCAGAGAGATCCACACTCGTCCCTCCAAGCGCCTTCCAGAGCTCGAAACGGGCCGCGTTGAGGGCTGCGCTGGCCGGCAGTCGGGGAGGCAACGCGCTCCGTCGCCTCTTCGCCCTCCTGCGCCCCTCCGCGTGGTTTCCTCTCAGGGAAAACTTTCCCCTTGAACCTTGGGGCTGGATCTCGGCTGACGCGGGCCTGCAGATTAAAACCAGCCGCGTGCCCGCAGGTGGTCAGGGTCTACAAGGGGCAGAAGGGCCCGGGGAGGCTCGTGGCCCCGCGCACGCGGCCGCCCTACCCCAGGCTGTCAGGGCGCAGCTGGCCCTGCTGCAGGCCGGCTGCGTCCTGGGCCTCCTTCCGGCTGCTTTCCCCCGAAATCTGCGCGGCGCTTTGCGCTGTAGTTGAACGCGGGGGGTGGGGGGGGGGGGGGGAAAAAACATGTTCAAAAGGGTTCTCCCAGCTGGACAGCGGTGGTCCCAACCCGGGGGAATCTCCGTACAAACAGGGCAACCAGCAGCTATAAATCAGAGGAATAAAATTGGCTCGATTCCTCAGGGGGCAGCATTTGAAAGTATATGAAGGTCTATTTCTCACTACAAAGAGAGGAAATACAGAGTGGGCGCGGGGGTGGGAAAAAACATGTTCACAAGGATTCTCCCAGCTGGACAGCGGTGGTCCCAACCCGGGGGAATCTCCGTACAAACAGGGCAACCAGCAGCTATAAATCAGAGGAATAAAATTGGCTCGATTCCTCAGGGGGCAGCATTTGAAAGTATATGAAGGTCTATTTCTCACTACAAAGAGAGGAAATACAGAAGCTTGCCATGTGGCTCCTGGGTCCTGTTTCATTCTCTGTCCGTGTTGAGAGAGGTCACGGCCGGAGAGTGGGGACCCCATGTCTCCTGCTCTTGTGGCCCTTGCACTTTGGTGGCAGAGTCCAGGTGTGCTGGCCTTGGAGCCCAGTGGATGACCCAGACAGCTTTCGGTTACCTTGACCTTGTGGAAGCAGAAAGCTGGCAGAGGCTTAGGAATAAGCCCCTGGCTTCTGAGAGCCCAGGCAGCCTGAGCCTGGCCTGCCATATCTCGGGGCTCACCCCTTGGCGAGGCCTCACGCACCTGGCTTTATGATTCCTACAAAGAGAGTTTGCTCTGATGGAGACACGGCTGTCTGTCGGCTGTGCACTTGTCAGGGCTGACATTTAATTTACAGCAGCCGGCGTGCGGCTGACCTCCCGGGCTCCTGACGGCTTCCCCCATCCGCCTTAGAGGCTGAGTCCCCTCTTCCGTCTGTCTCCTCTCACCCTGGACAGCCAAGGCAGCGGGACCCTGCAAAAAGGCCCGTGGAAGGAGAGCAGAGTACAGTCGAGGCCTTTTTCGAAGGAGAGAGGAAACTAAGGCAGGGCGAGCAGTACAGGCAGCAGGAAGGGGTTAGGAAAACCCCAGCGGCACCGTCTCCCTTTCGCCTGCGTGTGCAGACCCCTGGCAGGGCTGAGCCCCAGGCCGAATTTGCAGAACGGAGCAAAATGGAGAGGTGGGAGCTGCTTGGGCTTGGGAGAAACCCAGAGGTCTTGGGCGCCTGAGCAGCGGGCCCCGCTAAGCCAGGCACGGCAGCCTGTGGGTTCTGCACAGCCTGCCGCGGGTTCTGGAGGACTCTGAAGGCCAGCTCATCATCTGGGGTCAATCCCTGGGGTTCCGACGTAAGAGACCTGAAGGAGGAGGCAGCGTTGGGGCCGCCTCCGGGAAAGGATTTCCCGTTGGGGAGAAATAAGGTGTTCTTGGAAATGCATCCCTTGCAGGAGGTGGGAGAGGCTTTAAGATCCGAGGTGGGATTGAGTGTCCAGTGCTCAGAAGCCTTGAGAAGAGGCTTTTAGGCAGACTCAGGACTTGGGTTCTGGTGTCCAGCTCAGGGACCCCGGTGGGGGTGGGGGTGTGGGGGTGTGGGAACTGGGTGCCCGGATTCTTCCCTGGCCCCGCAGAGGATCTGGGTCTTTGCCCTTTGCAAGTTTCTGGGCTTACTGCTAAGAGGCGTCTCAGGACGGGTGTAACCCCAGACTCCTTGGACAGAGCGTCCTGAAGCCCGCCCTCTCTCCTCCTTGACCCAGAGGGGCATCGAATGAGGGCGTGAGGGTCCCCTTTGCCTGCACCCAGCAGGCCCTATGATGGGAGAAAAAGCACAAGAAAACGCAAGGGGAGCTGAAAGGCAGCGTCCACCGACTGTGCAACCGGGGGCCAACTTTTATTTTAAGTCCCTGAGCTAGGTGAGGGGCTGCATTTCCTAGCGATGGGAAGGAGCCGTGTCTGGGTTAGAATCTCCTAAATCCTGAGCTGTCTGCCTGATACCCTGCCCACTCCCCTAGCAAATATAGCTGCTCTCATAATGTTTGGACCTAAGAAAGTGTCACTCCTGGCGTCCTGATGGGGAGTGAGAATGTGCGTCCAAGAGACAGAGGGACAACACCGGAAGTCAAGGGGCCGTGCTCTCGGGTGCAACCCAAGTGCCTCGGGGCGCCCGCCTTAAGACGCGGCTGTGCTTTCTTGGTCAGAAGGTGAGCTTGGGCGAGC
>NW_006787695.1:2338935-2339468 GCF_000442215.2 Lipotes vexillifer | reverse complement strand
CCCGCCTCCAAGGCGTCCTGAGGGAGGCTCTGGCCCGGCTGGCGGCTGGCACGGCCCCTGTCCTGCTGCGCTGCAGGCGGGAGTGCTGGCTCTCGGGGGGCCTGGACCCCAGCCTGGCCTGGGCTCTCCCTGCGCTCTTTGCGGGCGCCCCGCCAGGGACCCGACCCTTGGGCGGTTCTGCCTAAGCTTCTTTGACTTAATAATATTTAACACTCCACTCCCCTTCCAAAAAAAAAAAGGGGGAGAGAGAGGTTAGGCTATGTCAACATGTCAACAGAGGCGAAGAGGACAGTTGAGGAAACTATTCAGAGATCAGGCCAAGACACACCGCGGCGCCGGGGCTCGAGTTATTACAAAAGAGCGCGTCTTGCCCTGGAGTTTGCTTTATCGACTTGACGCCGCTTTGCGTCAGGGCGCGTTTGCCACCGAGGTCCCTGCCCCGCGAGCACACACAGGCTTTCAGCACGTCGCACCCAAGCGTCCCCGCGCGGGGCCCTCTCCCCGGCGCGCAGGATCCGCAGGCCGGGCCGGGG
>NW_006787695.1:2338446-2338890 GCF_000442215.2 Lipotes vexillifer | reverse complement strand
CTCAGCGCTGTGCCCTCGGCCCGCCCGTAGGTATTTACGATTGCAAGGAGAAGCGCGAGGACGTGAAGTCGGAGGACGAGGACGGGCAGACGAAGCTGAAGCAGCGGCGCAGCCGCACCAACTTCACGCTGGAGCAGCTCAACGAGCTGGAGCGACTCTTCGACGAGACTCACTACCCCGACGCCTTCATGCGCGAGGAGCTCAGCCAGCGCCTGGGGCTCTCCGAGGCGCGCGTGCAGGTGAGAGCGAGGGCCCGGCCCCGACGCCCGCTCCTCGGGCGGCCGGAACGCGCCACCTCGGCCGCGCCGCCGGGCCCTTCCAGGAGCGCGGGGAGCCCGTGGGGGGGTGGGCTGGAGCCGGGCTTTGGGAGGCGCCCCGGGGCCTCGCGGGGCCGGCCCCCTGCGCCCTGCCTGGCCAGCTCGCCCCGCACCTCCAGCTCATCAG
>NW_006787695.1:2337997-2338434 GCF_000442215.2 Lipotes vexillifer | reverse complement strand
TCATCAGGAAGGTTGTTCTCTTCCCACTGGCTCGCCTCTCCTCGCCCCGCCCGCCCCCCACCTCCGCCGCCGCCGCCAAAGTCTTACCCGCTCCTCGGCAGCCCGCTCGCTCCACTGCAGGGAACAGAGAGATGGGGAGAGGGGGCGGGTCGCGGGGCAGGGGGGGGCGCGGGGGCGGGGACCGGACGCGGGAAGTCGTGATGCCCCATCTGGCGAGCCTCCGTCTAAGGGGGCCCTGGGTGTTCGCCGCACGTGCGCGCGGGGGGTGGTGGTGGGGGGAGACGCTCCCGGTTCGTTGTAAACGTTTGCGTGAAATGCATTCATTTATTTATTGGGGGGTGGAGAGCAAAGAGTCGCTTCCAAATCGCCTCCTCCTCCGGGTACCGCAGACTCGCCCCCCCCCCCCCCCCCCCCCCCCCTCCCCCCCCCCCGAAGGG
>NW_006787695.1:2330727-2337851 GCF_000442215.2 Lipotes vexillifer | reverse complement strand
CACCCCACCCCCACCCCCGTCCCCGCCACCGGAAGGTCGGACCTGGATGTTCTGCTGGGCTTTCCGTCGGCTTTGACGGTTCTGGGCCGGACAGCAGCGCCGGGGAGAGAAGGAAAAGGGGTCAGGGTCCCTGGGCTCTGGGGACTGGTTATTTAAATGAATGGAATTAATACTGCCAACGGGGGGAGGGAAGCATGTAAAGCCAGGGCTTTGAAAGAACGGGTTTCTTATTGGTTTCGGGTCAGCATTACAAACATAACTTCACCCGGATTGTATTGAAGAAACGAAAACACAGAAAGCGTTTATAGAGAGTGTTTCACAAAAATCTTTAATTTGTAAAAAAAAAAAAAAAAAAAAAAAAAAAGAATATTTCCAAAAAAAAAAAAATGGGTGTTTGCACCCTCATGCCTTCCATCTTTCCCCGTCGTTGCGGTGAAAGGGGCTGCTTAAGGTGAAATGCAACAGTCCCCGAGTCTGTCCAGAATTCCGTGCAGCCGCAAGGGTTCCCAGGACCATTCTGCATCGCTGGGACCACGGGCGGTGTAGCTCTGGGGACCCTCTCCCCAAACGAATCTGTCCGGGCATCTGTGGCCTCGGCAAGGGGTGGGGGAGGGCGGGGGAGACTGGCCACCTTTCTCTGGAAAGATGGATGGGGCTGCACCGTATAAATTAATGAAAAGATTAAACTTTTGCTGAAGGGGACATCAACTTTTATGTCATTTCACAGCCTTTCTGCCTGAGATCTGTAATATCTCCCAGGCCTTGATGTACTGTTTCTATAAAAATAAATTACTTGTAATTTAATTCCACACTATTTCTTTCAGTAGTCTATTACTGAATAGCGCCTTAGCAGGAGAGACCGAGTTGGGAGAAAATTGGTTCTTGGGTGGCTGCAGATCTTGAGAAAAGCCCTAAAATAAAGGGGGGGGGAGGGTGGTAGTAGAAAACGAAAGCCTATCGATCCAGAGGTGGATTAAAATTTAACGATTGTAAATAATAATAAAAATAAACATGGGAAGAGCAAAAAGAAATAATTTCCTATTGGCCACAGGGAAAAGAATCGTATAATAAAGAGAAGGCAGAAAGTGCTCATAAAAACCAATTAGTTAAAACACGTACCCCGCTGTGCAGAAGTGGGGGGTTGCTGGGGAGACACCAAAAGGAAGAGACGAAAATGCACTATATTTTAATCCTGTCCGTGACCTGTTTGGTAATCCTTTTCGGTACAGCCTGTCCTGTGTTGTTAGAGGATAGAGTTTCAATTTAGAGTGGAAATTTGCTGTAAATAAATTGAGGGTCCTTTGGAAGTTGGTGCTTATTAACCTTTTATTTTTAGTGTTGTACTGGAAGCTCACATCACCCAGCTGTCAGGGTTATAATCGAAAGTTATGAGACCACAGTGAGGAGCGGTGGTAATTTAATTACAACAAATATCTTTGGGTTTATGGCGCAGAGCTAAATTAAATGTCATTATTCACTGTCTGTAATGGAAATCAAAAGGAAATCAGATTACAGCATTTGTGAGAGAAATCAGTGACTGGTCCTTAATGAAGAAATAACTGTCTGAACCACTGTACTGCGCTTTACTTAGCATATTCAGGACTAATTGGAATTGATCGTGAATCTCCCCGAGACTGATTTATTATCGCCAAACGCGCAGCTAATTCATTACTTTTATTCTCCATAATCTTTGTTTTTTTCCTTTCCCCCGCTGATGGGAAAGTGAGCTTGCTTTCTAGATTTAAATAGGATTCTGTTTTTGAAAAATGCCCTTCCAGGGGGAGCAGAATTTACGCGTCTGGCTCTGCCCTCCTGAGGACGGGTACCGGACCCCAAGGAGAAAGAGGCACCGAGGAAGGGTTCGAAAGGGAAAGGAGTCTCGTCCCAGCCGGGTGGGGTTGGGGGGAGAGTCGCGGCGGGATGTGGGAGGAGGAAAGTGAGTGCAGGCTTCGGAAACCGGAGTAACGATCTGTGAAGCTCAGCATGCAAGGGGCACTTTTTGTTTTGGAAATACTTTTCGGGGGAACAACACCAAAGTTTGCCAGGTTCCCCAGAGCCTGGCTGGGTGAGGTTTCCAACGTTGTGGAAAGCCAGTTCCAACAGGCGGGCCCGTGGCTCAGCCTTGGATAGAAAACTGCCCCTGAAGAGGCTGAGATGAAAAAGTTCAGCTTTTCCTAGACTCCCGGGTGCTTGCAACCTCTGCGGGAGCTGAGGTTTCCTGGCAGTGTGGGAGTAGGGAGTGACCCCAGGCCCTGGGCTTGGAACAACGCAGGGTCCCTGAGCTACCAGGCATAGTGTAGTGTGGCCGAGGGGAAGGCTTTCTTTGTGCTAATTATCCTGCACCGTCAGTGACCGCCATTGTGGAATAGGGTGAGTGAGTGTGAAGGGAAAGTTTTGGAGAAAGCCAGGTAGGAAAAATTAAGTGCCTAAGAACACAAAGGGAGGGGACTCCAGAGTCCATGAGCGACAGACCAAGGGCCAGGACCAGGGCTGTTTGGAGGAGGGGGGGAGGATGAGAATGGGGAGCGCGGGAGGGCGCATTTCGGGGATGCCAGGCCTTGAAACTAGCCGGGCTGGGCGGGTGCCAACACCTTTCCCTCGCTGCCTCACCTCTGGATAGGGCGCAGCAAGAATCAGATGTCCTTAGGGAAGCCGAGTGCCTGCAGTGCAGAGCCTGCGCTTTTGGGGTGCGTCCGGTTTTTAGGGATCAAGGACGTTCATGACTCTGTAATATTAACTGGGATCCCCCAGGCTTCCAAGGAGGGCATGGAGGTCATGCAAGTTTCTGGAATCAGGGTGTCTGAGCGTGGTTGGGGAGGGAGCTGGATTTGGAGATGTGTAACCACCTGTGCGCCCCCTCCCCATTCCTGGTGGGTGGGTGGGGGGGCTAAGTTGGAACGTCGGGGTGGAAGGTCAGGTTGGACCGGTGCGTGGCAGGGTGGAGGGGGGAATGTCCACACAGAACGATGGAAAGTTCTCCGCACCGTCCGAGGACCCACTTCCTCACTTTCAATGTTTGGATGCTGACACTGTGGTCTCACTTAGGTGAGGACTGTTCCCAGATCCAGGTAGCCAGTTACACGGGGCTGGGGTGGGAGGGGGCGGGGATGAAGGCCGGAGGGGCGGCAGGCAGCCTTCTGGGGACAGGAGTCCCAGGCGCCTTGCGCACTGTCCGGCGTGTCGGAAAAGAAGGCCTCGGTGACGCTCGCCAAGGCCTGGCCGGCTCACGGGGGTGCACGTGTGTGTCCACTCATTCCCAGGTTTGGTTCCAGAACCGGAGAGCCAAGTGCCGCAAGCAAGAGAACCAGATGCATAAAGGTGGGTGTGAGGGGCCGGGCGTGGAGGCGGGGGCGGTGGGGAGACCCGCCAGGCGCTGGGAGCAGCGGGCGGGGTTCACGCCTCCTGTGTTTCCTCGCAGGCGTTATCCTGGGTACCGCCAGTCACCTGGACGCCTGCAGGGTGGCACCCTACGTGAACATGGGCGCCCTGAGGATGCCTTTCCAACAGGTAGCTTGCTTTTTGTTGTTGTTTTTTTCTTCCTTCCTTCCGAACAGAACAGAGAGGGGGCCGGCGCCTTGCCGGCGCCTCCCACCCCCGCTGAAGCGAAGAGGCCGCTTTCACAAGGGGGACATTTATAAACCCATTGGCACGTATTAACACCACGCTGAAAATCTCCAGGAGTTACCTTTGGGAGGGCTGGGACAGAAACCCCAGCACAGTTTCACAAAACTCGGAGGGAAAACATCCCCAGCCACCCGGGAACCACCCACTCGCTCACCGCCTGGCGGGAGGGAGGGGTTTGCTGCCGCTTGGGCATGAGGACCCGTGTCTACACCCAACCCCCGGCTTCAGCTTGCCCAGGGCCTCGCTGGGGGTGTCAGTGCCCCCCCTGGACCTGGGCCTCGATGCCCCCTCCCCTCCCCCGCGCACTTCACAGTGGGGGGCATCCCGCCCAGCTCCTAGCAGAGCAGGGAGGGTCCAGGGCGCTGGGTGCGCTGCGCGGAGGAGGGGGCGGCCAGGGGGTCGGAAGACCGCCTCGTGGAGACCGGGTGCCCCAAAGTCCTCGCCCCTGCTCTGGACCAGCGTCGGGTAGGAGGAGGGAGCCGCGGGGCTAGAGCTCAACGCCCACTCGCCTGCAGGGCTGGGCTGTGGACCCCAGCATGGGGGGTAGGCGTGCCCGCGCTGGTGGGTTGGCGGTGCCCTGGCCAGGGCGAAGGCGTGGCCTCACATGCAGCACTTTTGCTCCTGTGGGCAGAGGCCTGGGTTTGGAGCTGGACCCGGGTTCGCTGAGGGGCACGAGGTCCAGTGGGCCTGGCCCGGCCCGGAGGGTCGGCTACGTGTGACACCATGGGGATGGGGTGAGGGTGGGCTGTTGGCCGCGCGCCCTCAAAGTTACGGCGCCCAAGGCTGGGAGGGCGTCCAGGGCACCCGTGCGCAGGGCAGAGGTCCGCGCCCTGTTCCCTTGGACCCGCACCTCCGCGGCTGGGCCCATCTTCCACCGCTCAGCACCCCTTCCCCAGGGCAGGGTGGCCCCTCAGCATCACAGGAACAGCTGCCCCGGCGACGTGGGGTCAACCATTGGGTCCTGGTGAAATTAGGCGGTTGGAGCCTGCAGATTTGGCTGTGCTTCTGGAAGATTCGGGGACTCCCGGTCCCTGGGAAGGCGGGGCGGAGGGGAAGCCTGAGCCGAAGGCGGGACCCTGAGTCGGGGATGCGTCAAAGAATCAGCCGGGGGTCTGGAGAGGAGGAGGTACCAGCGGTAGACGCTCGGGTGCTACAGCATCGGGGATCTGTGCCGACTCCCGGCTCTGGTCCTGTCCAAAGCGGCCAGTGACCCGGTCGTGGCACCGGGTGTCCCGAGGACAGTGGGTGGTGGTCCCTGGGGCGGGGGAAGGGGCCATGGCTCCCCGGGAGAGGAGACGCCCTCGGGGGTGTCCTCGAGGGGGGAAAGCCCCCTAGAAGTCGCGTCCTCACCGTGCGGGTTCTGCCTTCGCAGGTCCAGGCACAGCTGCAGCTGGAAGGTGTGGCGCACGCCCACCCGCACCTGCACCCCCACCTGGCGGCGCACGCGCCCTACCTGATGTTCCCGCCGCCGCCCTTCGGGCTGCCCATCGCATCCCTGGCCGACTCGGCCTCGGCCGCCGCCGTCGTGGCCGCCGCCGCCAAGAGCAACAGCAAAAACTCCAGTATCGCCGACCTGCGGCTGAAGGCGCGCAAGCACGCCGAGGCCTTGGGGCTCTGACCCGCCGCCCGGCCCCGCGCCCGCCCCGGCCCCGCGCCCGCCCCGGCCCCGCCACCCCGTCCGCGCTGCGTCCTGCACTCGATCCCTCCGCGCCCCCCGACGGCCGCGCGGACACCCCGGAGCGAGGGCGCAGCGCCTTCCCCACCTGGGGTAGCCCCGGGGCCCCTGGCAGGCCTCTGGAGGGGTCATCCCGGGACCGCAAGACCCCTCCAAAGCCTCGCAGAGACTGTACGGAAGAGAGAGGAGGTGACCGTCAGACCACCCAAGTAAGCCCTCGACCGCGCCGTCTGTGCGTCCTGGGACCCCGGGGCCACGTGGAGCCCCGTGGTGCTGCATCCTTCTCTGCTGCCGGAGTTCCCACCCTGTGCATGCGGCCTCCTACACGCCTTTCCAAGATCTTAAGAGTCTGTTACACAGAAAGATCTGGGGCTGGTCTCCGCTGAAGATGCCAGTGCTTGGATGCCAACAATTTCATTCACTGCCGTGAACTCAGTTTCATCCGAGGAGCTGCAGGACCCGTGTGGATTTCAGTATGAACTTTTGCATCTGAGGCAGGGGCCCCGTGCTCTGCTTGCGCGCCCGCCCCCCTCCCCTCCGCCTGAAAGGTAGCAATAACGAAACGCAATTGAAGACCTCGCCGAGGTGGTGGTGGTCGTGGGGACCTCAGTGTTTCACGTTGTGACCTTGCTGGCTCACCATCTTCATGCGCACGTTTGGCCCCAGAGCACCAGGTTCAGGATTCCTTGTGCCATAGGACAGGCAACTTTATAACTTTTCCAGTCTTTGATTCCCGAATTGACATTTTTGGCTGTTTTCCAGAATTCAGGCGCAAAGGACTTGCACTGGGGACGCAAGGGCACGTGGTTTGAAGGTATAATACTGATGCAGCATCCACGCTAGTGACACGCAGTGAAGTGCAGTAAAGTGCAATATTGTAAATACTATAGATTTAAAAACAATTAGCTGCGCTCCTGACCCGTCAGCTTCGGACTTCGAAGGGCATTACCTCCTCCTGCATGCCGCGGGGCCAGTGCCAAAATGACCGGGGTGGGGAGTGCTTTGGGTTCACGGAAGTGGAGTGTGTGGCTTGGGATGGAGCAGGACGGTGGGGAGGGGTGCCAGGCTGGGAGGGCGGGGCTGAGCTGTTTCTGGGGAAAGAAGAGCCTGGGATACCTCCTCCAGGCAGTGAGTTTTAAGATAATGTTTTCTAAGGGTAGCCAGTTCTAGCTTTTCTTTCATCCTTTTTTTTTTTTTCTGTGCATTGGTCCCCTCTCCTCTCCCATCGTGTAAACACCCAATAGCGACTTGTCTGAGCAGCTGGCACAGAATGGGCAAAGTCTCTTGACATGATATAACCAAAGCGTTCAGGGTCCCAAATCGTGCACCTGAGTTTAAGGCAATGTGCTTTGCATGTGCTGTGTGAGATTTGGGGGGCAGTGCACCCTTGCTGGGCTTGTCTACCTCAAAAATGAGCATCTCTGGGTTTTTGTGGGGTTTTTTGCCTTAGTGAACCCAGGCCTGCCCAGATGGAAGTGTCCATCTAGTTCTCCGAAGTCCAACCGTTCACTCTGTTTCCAAAACAGCTTTTCATCTTTGCAGATTCGGTATTGCTGACCGTTTCCCCTAACCCCTGATTTGGGTACATATCTCTAAGAAGAAACAAAATATTTTCCTTCCATGTAAGGGAATGCATTCTACCTTTGCACTGACCTGAAATGTAGATTCATTTGTATCATCTGAAACTCTTTGAATCAAAAGGCCCCTTCAACATTTTTTTTTTCTAATTTTGAAATTTCTGAAAAGCTCTGAAATGATGGAGAGAGAGGTGAGGAAAACACAATCAGTATTTTAAATTCATTTGCGACTCCGCCCCCTCCCCCCC
>NW_006787695.1:2314022-2330704 GCF_000442215.2 Lipotes vexillifer | reverse complement strand
CCCCCCCCCCGGACCCCGGCATGAATGGCATTATGGAATTTGCCTCATATGTGCAGTTCTGCTTCTAAACAGCTGTGAATTTGAAAAGGTCCCCTATATAAGCTGAAACTTTGCTTTAAACTTTTAAAAAAATGCATTTCAGATCCACTTCAAATGAGCCGCTTTCATCCTGAAATTTAGCGCTGGGCAAACATTGGATGTGAGAGGTATACATCCCTATTTTATTTTTAAGGTTTACTTTCCATTTTATCTAAACATAGCCCCCTGTCACCAACCCCTCCGCAAGAGCAGACTCTCTCCACGTGAGCCGAAAGGCATGAGATCTGCTCCTGGGAGAAGCTGAAGTTTGAAAGTAGAGCTGCCCGACGGCGGCCAGCGCTGGAAGGCTGGTAGCCCCAAAGGCCTGCTGGATGGTGTTCATCCTGTCCCTGTTTCTGTTTGGCTTGATTCGGAAGGTGAGCCAGGTGGGTGAGCCCCCCAGAACAGAACAGACTCTGAGCTGTGTGAGGCTCAGTGCTGTCAGAGCAGCTGGCGTGGCTTCTGTCTCTGGAACAAAGTCCAGAGGACGCGCTGCAGGGTGTCCAGGGTGGAGGCCATCTCTCGGCATCCACTTTCTCCCGGAAATTTCAGGACAGAAGCGAGCTGTCAGCCCAAGTTGTGGCCAGTTCTTCCCAGCCCAGATCTGTATCCGCTTTCTCTCTTTGCGGCTGTCAGGAGGGTGTGGGTTGGAGAGGGTGCTTTGCGTGGGTCCTGGTCTCCCAGGGAGGGCATCTGGATTTCCCTTTTTCCCAGCGGCCATAAGGCATTACATTTATGGGGTGGACGTATTTTGGCTGTTTTTGGTGCTTTCTGCGTAAGACAAGACCCCTTTTCAGAGCCGTTAGCGGCACTTCCAAATAGCACGTTTTTGAGGGTGCAGACCAAGAGAGGAGTATCACCTGGAAAGCAAACTGGACGGGTCTCGTCGGAGGGCCACTGGATGCGGGGTTTTCGGTTGTGAAACCCACGTGAGAGCCTGGCTGAGCTGCAGGCTGTGTCTTGCCCACTCGACGTGGGGCTGTGTTCTCCAAGATGGGCTCGGCCACGGAACGGGTTTCCTTTTCTGCGACCTTGGCCAGAGAGGACTTTTAGGAGAGGAGCCACCGGGTTTAGCAAAAACTGTGATCTCCCTCAGCTTGGTTGTTGCTGTTCTATCTCATTCTTTACAAATTTACCCTTTTCTTCCTTCTGTCATCAGCCTGGGAAGCTTGCAAGTTCATCTCACAGGGAAGATATTGCATTGATCGGGTTTTAGCATCAGGCGTAGTTGCAGTGATGAAGCATCTGGCTCTCGCGTACTTAGAGAAGCTCTGCGGCTTAGCATCGCTAAGACCTAGAAGGAGGCGCCTTCCAGAGGGAACAGGGGTGGCATTTTTTGGTCGGTTTTGATAGGGTGGCTTTCTTCACGGAGGCAAAGTGTGGACCGGCTGAGGTTCCTGTATAATGTAGCTGCAGACAAAATGAACCACACTCATGTGTTTTCAACCTCGCTAAGTTGGTCGTGCAGGGTGGTTGGCGTCCCCAACCTGGGAAGCCAGTCCTCAGAGCCTCACATGCCCCCGGGGTGTAGGGACCCCCCCCCGGCCCATCTTGCTCCCATCCGAGGTGGGTACCCCAGCTGCCCCCTCTTCCTGCAGGCACTTGTGTCCTTGGCCACAAGGTCTGTACGGTGTGGGGACATCTGGACATTGAAGCGGGAAGCAGCTGTGTCTGAGCTCATGACCACCCTTCTCCGTGCTGGTTACTACCCTAGCCCTCTGCTCCCACTGGTGGGTTTCACTTAAACCTTTTAACGTTTCCTCGAGCACAAGGGGGTCACCCCCAGCCCGCTCCTACACGGCGTTGTCACTGAGTTCTAGGATAGCCAACAAGCTGACTTCAATGACAAACATATTTGAGGCACTTTGCTCCTTTTCCGCCCCAAGTTTGGGAGGTTGGGATGGCAGAGGGCTTTTCTGTGGACACGCTCGACATTTAAAAAGAAAAAAAAAAACTGGTGCCTAATTTATTAAAAGTTAGCTTAGGAATATGCGGATTTTTCAGTACACGTGAACATGATGCAATTTATAAATGTTTTATTGAAATTTGATATTTAATGAGAAATCAGTTGAGGAATGTAGAATAATATCAAGTTTCAAAGCTATTAAACGCACTATTTATTGAAAGGCGATGGTTTCACAAAGCCAGCCCCGTTGTACGTAGAGCTCCCATCCAGAGTGGCAAGGTTCTCTGCTTCCTGCTAGTGGTTGGATGTGGATGTGTTATTTATTTTTTTTCCTTTGGTTGAAAGTTCATAAATATGTGCTATTTTAATTATGTTGAGTGTAACTTTGACGTTGCCTCGCCTTTATTTTTATATGTTTTAATCCTGTTGTTTTCTTCTCCCCCGACGTTATAAGCAGTCAGGATGATTTAGGATACAGCACCTGTGTTTGGGTTATGCACACAAGGTGTGTCTGGACCTACAGACCTTTTCAGGGATCGCTCAAAATGAAAAGAAGTCACACGACCCTCTGCTATTGTGGGGAGGAAAAACACGCCGAAGGTTTTTTTGGCCGTGCTCGCAGGCCCCCGACACAAAACGCCCTCAAGTTGAGTTCTAGTTACAAAGTGTATTTTGTCAAACCATATGGTATGAATGTATATCTTGTAAAACGGAGATATAAATAAACTTATAAATATTTGTATTCACGTGTTAAAAAAATTCTCACCTCTCCCCAGAGGAGACAGATGGGAAAAAAAATCCCAAATCCCAAGTCCACGGTGGCTGAAAGTAGTTTTGTCTGTGGGGCGATGCCCAAGTGTATGTGTGTGTGTGTGTGTGTGTGTGTGTGTGTGTGTGTGTGTGCGTGTGTGTGTGTGTGCATTTCTGGTGGGCATCTGGCATCCACTTCTGCTCCTATAACCCTCCCCTTGAGGAAGGGTACGTTCCCCCTGAAGGTGGGGAAAGAAAAGAGAAAAAAAAAATCTCCACTTCAAAGCAAGTCTGAATTTGGGGGTGGGCAGCAAGGGCATTTGTGAAAAGCCTGCCTGCTTTGGTTTCCAGTTTAAAAATTTCCCTTTTGTTTGATTCCTTTTGGAACCATGTGTGGGTTCTCCGAAAGGGTGTTGCAGTGATGGTGGAGTCCTTTTGGGAAAAAAAAGAAAAGAATAAATGGAAAAGAAATCAACTTTTAAAAACAAGACCTTTTTTGGCCTCTGTGCTTTTCATCTCCTTCTGGAAAGGAAAGTTAATGACCTGATGTCGCCATTCTCTGATGGCTTCCCAGCTTCGATAAAAACCACACATGGGAGGGAAAAAAGGCAGGCAGACTTGGGAGAGGGGAGGAAGCCACCTGAGGGCCCAGGGAGGCTGTCTCAGCAGCTGGGGGGCCTCTTCGTTAGGGGGAGGGTGGCACCCCCTCAGTCACGCATCCAACACTGCCCCGGTGTGCCGAGGGCAGGTGGATTCTCTCCTGTGGGTTCTGGTGACTCTTGGTCCTAGAAACCTTGTCACACAGGGAAGGAGTTTTGAGGACCTTTGCTCTTTGATGCTGAGCATCCAACATGAGATTTCCTTTTCTTTTCTGACTCAGATGCCACAAAAGTGGTCTCTACGCCCAGAGCTCTCTTCCCCAAGCCTGCTTGTGTCCTGGATGTAGGATACGGGGGGCCCGGGTCACTCAAAACAGGGATGTCCTCAAGGTCCGAGTGACCAGTGTGCAGCCCCAGGGTGCGGCCTTGGAGGGGTTTCTGATGGCCATCTCAGGCACTCAGTCCCGGGCCTCCAGAAAGCTCTGTCCTTTTGGGGCCAATGCAGCCAACTCTCGTCATCCCCACAAAATGTAATCGGCACGGTTATTTTTCAGTTAAAACAGCCATAAATGTCCAGCTTTGTTCAGCAAATCCGCTCATATTGTTTAACATTGTTTGAGATCTTTCCCCTTCTAAGCAGACACTCACTTTGTTGCCAGACGTAACTCATCCGTTTCCAATAAGAGCAGGTCTAGTAGACTGTCTTTAAGACGTTCTTAGAGTATTTTAACCTGAAACGTCAGTAGGCCTGCCCTGAATTTCTTTCTGTTTTGTTTGTTTGTTTGTTTTTTCCCATGGATTGTGCTGCGGACGATCCTAGGACTCAAACTCAGCTTCATTTTTCTTTTTAAATTATTTTAACTTGCACCCACGGATGCACCTTGGGGAAGCATGGGCCTGGGGGTTTTCGGAGAGCTGTTTCTCATGACCGGTTCTCAGATCCCTAAATTGAACATGAAAGCACGTTGACTTTGCCTCCTGCAGACATGTGTTTTCTGTACCCAGGTTCCTGAGGCTTCTGCTGGGGCGTCTGCCTCTCATAGTCAGTCACAGGAAGCGTGGGGATAGAAGAGAAAACCACGGACTGGCCGGCACACACATCCCACACACACACGGATGGAGCCCGCCAAAGGCCTCATGGAGCCGTTGTTGGAAAAAAATAAAGTCGTTTTCAATTTCACCAGCGTGTCTGTCTTCCCAGCGAGACGGAGCCCAGACAAGAGATGGGCTCATCTGCGTCCAAGCCCATGGTCCTTTCCCAGTTTTATGGGATTTAATAAAAATGACTTGATTCCTTTTTGTTGAAACGTTGACATTCTTAGAATAAAGGCAAACATAGAGTGTTGCCAAATCTTACTCGTTTGCACATCAGTATTACAGATTTGTTTTGTTTTGTTTTGTTGCAGTTGATTGAAATGATAAGGCTTTCCTTCTTAGTACCTTTGTTTATGCTGTTTACCTAAAATCATGGAGAATTACCTTAAAATTCTAAAATGGTCTAGCTTCAGCTACCTCAGCATTTTGGGATAAGGTGCATAGTTCTTCCAGCAGACACGGGGGAGGGAATACAGGTGCCCTCAGTGGTGTACAGTTCCCTCCGGGGCCGTCTTATTTCTTGGCATGTGTCCTTGGAGATGTGTGTTACCCTGTGCCCAAGAGACCCGAGGAAGCCGATTGAAGCCATCCTCCTACGTTGTCCCTATAGAATGAGAAAACCCACTGACTCAATCTATCGATATTTAAAGAGCCACAATGTGTTTGCCATATTTAATAAAAATGCACCAGCACAGAAAGATGTGTTGAGAATGGGCTGGAGCGGGAAGAGTAATTGTGGATCAGACACAAGGAAGCAAGTCAAACAGAGGGCAGTAGACGGATGCACTGATCGGACACGATCAGACAGGGAATGTGTTTTCTCCCTGGCGGTACAAGTATGCTTCTGACTAATGTCAAGGCCAACCAGTCCTGGCAACGCTGGGTCTCCAGACCCAGCATGTGGTCTTACTTTTGTCCCATATTCTTAAGATCGGGAGGCCCCACAAGGAGCAGAATATGCTTTTAGAGGGAGTGTGGTGAGCAGGTTGCCCTCCATCCTACTGGACCAGGAGGGACGTGTGTGACCTACGAGCCAATATGCCTTCAGGAGGGACTGTGAGTTTCCCAAACTGGTCAATTAAAGGGTATGGTATGTTTTATCTTCACAACTATTTATGCAATACATACGATCTAGAGGTTCTGCACTGCAGTGCTACAATACAAAGATACCCCAACCAGGCTCTTTCTCCCAATGAATCCTCCCCAAATTATAATGTAGTCATATGTACAATCCTTCCAAAGAGACAATATACTCACATGTGAAATCCTTCCAAAGAAACAATATACTCGTATGTGAAATCCTTCCAAAGAGGCAATATACTCGTATGTGAAATCCTTCCAAAGAGACAATATACTCATATATGAAATCCTTCCAAAGAGATAATACACAAGTAAGGCTTTAATGATTGTTGGGAAAAAAATAGAATATCAAGCACAGACGCACACACACACACACAGAGTAGAAACATGTAACCCATTCGAATTATGTTGTGTATTCAGGAAGTTCAGTGAAGCATGACCACAAGTTCTGGTGGATTAGTTTGACTCATAGAGTTGGCAGACAGTCATGACTTTGGAAAACCACGCATGCACCGACCACACCAGTTACTTGCAACGTTTCTGCATACCCGGGGGTCCAGGTATCAGGTGACCAGGTATCAGAGCATAGCACTGAATGCTGAAGGTTGCGACTGAAGGATGAGGTTTCCGTACACGATTAGAGCTATGAAGGTGCCCAACATTGTAACGGGTTGGGCACATATGTGCTTCCTTCTCAATGCGTTTCAGAGAATGTTTGACGGTTTGGGTCATTTCCTAGGGGACTAGAAAGTGTGTAGTTTCTGCACCTTGACGGAAGGTGAAGGAAGAATTCATAGAGGAGCACAAGAGAGAGAAACCAGTGTCTGGGAGGAAACAAATCCCTCCTTCCCTCCCTCGCTGAGGTAAGTAGGGTGGCGTATGTGAGATGTCAGGCAACCACCGCCATGTCAGCCCATGTAGGACAACAGGGCGTGTCCTTAATTTTCTCCAACTCACAATACCCTGTCGGGGAAGTTTTGTGGTGCTGCAAACAGGATATCGAAGCCATTGTTAACACTGATACATTGTAGACACCCGAGCTCCTCTAAGGTTCTTGACAAGCCTCCTCCAAGATGAAATGGTACATAAGCAATCACTGGATATTTAAGCTTAAGTCTTAGGAAACCATTAGGAATAATACAATTTGACTCTGAGTTGCAACCTAGTACTGGCCAAGTTTGTGCCAACAATGCCAACTGATGCTTTTGTGCCCAGCAATTATGCTCCTAATTCCTTCTCTTCTGACAGAGATGCCGGCAAAACACATCCGAAATGAAGGCGAGGCTGGGCCCCACCACTGACTTGCATCAGAACCAGGCTTGCTTTTCACTGGGACGCTGTGCAGGTTTACCATGACCAAGGATCACAAACCAGAAGCTTCCACATAAGGTCCCATTTCCAGGTTCCAGGCAACAGAACCCGGTACCCTTGAGGACCACTGTGCAGGCTGGCACAGCCCTCACATTTCTTGGGGTTCCTGTCTTGGGCATGTGTAGTTGATCCTGGGTCATGAAGGCTGCGGTTATACCTCCGGGCCTCTTCCTTCTGACCTGGGCGAAGCCTCAGGGAGGTTGAAGGGGCAAGTGACCAGTCACTTATTCCTGAGATTTTAAACACACGGATTCCTGGCCCAAACACACAGCAGCGGGGATGAGGCTGAGAGATAGGAGTCGCAGGAAAATTTTGAGCTGCAGGGAAATGGGCTCTTGGACCTTAATTTTCTGGGAAACTTGCTAAAATTCTGATCTTCTTATTAAAGAGGTGAGCAGACAGGATCACCAGATGGTCCCCACAGAGACTTACGACATCTCAGCTTAGAACACAAGGGCTCACTTCTGCTTAATACGTAACAGAAAAAAAACATCTCAGCTTAGAACACAAGGGCTCACTTCTGCTTAATACGTAATTCAGAAAAAAACAAAGAAAGAGGAACCGTGCCATATATATATATATATATATATATATATATATATATATATATATAAATAAAATACACACACATAAACAAAAAAAACACAGTTAAAATGCCCTCAGGAGGCACAGCACTTTTTGTGTCTGGGAGTCCTAAATATAGATTCTCCAAACACATGACCGTAGGTGGAAATGGCATGTACTGGACGTTTATTTTCAATGTCCAGGCAGTGAGATCCTGAGAGGGGCCCACGGCTGCTAACAGCTTGGGGCTGACCCCATGACACGGGGGCCCTTGATTTGAAATCTTCCCAACACACGGTGCTGACGCATGGCTTGGGTCTGTCTGGGTGGGCGTTTCATCTGCGTCTGTCCTCAAACCTCCTGGCGCTGCTCTTGTTTGATAGGGTATCCTGTTTCTGGATATGGACTGAGAAACGTGAGAGGTGTCTTCTGGGTTCCTTGAGTTGTTCCAGCACTAATGTGAGCTAATGACCTAATTAGTTATACTCTGTGGCAGAAAGGCCTGCATCATCTTTTAAGTCTTTTTTTTTGCAAAATTTATTTTTTATTTCTTCATTGAAACATAAGTCACATTCCCTAAAGTTCACCCTTCACCCTTTTAAAGTGTGAAATTCAGTGTTTTTTGTTTCTGTTTTTGCACATTCACGATGGTGTGCAATCATCACCACTACTATCAAATTCCGGGACATTTTCATCGTCCTACAAAGAAAAGTCTGTACCCATCAAGGACTCACTTCCTAAGCTCCTCCCCCACCCTCTTTATTCCTTTATTCCTAGGCAACCACAAATCTCCTTTACGTCTCTATTTGCCTGTTCTGGACGTTTCCTGTCAATGGAATCACACTCTGTGTGTCCTTCTGCCTCTGGCTTCTCTCACTGAGCATCCTGTGTTCAAGGTCCATCCACGTGGTAGCCTGTGTCCGAGCTTCACTCCTTTTCACGGCTGAGTCACATTGCACTGTGTGGATGGATGTCTTTCTTTTCTTTCTCTCAGAGACACAAATTGGAGTAAAAAGTGTTGAAACCTACATCACAAGCACCTCTGTGGGGGGGTGGGAGTGTACCTCAGACCCCTCCTCTGTATTTGAGGTGGTGTTCCAATTGGACACACACACAGATTTCGCAAGACTTGAATGTTAAAAAATACAGGCACACCTCACTTTATGATGTTTCTCAGATATTCTTTTTTTAATTTTTTAACACATTGGAGGTTTACAGCAAGCCTGCATCCAGCAAGTCTATCGCCACTGTTTTTCCAAGAGCACTATTTTTAAATAAGTGATACTTTTTAATGTGTGATTGTTGTTTTTAGACACAATGCTATTGCACAGTTAAGAGAGTACTGTCTACTGTGAACATAAGTTTTAGAAGCCCTGGGAAGCCAAAATATTTGTGTGACTCACTTTATCACGATATTTGCTTTCCTGAGGTGGTTTGGAGCCAAACTTGTGATATTTTAGGGTTCTGACTGTATCAACAATGATGGAAAAACAACCCCCCTGCATCTTACCCTTCTAGTGAACCATCTGTTTCCACATTCCTATATTTTTTTCCAGGTTTTGAGTATAGTTTTTACGTAGTTATAATAATACTTTATGAAATTTTGGACGTTTCCCACCCAGCACATACGCGCGAGGTAGGGCACGTTAATTTATGTGAAGAAATATGACTGCCAAACTGACCCAGAGCCGTGTGACAGCCAACACAAACATTCGTTCTTTTACGCCTATTGGGCAAAAAGAAAGAAATCAATTTCAAAAGATCACTTAACACAAGTGGAAAATTGAGTTACGTTGCATAATCCCACCCAGGCTGAGGCCACAGAACCGTGACGGCGATTCATGGGGCCACCTCTGCAGTGGCCACCGGAAATGTATTATTAACAAAATTATTATTATTTCCAAATGATTGATGTTTTCTGGACAACTGGGAATTTATGATGAGGTTGGATAAAAGTCATTGCAACCAATGGAGAAAGGCTTTGCCCGTGTTCTCTGCAGGGGAGCCCCGCTGGTCATTCTTTTGCATCTAGACTTCATCCAAGTGGGCTGCTTCTTAATGGCATGCTCTGCTCTCTCAGGGGGCTTCCAGCCTAATGACATGTCATGGGGTGTTTTAGGATCAGCCCAAGCTCAGAGCCTACCTGTACCTCGACATTCTGTGGTTCAGTCTGGTCTTCGTTCCATCCCTGACACATTCGTTTTCAAAAGTGAGCCCTATGCTTCCGGCTCTTCCCCTGAACCTGTGTCAAATGCATCAATCCATCGACTTAACTATCTGTTGTCGTATGTGGGAAACACTGAGCCAGATTCTACAGGAGTAACCTGCCAAAGATGATGAGGTTCCTGACTATTGCTGGTGGAATTGTGATCCCCACCCCCCGAAAAGATATGTCCAAGTCCTAATTCCCAGTACCTGGGGATACGTATGACCTTATGTGGAAACAGGGTCTTTGCAGATGAGATGAAGTGAAGGGTCTGAGATGAGGTCCCCCTGGAGCAGGGTGGCCCTACATCCAAATGACAGGGTCCTTCTAAGACACAGAAGAGGAGAGACCCAGACACAGAGGAGAAGCCCCAGGAAGACAGAGGCAGAGACGGGAGGGAGGCGGCCACAAGCCCAGGGATGCCCGGAGCCCCCAGAAGCTGGAAGAGGCAGGAGGGACCCTCCCCTGGAGCTTCCGGATAAAACCAGCCCTGATGACACCTTGACCTCAGACGTCTGGTCTCCAGGACTGAGAGGGAATAAAGTCCTGTTGCTTTCATCCCCCAGTCTGTGTTTATTTCTCACAGTCACCCGGGACACTGCTACCCCCATCAGCAGCCCTCCCCTATATGGCTAGAAATTGGGGATTAAATATTCCAACAGGCTGTTTTCTTACCACTCCCCTCCCCGCACACACCCTGCACCTCATTTCTCACTGCCCTGTTGAATTGTTTGGGGACCCACCCCAAATAGGCCGTGCACCCTTCTTTGGGATCTTTTCTTGGGGACACAGCAAGGATGACCAACAGACATTTTCTCAGGGACTGCACGCAGAAGGCGTCGCGTTCGCCAGGTAGAAAAGGGTGGAGGGTGGAAGATAGTTCTGCCTCCTGACCCCCTTCTCCCAGGCACAGCACAGCCCTTCCTGGAGGAAGCCACGTCCCCTGACTCTTGTCAAAGACTGTGCTCAGAGGTGCATCTACTTACGTCTGTTTCTTCTTAAACACCCAGTAGCGGCTCTGACCAGGCACTTTCCTGATCGCAGTCTTCTCAGAAACAGTGATGAGTCATATTCGTGTCCCGGTGGGCAGGCACAGAATAAAAATGCAAGTTCCCGTCTTCCAAAATTATAAAGAATTAGGATGACCAGTGTGTGGTCTTCTGAGCACAGGCTGGACACACAGTTGTGAATTCTGATTCTATAATCTTCCGTCTCCAAGGGGTTTAAAAATGGACCAGGCTAAAATATCTCTTTGGGGCTCACTTTTATTTACAAAAGTGAAGAGTTATATTTTCTGGGTGCTGCAATTTTCTGGGTGCTGATGACACGCTGGCCACACTCCAGAATCTCTATCTAGACGCAGATCTAGACATTACACCTAAGAAGAGGTTGGAGATGGTGAACATGCAGGATCAGAGACGGATTTCTCAGCGACACGGTGCCCCATTGGGCGCACGGCACGGGCTGTGCACTAATCCATCCTTCCCGGTTATTTGCATTCGTGTATTCATATTAGGGGAATAGATGGACCCTTGCTGCTGGGCGTCCAGCCTCCAGGGTGCATCGTGACAAGGTGGACCTCGCCGCGCGGCTCAGAGGGAAGAACTAACACGATAACATGCACAGATGAAGCGTGTTCTGTGCGACAGCTGGGAATTGAGGCCGGTCTGCCTGATACTCTGCCGGCCCTGACTTACTGTGCGCTATCGTCTCGGCAAGGCTGCCGGCTCGGAAGCAGAGCCGTAGACTAAAGGCTCTGCAGGGAATGCTCATGAGAGACCTCCTCGGATTTCCAAGTCACGGGCTCTGGGGAGGTGTGAGGTTGGCCCCCCCTCTCGTAACAGGCTCGGGAGTCTACGAGGAAGAGGCAGGGCGCTGAGGCTCAGAGTGTTGGGACAGTTGTGCCGAGGCTGCGGTTTCATCCAGCGGGTGCTCTCTGGGTTTTCCTCTGCAGAGCCTGGGGTTGTTCCAGCTTCCCCACCGGCTGCCTCTGTCTGCAGCCCCCCCCAGTGGAGGGAACACTCGGTCCACGAGGAGGGAGAAGAGACTCCGACAGGTGCGCACAGGGATCTCCGAGAGGCTCTTCCCTCTGGTTTCACTCTCTCCCTCCGCTTTGTACAGACTCCAGCCAGGCGCTACACCCACCCTTTCGTTATTTTCTTCCCTGCTTCCTTCTCTTCCTTTTTCTTTCCTTTCTCTCACTCTTTCATTCTCGGCTAAGAACACTCTTTGGGAGCTCTTTTAAAATTAATTAAAAAATGTTTTATTAGGAGGTTGGGATTAACAGATACACACGACTATATATAAAATAGATAACTAATAAAGACCTACTGTGTAGCACAGGGAACTCTACTCAGTACTCTGTAATAACCTATATGGGAAAAGAATCTGAAAAAGCAGAGATATATGTATATGTACAACTGGATCAGTTTGCTGTACGCCTGAAAGTGACGCAACATTGTAAATCAACTCGACTGCAATATGAAATAAAAAATGAAATAAAATTAATGAAATATTATTTTGAGATAATTCTAGATTCACTGCAGTTGTAGGAAATTATACAAAGAGACCCCCCAGTGCCTGGCATGCAGTTTCCCACCAATGGTGCCATCTTGCAGAACTAGAGTGTGGTATCACCAGTACCGGGATTCTGACACCCTGTGTATGTGTGTGTGTTCTGTGCACTGTGCAATTTTATAACCTGTGTGGGTCTGCGTTGCCATCACCACAGTCAACATCCTGAATGTTTCCATCACCGCCAGGACCCCTCAGATTCCCCTTTTACCATCAAGCTCACCTCCGGTCAGCATCCCCACCCATCCCTACCCCCTGGGAAGCACTAATCTGTCCTTCATTCCTAGAATTGTGTCATTTCAAAAATGTTATATGGATGGAATCGTATCTATACCACCTTTTGGGAATGTTTCTCTCCCCCTCAGCGTAATTCTTTGGAGACTCATCCAAACGGTTTCCTGCACCAATTCCTTATTATTGTTCAGTGATTCTGATGGGTAATTTTATGGGTCAACTTGAGAGCGCTCAGCGAGGCCCAGGTAGCTGGTCCAACATGCAGCTGGTCTGTCTGCGAGGGTTTTTCCAGGAGGAAATAGCACTTGAATCAGGGCTCTCTCCTTGAGCTGGGAGACCACCCTTTCCTGTGCTCAAACATCAGAGACCCTGGCTCTTGGGACTTTGGACTTAATCCACCAGCAGCTCTGGGTTTGCAGCTTGCAGATGGCAGATGGCATGATGTCTAAGCCCCCAGAATGCACTGAGTCAGTTCCTGTAACAGACCCGGGCATATATACATCTATACACAGCCTATTGGCTATGTTTATCTGGACTAATCCAGTAATAGTCAATAAAAAGTACCTTTCAATCATTAAAAATTTCAACTTTATATGAAAATGCCAGGCTCAACACAGAGAGTGGTTTGTTTCTTTTGTTTTTGGTAGAGTGTGCCTTGGGGGTGGATGGCACTTGGGGTCCCGGTCTGGTAGGATGGCTGGCCGTCCACACGGCTGACTTTAGCCTCCAGACCCGGCAGAGGTCGAGCTGAGACCTCAAGGTCCAAGCCCTCCATCCTAAATCACATTGTCTCACAGATGATGCGGTGTGGCCCCCGGTAAAAGACTCTAATGAAACAGAACATCCCAAGGGCTCAGAGGGGCCCACCTGGGAGCCAAGGGCAAAGGTCAGCCTCCTCTTGGGGCAAAATTAACCCTTCCCTGCGCAGGGTCCGTTATAGTAAACCCTGGCCCCTGATGCACAGGAGAGCTCGGGTCTAATCCTGGCCTCACGGTGACTCACAGAGGGACCCAGGCTACATCGGGCATGTGTCCTGGCCTGGACTCCCCCATCACAGGCAGGGTGGATCAGGGGTCTCCACAAAGTGTCACCCGAGGGTCCTTCAGCCAGGTCTCCACCTGAGCCACCTAGACTAACGGGATCTGGGGTTGGCTCAAGCATGGGTGATGCTGGACCTTGGAGAGGACCCAGAACCCAGCACTCAGCACCAAGCACTCAGTATCCAGCACTCAGCACCCAGCACCTAGCATCTAGCTCTCCATGGGAACTTGGGGCCAGTAATTTAACTTGCAAAGATCTCAGCCCCCAGGCACTGTGACGGAGAGCAGGTATGGACCCCATGAGAAAAATGACGTGGTGTTGCAGGGGGAGGATGTTCCCTAGTCAGCCGGGCCGAGTGTACAAGGAAAATGATGTGGTGGTGCAGTGGGAGGATGTGCCCTAGTCAGCCGGGCCGGGTGGGGACAGGGCTTCCCTTGCTCACCAAGAGCAGGTCTAGAAGCTTCTGCTTCTGGATGCACAGGTGACGGGTGGGAGCTGCTGACAACGTCCACCTGGCAGGTGGGGACCACCACTGGGCTGTGGTTGTTCCTGTCAGCAAACGGTGCTGTGTTGTGAGGCTGAGAGTCTGTGAAGACGGTGGATCTCTTGTTTCGTGCTTTTAGCACAATTTTTAAAAAGGAAGTGCTTTAAAGTTCTCCTTGCTTTTTTTTTTAAACCTGAACATGGAGAAGACATTGAAGTCTTTTCTGTTAAATACTCCTCTTGATTTCTGGTGGTGAAAGTATCTAGTAATATTGTGTTATAGGCTGAATTGTTGCCCCTGACCAAATCCATACGTTGAAGTCCTGACCCCCAGGACCTCAGGATGGGGCTGTATTTGGAGATGGGGGTCTTTAAAAAGGTGAGTAGGGTAAAATGAGGTCGCTAGGGTGGGCCCTGATCCCATAGGATGGGTGTCCTTCTAAGAAGGGGAGATCAGGACCCAGACACACACAGAGGGACGACCCTGTGAGGACACAGGGAGGAGACGGCCGTCTGCACGCCCAGGAGAGACGCCTCGGGGGGAACCAGCCCTGCTGACACCTGGATCTCAGACTCCAGCCTCCAGGACTGGGAGAAATAAATGTCTAATGTTTAACAAATACTCCATCTGGGATATACCATCTGGGGTATTTGTTATAGCAGTCCTAGCAAACTAATACATATACATAATTAATATATGACACATAGAATGCACTATAATAATAACATAAATCTTGAATAGGTAATCTATGTACTGATAATATTGTTTGGGGGAAAATCTTGCGTTTAATTAATTAATTTTTTTTTAGCTCTGGTATGAAGGTGGTTAACGTTCCCAGATCATGTTTGCACTTGTCCCTTGGGGACTGATAATTAAGGCAAAATCAGCTTTTCCTACTCCTTGAGTTATTACAAATCTGATAATTTTCACTTTCTCTGTCCTGAATAGTGCAGTGTTTTCTTTTTTTTCCCCAAAACAGTGTGGCTGTGGCTTCTAAGAGACGTGTACTCACAATTTTTTTTCTCACTTTGCTGCTTCTCGTCACTATTAGGTGGTGACTTTATAGAAATATTTTTTCCATATTTTGTCCCTTCACGTGTGGCAATTGCCTCTGGATGCGGGAAAAATTTCATCTCTAATCTGGGTTGGTTTGCAAGGCTGTGACCCAATGCAGTAGGTGTTTCTACACCTGGTGGATTTTCCTTCGTTTAATCAAACAGGAATCTGTGTGGGTAAAATCTTGACAAGAGTGAAAGAAGATATCTTTTTTTTTTTTTTTTAATAATTTTGCTATTTTTCCATTCTGCTTTTTTTTTTAAATTTAATTTAATTATTTTTGGCTGTGTTGGGTCTTTGTTGCTGCGCGCGGGCTTTCTCTAGTTGCGGAGAGCGGGGGTTACTCTTCGTTGCGGTGCGCGGGCTTCTCATTGTGGTGGCTTCTCTTGTTGCGGAGGATGGGGTCTAGGCGCGCGGGCTTCAGTAGTTGTGGCATGTGACCTCAGTAGTTGTGGCTCGCGGGATCTAGAGCGCAGGCTCAGTAGCTGTGGCGCGTGGGCTTAGTGGCTCCGCGGCATGTGGGATCTTCCAGGACCAGGGTTCAAACCCGTTTCCCCTGCATTGGCAGGCAGATTCTTAACCACTGCACCACCAGGGAAGCCCGAAAGAAGATATCTTGAAAACAGAATTACCTCCCGTTAAATTCAGAATGTGTAAATGATCACCCAATCATTTTCTGGGAAGAATTTTAAAGAGACGCTAGGACAAGGGGTCTGGACCCCCTCCTTCTCCCAGTTCTGTATGGACTCTGCTGTCGATGAAAAGTTTAGCTGTCTTTAAAGGCAAAGGGACACAAAGGAAAAAGAAAATGTGAGTCTGGGGGCAGCAGGGCCCCTCCACGTTGAGATAATGATCCGCTCTTTTGGAACCAGAGAGAGCTGTCATAAGAGATGGGACCCACTGTATGCGAGGGTCCATTCTCAGGGCCTTGCTTTGCCCAGAATTCTCCCGGTTTTAACTCATAGAGTCTGGCATCCCAGAATCTCACCAGCCCCAGAAAATCTGGGATGTCGGTTATCCCTCTGGTGGTTCCCCAGGGTGTCAGAACATGAGGCTCTTTGTAAAAGTACCCCAAGTTGGTGTGATTGGATGAGCAAAGCTCAGCAGCGAAAACCGTAAGTCCTGTCTGTTTGGGCCACGTATGGTTGTGTCTGCTATATATCATTTTACAGAGTTCATATGTGACCTGTGTCTTCTAGATGAATGAGTAAATCATGACCCATTTATTCCACGTTTAAAATATATAGACAGGGCTCCCCTGGTGGCGCAGTGGTTGAGAATCTGCCTGCCAATGCAGGGGACATGGGTTCAAGCCCTGGTTTGGGAAGACCCCACATGCCGCGGAGCAACTAGGCCCGTGAGCCACAATTACTGAGCCTGCGTGTCCGGAGCCTGTGCTCCGCAGCAAGAGAGGCCGCGATAGTGAGAGGCCCGCGCACCGCGATGAGGAGTGGCCCCCGCTTGCCACAACTAGAGAAGCCCTCGCACAGAAACGAAGACCCAACACAGCAAAAATAAATAAATAAAATTAAAAACAAACAAAAACTATTAAAAATATATAGGGCTTCCCTGGTGGTGCAGTGGTTGAGAGTCTGCCTGCCGATGCAGGGGACACGGATTCGTGCCCCGGTCCGGGAAGATCTC
>NW_006787695.1:2312592-2313886 GCF_000442215.2 Lipotes vexillifer | reverse complement strand
AGAGAGAGAGAGAGAGAGAGAGAGAGAGAGAGAGACAGAGAGAGAGAGAGAGAGAGAGAGAGACAGAGAGAGAGAGACATTTTCAGGTTTCAAGAATTACATATTTCATATTTGACTCGAATAGAGAAAGTCATCACACAAGAGGTAACAATGAGGCATTTATGAAAATGTTGTGCTTATTTGTTTATTTTTTTTGATCTTTTGCATATTTTTTAACATCTTTATTGGAGTATAATTGCTTTACAATGGTGTGTTAGTTTCTGCTGTATAACAAAGTGAATCAGTTATACATATACATATGTTCCCATATCTCTTCCCTCTTACGTCTCCCTCCCTCCCACCCTCCCTATCCCACCCCTCTAGGTGGTCACAAAGCACCGAGCTGATCTCCCTGTGCTATGCGGCTGCTTCCCACTAGCTATCGGTTTTGCAGTTGGTAGTGTAAGTCAGAAAGAGAACAACAGATACCGTATGCTAACACATATATATGGAATCTAAAAAAAACACAATTGGTCATGAAGAACCTAGGGGCAGGATGGGAATAAAGACACAGCCGCAGAGAATGGACTTGAGGACACGGGGAGGGGGAAGGGTAAGCTGGGACGAAGTGAGAGAGCGGCACGGACACATACACACTCCCAAATGTTTATTATTTTTTTTGAGTATTTCCCTATTTTATGGTTCCTATGAAACACTCCAATGACAGAAGGCTTTGCTGTCGTGCTTACTTCTCGTGATTGAATAAAATAGCACCGTTCTTTCCCTCCGAGTTTCATTTACATCAACCCACACTGGCCACTTCTGGGAAATATTTTGCTGATGAAAGTGGTGCAAACGAGTTGAAGCTCTGAGGGCGGATTCCTGGATTTCTGCCTCCCAGGACTGGCTGCTTTGTTCTCCACAGGGCACACTTAGCAGCAGTGATTCTATATCCAAATAAGCAGGACTGTGAGATTCCTTCACATTAAGCATTATCAGGTGGCATTTAAGGACAGATGCTGTGGCTTAAAAAGAACCCCTGGGCTGTCTGTCTGAGTCATGAGCTCCAAGTATGAGGCTGATTTGAGCGTCTTCGTCTTTCCAAGGGAGATGCAACAGAATCGCGTCTGGAAGCTTGGAAGGTAAGCATCAGGAATGTCTCTCCTGCATCCTTCGTCGGTCCGTTCATCAATGTTTGTGGAGCGACCGCTCTGGCCCAGGGACGGCGGGCAAACAACACATGCCCTCCAGGTGTGCACAGACATTGCAAGTGCCTGGTGTTACAGGTGGGGATGTCCGGGGCCCCACGGGAGCG
>NW_006787695.1:2289851-2312546 GCF_000442215.2 Lipotes vexillifer | reverse complement strand
CGGTTCAGAGACAGTCGGAGGGAATGAGGTGATGCCGAAACCTGGGTGCAGTCAACGGTCTATGTAAGATGGGGCACAATGAGATGGATGGGTCTGTGCTGGGGGTGGGCATAAAGGGGGCTCATCTACCCAAGGAAGGCTTGTCCTCAAGGGCCCAAGGCACATGCAGATAAGGGACTTTCCTTCGGGGGAAGCGTGCAACGTGCAAAAGCCAGAAGTGGGGATCCCCTTTCACCTGTCTTGGAGGAGCCTGGGGGTGTGCATGCCCAGAAGCCCAGTCCGTGTTTGCCCCGAGGTCCTCTCCTGGGAGCTTTTCCACCTGTGATGAACCTCATCTCTGTGTCTTTTGACCTTTCCTGCAGGAAAAGAAAAAAGAAAAAGAAAAACAGGCAGAGTAGAAGGAATTTCATTTCAGAAGAATAAGGAAACTCAGGTCGTCCTCAGGTCCCGCTGCCCAGCTTCCCGAGGTGCCAGAGGTGGCACAGGACAAAGGGCAGAAAAGCGGGAGCTGGTGGTAGGCAAGGAGCATGTGCGGATTTCCTGCCCCCCCTTCACACGGGGGCTCCTCTCAGCCGCATTATCTTCGTGATTTCCTTTCCTGTTCGAGTCCCTTTGTTGCCTTTTGATTCCAGCGTGAGCCTGGAGTGAACTTCAGTGCATACCCGATATTAAAAAACACAGAGGCTGATGCCAGGGAAAACACACATCCACCCCCCTACTCCTGGTTTCAGAGGGAAAAAATATTCATAAGCAGAGCCATGCTTTTCTAATAAAAATTCATTAAATAATGGTTATAAGGGATGAGGTATGGGAGGAAACAAAAGCACACAATCAAGGGACTTTCTCTGAACTTTTCCCTCCAAAGACAAAGCAAACATCAGCTCAGCCTGGAGCTGTCCCCCACCGCCAGTGAGAAGGAGCTCCCCCCTTTCCAGAAGCAGGTCCTGATGAAGACGAGGCTTGCCTGGAAACTGACACAAAACTTCTTGTCTTTCTTTTCCCCATTCCGTGCCTGCAGGTGGGAACCAAAGAGGTCCAGGCACCAGATTCTGGATTTCCTTAACGGGACTCGAAACTCCCCCGAGTGGAGGTGCTTGATGCTTTGGTGGAAAAGAGAACCAAATGGAGCTCCGTCCCCGCCTTACGCCACCCCACGGAGAGGACGGGGTGCACGTTTAAAAATTCAAAGCCTGGGATGGACATGTACACACTGTTATATTGAAAATAAAATGCCATTCCATGAAAAGAAAAAAAAGGAAGGTGATATATTGACAGTCTTCCTCCCTTTTAACCGTGCTCCCTGCAACCAAGTGAATTTTGCCTCCCATTAAAAAACAAATCAAAACAAAAGACCTTCAAAGCGGCCTCATTCTGCTTTATAACGATGCTGGCTTCCAGGTAACAGGACAGCGTGGTTATGGAAGATCACAGACGGACTCGAGTTTTGTGGCCGGCAGGGCCGAGCCTGTCCGGGAACGGGTAAATCTTCCGAATGCCCCCTTCCCCGCCTTCCCTGCCACCAGTTGGCTGACATCTACTGAGAAAGAAGTGATGAAGGGTCAAACAGCTCTGTGCTGGGAGAAAGGGCTGCTGAGACCCCATGGTGAGCTTTAAGGGGTGTCTATAGACTGAGAGAGAGCGAGACAGCGAGAGAAACATAGCTGGGGTATGCCGGCCTCTGGGAGTTTGTTAGGTGAATCCCAAATGTGTCTTTTGGGTGCCTGTGACGTGCTTGCATGTGTGTGTTTATAAAATTGCTCTTGAGGCAAAATCCACACACCCTAACATTCACCATTTTAAAGTGGACAATTCAGGAATTCCCTGGCGGTCCAGTGGTTAGGACTCTGCTCTTTCACTGCCAAGGGCATGGGCTCGATCCCTGGTCGGGGAACTAGGGTCCCGCCAGCCTCGCAGCAAGGCCAAATATTTTATTTTTATTTTTTTTAAATAAAATAAAGTGGACAACTCTGTGGCGTTGGCACCGTCACCACGCTGTGCGGGCACCACTTCTATCTACTTCTGAAATGTTTCCGTCACCCCCAAAGGAAATGCTGTAGGTATGTTTGCGGCACTTGAGGCTCCAGGGCATTGATAATTTATTTGCCACAAATAAAGAAAAAAGCATTTAAGGGATATTTGAATATCTGTGCATGAAAAACCATCCACATCAACCATGATGCCCTCCCCGAGATGGAGAAGAAAGTGGGTAAAGAGATTAGGAAACCACCAGGGGAGGTGTCATAAGAAAGTCCGGAGATGCAGGGTCTGGACATGTGTGGGCGGGTGACCTTGCAGGTGAATGTGTGGTGAGAGAAGGTCTGACATGCAGGTAGCAGGGCCAGGTCAGGGCATGCGATCCCATTGAGATATGTGTCTGGTTGGATGCCCAGCATTTCAAGTTCCACCTGTACCTACTCTGTGTCAGGAGTGTCCTGGTAAAAAGGAACACTGTCCTCTCCTGCCTGTGTATGGGAGGGCTCCAAAGGGATATAGCAAAGATGGCCGTTTGCCCCCCAAAACTTTTTGCGTGGAGCCCCTTGAACCTGTCATGGGGCTGAGCTTCCTGTGTGACCCCGAGTGTCTCTGGGGAAGGAAGTTCCCAGCTGCTAGAGCTGGTGCACTCTGCCCCCTCCTCCCGGGCTCAGTGTGGTGTGGAACCCAGCGATCAGTGGAGAATACGGGGCCAGGAGGTCCTAAGGGGGAGGGGACTTCAATGAATGTGCCCAGACAGTGTGGTTGCCTTAAGGCCGGGGTGCAGGGGACTGTGGGGTTCCCAGAAGCCGAGGGATGGAGATGCTGTGGGTAGTGACAAAGCGGGGGGCGGGGGGGTCATCAGTAATTGTGGATGGGAGAGCAGAGACCCCACCTCACCTCTTTCTTTCTCCCCCAAGACCTCGATGAACGTCTTATACACCATAGGCAAGATGTGGCGTTTCCCAAACACACGATGAGAGAAAGAGAGGCTTGTTGTGGTCTGAGCTCATAGCCCCCTGTACTTGTGACAACTGTGATCATAGAAAAAGCCTCCACGAGTTCCCAGGCACACAGCTATTCTCACGAGGGCCAGGCACGGGGAAGCCGGCAGGCGAGCTTCCCTCCACAGGACCAGAGGCACAGCTCACGCGCTTAGCAGTGTCTGCCCGTCTGTTCTCTGTCTGACCGCACACCACCAGCTGCAAGAGGAGGGGGCGTCGCTGAAAATCAATACATAATAACAGGGCCCAGCACTGCCTTCTTTTTCTTTCTTCCCTTGATAGCTAATTAGGAACAACTTACTGAAGCAGACAACTCTTGGCAAAATGAATCGTGTTAATAGCGTCTTCATGAGGACCCATCTGTCTCACGGGGTTTTTCTTGGAACGGAGGTCAGAGTTCAAGGTGGCTAATGTGATCATCACTCACCCAGGGACAGGGGAATGTTAGGGTGACCACCGGTTGAGTTCGCACAGGAGGACGGATGCCTCATCTCCCAGGGCGGTGAACACAGACCTCTTTTATGGACACCTGGTTCTGGACGTCTCACACCTGGGTCAGCCTCCCAAGGGTGGGTGGGAGGACACAGCACACACCTTCATGAGAGATGCCCACACATCATCGGGCCTTTGCAGTGCCTGGTCCCTAAAATGTCGCACACGTGTAGGTCTGTAGATAACCGCACATGTGTAGCTATGTGAGGATGTTTCACATGTATGTAGGTATCTGTAGATGCTTTGCATGTTTGTAGGCATCTGTAGGTACTCCACACTTGTGTAGATATTTATAGATGCCCTGCATGTGTATAATTATGTGGAGATGTTTCACATATATATAAGTAGATAACTGTGGGTGCTTTGCATGGATCTAGGTGTCTGTAGGTACTCCACACATGTGTAGATTAGATATGTGTAGATGCCCTGCACACGTGTAAATATCTCTAGGTCCTGTGCACATGTGTAGGTATCTGTAGATACTCCTCGCATATTTAGATATACATAGATTCCCTGCACAGGTGTAATTCTGTAATTTATCCTAAAAGCAAATGGTTGGGTGGAGAGATAGGCATTGGAACGAGGAAGACCCTGGGACACAGGAAGTGAAGGGACTTGTCTGGGGGGACATGATGGGGAAAGGAAGAGAAACCGGTGTTCCAGGGACAGCTGGAGGTTTGGGACAGCACAGGGAAGCACGCTGTGGCGGTGACAACCTCTTACCAACACGCTGCCCCTGGCTAGAACCTTTGTGACTCTGTCCAGTTTCACTGCACTGGACTTGGCCGCTGGGCATTCACCAGGACACTGAGTAGGGAAGGGAAGACAGAGCCATAAGAAGGGTGTGGAGGAGGGCATGTCTGCTGTGTCTTCACAAGGTCTTCTCCTGGTGTGCCTCTGTGCCCAACTTTCCCTCTTATTATAAGGACACTTACTATCCAGCCATTGGATTCAGGGAACACCCTCCTCCAGTAGGACCTCATCTTAACTAATTACATCTGCAGAGACCCTATTTCCAAATAAGTTCCCATTTACAAGTACGGGGGCTCAGGACTTCAACATATAATCCGGGGGAGGGGGACACGATTCAACCCATCGCAAGCTTTTAGAGCGTAGGTCCAGGAGAAAGTGTATCTCTTCGAGGAATACATAGGCTGCCTCTATCTGGTCATGGGATGGACACCTTTCCCTTTTTGCTGTGGTTGCCAGGAAACCAGGAGAAAGAATCATGCGTTGATGAACATCATCGCGTGAACGTCTGGACCTCGATCTTGACCTCCGTTCCTGTTTAGTGATTCCGCGTTACGTGTCTTTGCCGTAAGCCTGCTCAAGTTTTCGGGAAGAAAGGTGATGAGTGAATCCGAGTATAAAACACAGAAGGGAGAAGGAAGTGTTCAGATTGTAGACATTTTGGAAAAGGGTGTGAAAGGGGATTTTGCTGTCAGGGAGGATGTCTCCAGGGAGGCGATGGTATAAGGCACCTGCCGTAGGGTCTTTGGTCTTGGTAAATCCGCTCACCAACAAGGTGGTCTGCCTGCTCTGCTGGGTGTCCACGTCCCCCTGTGATCTTTTCTAGGTGGTCTCCTGACACTCGGTGTAGGTGGTCCAGGTCAACGTTCCTGCTTTGCACAAGGCGGCAGCCCTGGCCGTGGTACCCACCCTCCTGCCTCCGGACACCCTGCCCCCTGCCAGCCCAGGAGGCATGTGGAGAGCAAATCTCCACCCTGAAAGGAGCCCTGTGTTCTGTCGAGCCTGCCATTGGCTCTGTAACCAGGGAGGGCCATTTTTTATTGTCAACACGGCTCAGAGATGGTTAGAGGATCCTTTCAAGGGTGGATTTAAAAGAAAAAAATGGAGCTTTCTAGAGCCATGTCACAGGCACGCTTTGTGTGGAGAGAGGAGGGTGGGTGCGGGGCCCTCCCCGGGCTGGGGCCTCCCCAGCATCTGGCTGTATCTGGTGTGCCTCTTTCCGAGGGTGTGTCCGTATGTGCTCACTCTGCTCTCGGCGGGCTGTCCAGGTGCCGTGAATGTGAATGAGTTCTCCAACTCACAGCTCCAGGGAGCGTGGGGAATCTGATCTGGTGCCACCTGAGACCCCCGCAGTGTGACGTCAGCTGCTTCCTTTGGGTCCAGTGACAACTTAGTGTCTGTGAGATGACAAAGAGGAAATGAACCCAGGGGCGGTCTTGTGGACATAAAAGCACAACGCGAGGTGGTTTTAATAAAATGCCAGCGGCATGAGAACACACCCAACTTCAGGCTGGACACCTAGACTCAGGGGGGTTGTGGAACGTCCCCTTTGCAGGGACAGGAGGTGTCCCTGGGGGCAAGAGGAGTGACAGGGGTCTTGCAGGCAGAAAAAGGCGGAGGGTGGCCGAGGTCAAGGAGGGAATATGCAAAGGATTTCCCAAAAGGGACTGGGTGGGGGGGTGGGGTTGGGGACAGCTCGGGACACATGGGGCCAGGGGAGGAGGACTGTGGTTCTGAGCTGCCCGAAACCCCCTGCCCTCTCTTGGTAGACACTGAGTCCTGAACAGCCTGGCTGCTAGGCTGGCCACTTTTGCCTCGGGAAACCCTCCCCCATCAGGACCAGGTTGCCCTCAAATGAGAAATTGTGCCCTGGAAGCCCTGCTCCACCTCCGTCTCCCTGAAAGGGCTTGGGATTCCCGGGAGAGGAGACGATGGCCGCAGATCCACAGCTACCACTTCAGAAGGCATCCCCGGACCCCACAATGCCCCTCACTTCTGCACCGTAAAGGCTCTGTCTTCTCTCCCTCAACTCAGTTTCTCTCAAAAGTCCTTAACGCTCCAGATAAAGGAGGGAAACTCAACACACACACACACACACACACACACACACACACACACACACATTACCTGTAAAGAAGATACTCTCAGGCTGCCACCGGCCACAGTGCGGGGACCTCAGTCCTGCAACTGAAAGGAACGGAATTCTGCCAATGACGGGAACGCACTGGGAGCGGAATCATCCCAAAAGCCTCCAAGAGACAGTGCAGGTCAGCCGACCTCGTGAGCCCCGAAGAGGACCCAGCTGACTTGGTCCTGGACTTGGCGATCACAGCAACAGTGAGATGGTAAATTGGGTGTGACGTCAAGGCACCCAATTCCTTGTCGTTTGTAACAACAGCAGGTGGTCTCACACTATCTGCTCTGTCCGTCCTAGGAACACGTTGGGTACACGGTGGGTATCCCTAGATGCCCATCAGCATGGCTGGTGTGGACTTCCCCACATTACCTGCGTGGAACACCCCTGAAGGTCCAGCCGCACCCCTGAGAAGCTGGCCTCAGCCTCCATGTGGAAAGGAAGGAGGAGATGGGGACTGCACCAGGACAGAACTGGAGCAAAGCATTTGGCGTTGGTCCAAAGCTACGGGGCCCATGTCCTGGGAAGACTTGGTGGGATGTTTCCAGAGGCCAAGGATGGATGAGGCAGGTGCTGGGCGTGGCTTCCAAGGGGAGGACTGGACTTTGGGGGACATGCCAGGTAGGCACTGCAGGGGTCCACGTTGGCTGTGCCGATGGGATCAAAGTCCAGCCCCAAAGAGCACAGACAGAGTGGGGTCTGAGGAAGGAGATGCTGAGGGCCACTCAGGACCAGGGTGTGGACTCAGGGCCAGGCTCCACCCCGGGGAGAGCACAGAGCAGTGACAAGGGCCAGAATTCCTCCTGGCGCTTGGTCTGGAACAGAGGGTATCCGGGAGTCACGCACACATCCAGAGCAGAACCCCACACCATTCCTCCCTGCCGTTCCTGGGTCTCTTCCAAGAGAAATAAGGGCCGTTTCGGCGGGAGATTTGGCAATGTGTGCAGACATTCATGAGGTGACTCTCAGAGACTATCGGATTCATGCACGCTGGCCAGGGGCCTGGCTGAAACTGAGGACCACCGCAAACTCCCGTTTCCAGAGGTGAAAGGCCAGTGCATTAGCCCACAGAACCGTAAACGAAGCGTCTGGCTGCAGGACCAGCCGTCAAACGTGATAAACACGCCATTCAACTGTCTTAAACAGCCGTCTCCCCAGTCCCGTGCTGGAACGTTGGGCAGACAGTGGTGGGTGCGGGGAAGGGGGCGTCTCTGCAGCTGTCTGTCTGCGTCAGAGGGCAGAGGGGTCCCCTGCGCTGTTTCGTAGCTCGGCAATTACCGTGTAACAGGCGTGTCATTGTTTCCAGTTAATATTTCCTGCTTCCCCTTCAAGCACTTGCGTGTGTGAGAGAGCGTGTGTGTGTGTGTGTGTGTGTGTGTGTGTGTGTGTGTGTGTGTGTGTCCAGGCATCTGGGTTCAGCATCCCTGCACCACTATGGTGTTCATGCCTGGCAAGGTGCAGAGGTACCAGCTGCCCATGCAAGCCCCACCCTGATGGAGACAGATGCACTTTCTTTTTTTTTTTGGCCGAGCCACACGGCTTATGGGATTTTTAGTTCCCCAGGCAGGGATTGAACCCGGGCCCTGGGCAGTGTGAGGGGCAGAGTCCTAACCACTGGACCACCAGGGAAGTCCCCCAGATGCACTTCCATTGGCTGAGGGTGGGATTCGGAGCTATGCACAGAGGCTCTGCCTGGGGATGTGAGTTTCTTCCAAAGAGTGCTGACTTGGGGTGTCTCTGCTGGAGATATTCGTTCCTGAGCTTTCAAAGACTCCTGATGGGGATTTGAGGGGGAGTAATGCAGACCCAAGGTAAGCACGTGCAAGGTTTGCGGGTCTGGCTGGGACAGAGAAACGGGGAGTGGACAGTCCGGCTGGCTGGTGGAGGGGCCATGTGGAGGGGGGCTCACCTGCATGCTTCCCTCTTGTCAATACAGGCACCGTCTCAGTCAGCTTGGGCTGCTGTAACAAAGTAGCACAGACTGGGAGGCTTAACCAATAAGCTTTTTTTTTTGTATTTTTGTTTTATTTTTTTTATACAGTAGGTTCTTATTAGTTATCCATTTAATATATATTAGTGTATATGCATCAATCCCAATCTCCCAATTCATCCCACCACCACCCACCAATCCCCGCTTTCCCCCCTTGGTGTGCATACGTTTGTTATCTACATCTGTGTCTCTATTTCTGCCCTGCAGACCAGTTCATCCGTACCATTTTTTCTAGATTCCACATATATGCATTATTATACGATATTTGTTTTTCTCTTTCTGACTAACTTCACTCTGTATGACAGTCTCTAGGTCCAACCACGTCTCTACAAATGACCCAATTTCTTTCCTTTTTATGGCTGAGTAATATTCCATCGTATATGTGCCACATGTTCTTTGTCATTCGCCTGTAGACGGGCATTTAGGTTGCTTCCGTGTCCTGGCTATTGTAAATAGTGATGCAGTGAACATTGGGGTGCATGTGTCTTTTTGAATTATGGTTTCCTCAGGGTATATGCCCAGGAGTGGGATCGCTGGGTCGTATGGTAGTTCTATTTTTAGTTTTTTAAGGAACCTCCGTACTGTTCTCCATAGTGGCTGTATCAATTCACATTCCCACCAATAGTGCAAGAGGGTTCCCTTTTCTCCACACCCTCTCCAGCGTTTGCTGTTTATAGATTTTCTGATGATGCCCATTCTAACTGGTGTGAGCAGCTCAATATTAAAGAAACAAACAACCCGATCAAAAAATGGGCAGAAGACCTAAATAGACACTTCTCCAAAGAAGACATACAGATGGGAAAGAGGCACATGAAAAGCTGCTCAACATCACTAATCATTAGAGAAATGCAAATCAAAACGACAGTGAGGTATCATCAGTAGGCTTTTATTTCTCCCAGTTTTGGAGGCTGGAGGTCTGAGATCCTGGTGAGGACAGATTTAGCATCTGGTGAGGCTGCTTCCTGGCTGCTAGATGGACATTTCTCAGCTCTGTCCTCACATGGTGGAAGGGTCAAGGGAGCTCTCTGGGGTCTCTTTTAGAAGGACACTTATCCCATCGTGGGGGCTCCACCCTCATGACCTCATCGCCTCCCAAAGGCCCCACCTCCTAACACCATCCCGTTGGAGGTTAGGATTTCAGCATATGAACTTGGAAGTGCATTGCAGGCACCTCGCTTTCTTACCACATCTGTGGGTAGCAGCGTTGGCTACATAATCTGTGGGGCTAGGTGCAATGTGAAAATGTAGGGTCCCTTTGCTCCAGAGTTATTGAGAATTTCAAGGTGGCACCCGCAGAGCATTAAGCCAAGGCCAGGATCCTTCTCAGCGTGTGTCCTGTATGCCTGCCTGGACCCTACACCCATGAAGCCAGCTTTGGAGGGATTGATGTTCATCCTGATGAAATGTTTCCACTTCATGCTTTGTAATTAAACCCCAGAACCCTTCAGTGTCTGGGTGACATGGATACACCAGCCACAGAGGAGAGAGAGATGGAGACAGACAGAGAGAGAGGGGGGGAGAGAGGGAACAGCTTCTCAGAAGGCAACGGGAACCAGTAGGAAAGTCCCCAGGATTCCATGGAAAGATGGGGATTGAAAATTGCCCACAGCTTAGGGGTCACGTTGGAAGCCATGGTGGGCACAGAATCAGGACTCAGAAAGCGGGCGCGTCAGCCAAGTGAAGAGACTAACTGCCGTGAACAAGGTATTGGAAATAAAGCACTTTCTTTTTTTTTTTCAAATAATTTTTTATTGTGATAAAATACACATAACAAAATTTACCACTTTAACAGTTTTTAAGGGTACAGTTCAGTGACTTTAAGTACATTCACAGCTGTGTAACCATCACTGATGTTTGTCTGCAGCACTTTTTTCATTGTGCAAAACTAAAACTCTGTATCTGTTTAACAAACCCCCCTGCACCCCACCTCCCCGTCACCTCCCATTTCACCTTCCCTTCAGCCCCTGGCCACGAGAGGTCTACTTTCTTTATCAGTGAACTTCACTCTGCTCAGTATCTTAGGTGAGTGGAATCACGTAGTATTTGTCCATTTGCGACTGGCTTATTTCATTCAGCATAATATCTTTAAGGTTCATCCATGTTGTAGCATGTGTCAGAATTTCCTTACTTTTTAGGGCTGAATGATATTTTATTGTATGAACACACTACGTTTTGTTTATGCCTTCATTCCCGATGGCCGGTTCTAAGCAGAGGAGTGACGGGGTCTATGTGTCCAGTGAACTACTGGCCACGGACTTCGCACACTGTCTCATTTGATTTTTTCCAATGGGAAATAAAATTATTTCTTGAAACAGCATGAGGTTACAGCATTCTGCCCAAGGCACTTGGATTTCTGGCTCGATAACAGTTAACCAAGGTGATTCGCCCCCTGCACCAAATGCTAACATGCATCTCAGGTGACCCAGGAGGACACATTCACTCTAGTGGGTTGTGATGTGGGTCCTTGGGGGGGGGGCGGTCTGTCCACCTTTCTGGCAGATTTGGGGAAGAGCCACATAAAACGATGGGCTTTGCTTCCTGGGCACATCCTGGCCATGGACCAAAACTTGCCTCGTGGTCACCACGGCTTCTCGAGAGGAAACAGCTGGCCTCTTTGCTCCATCAGACAGATGTGGACTGGCCTTTCCTGGGATGTGGGGGGCAGGATGTCCAGTGGACACAGCCGAGCCTTCTCTGTGGCCCTGGGGTTTCCAGCTGAGCCCACGGTAGAAGCAGAAGGTTCCTCTCAGCTCTCAGTGGAGGAGGTGAGGTGGGCATCCGAGTCACAAGTCTCCTTCCATTTGGGTAGAAAAGAGAAAACCCAGCTCGCCCTACAAAGCCGCACGACTCAAAGTATCGGAGGTTAGGACCAACAGCACGGTGTGGCCGGCTGGCGTATGACTCTTATTTTCAGTCAATAAAATAATTAAAACGCAGTTTTTCTTGTGAACCATCTCCTATGTGGTCAGGCAGACAGAGATGAGGGCTTCTGCAGGCCGTGAGTCTGGCGTTCTCCGCAGCCAGTGGCCTTGGCAGGTGGGCGAGAGGGGAGTGTGGGCTGCTGCCATCCGCATGGGCAGGGGGACGGTGTCCGACAAGCAGCCCCGTGGTTCTGGGGAGCGTGGGTGACCCCAGGCCCCTCGCCCTGCTTTTGAAACACCTGTTTGGAATAAAGCAGACCCGTAGCTGTGGGGTGGGGGACTCCCTGTTGGTTTACACACATGGATGCATCTTCCCACAGTCATTCATCTCACAAACGTTTCTTGAGCCCTTACCGTGTGCCAGGTGCTGTGCTCGGCACCAGGGACCCATCTCCACAAGACAGTCACAGTGGTCCCTGCTGTTGGGAGCTGTGGTTCCCCAGGGCTGGGGGAGGGGGAAGGCAGAAGGGTTACCTGACAGATTCGGGTCCTGAAAGGACAGGCAGACCACAAGCAGTCAGAGACGGCTTCCTGGGGGAGGTGTGCAGATGTGGTACAAGTGGACCTCCTGAGAAAGGGGACCCTCAGGGAGGCAGGGGGAGATCAAAGAAGGAGGGATGGAGAAGAGGTGGCTGGGATGGACACCAGCTGGTGAGCCTGGACCAGGAGGGAGGTGGATTTTGTCCTGGGTTCACAGGAGTTGGGGGCAAAGCAGGGCTTTCGGCGGAAGTGGGATGAGAACAGGTTATATCTGGGAACATCGCTCAGGTCGCAGTGTGGTTAGATTCGGGTGGAGGAGCGGCAGCTTTGGGGGGAGGGAGGCCCCTTGGGGGCAAGAGGAACCATCCACGCAGGATGGAGAAGGATCTGCGGCGGCGGCGGCGGGCGCGGCGGGGGCGGCGGGAAGGTGCAGCTCCGTGGCCTGCGGGCGAGCGGCCGGATTTGACTGCACAGGTAGCACAGGAGTCGGCCAGGGGGATGTTTGCTCCCTTGGGGTCCAGGGGAACGGCTGTTGTGACCAAGTCCCTGTGGAATTCAGAGCTGGTAGAATTGTTCATAAGCCTGCATTGCTCCAAGCTCTAGGCAGGGGTGAGAGCTGAACACAGACCCCACAAAGGGCTTCGTGCTACCCTTTGTGTGAAGACCAGTCTCCACGGAGATTTATGGAAAAGCCTACACACAACCCATGACAGGCCCCAGAGAGGGGGCAGTTGGCCTGGGGGGGTGACCCTCTACCCTAATTTTCTCACCCTACTCCCCTAGCCCACCCCGGTTCAGAAGGGCCCACGAAGGTTGTGACTCTCGGTGGTACCGTCACCAAGCAGACCCACTGAGACCCCCAGACCTTAATGCCAAGAGACCCTCGGACTTGTTTTTCTCTTTTTGACTTAGGTTGTAAATTGTTTGTGACTCCGGTTCTGTTCCACCCTGGATTTGATTAATTACCAAGGCACTTGGAAAAGCTTGGACGTTGGGCAGCAGGCAATTGATTTACAAAGTGTGTACGTGTGATTTCCTTCAACAATTGTTAATTCAGACCAAAGGAGTCATTGGAACAGGAGCCCTGGGCTTTGAAACGGATTCTAGCAGAAGCCCGGGCATTTGGGGCCCGATTGGGTTTCTTCAAACACGGGGTGTTGGGCTCTGCACCCCGGCATTGGGGTTGAAATCCTGCCCCTTGTTTCAATACACGTTAGTTTTTTATTTTATTTTTTGACACTGTGGCCTCCTGGTTCAGGCTGAGATCAGGGATAAGAGTTGGCTGTGTTTTGGAGATTTGGTGATAAACCCGTGCAAAGTGGGTGAAACTTGGTAACGCTTTCCTCTGGGCAGAGGTGTGGAGAAAGTCACGGTGGGCAGTGCTGTCTGAGTATCTCTGAGCCTTTGCTAACGTGTTCCTTTAGGAACATGACAGAATTCCGCTGGCCGTTTTCTCCGGCCCCTGGTCATGTGCTTCCCAGGGTGAGGTTGTAATGGCTGCCGAGGGGTTTTGTCAAGCGTGGATGTCCTGTCTCCCCCCGACACAGACACACCCCAGCCAGGTGCCCTAACAAAATGAGTTTTATTCAAAGTCCCGGCTTCATAATGCTTCCGGAAAACAAGACGAATGGAACAATTCTCGAGGCAAATGCGTTGCAGACAGCACGTTGCTTATGAAGTTTGACTTCCTAATAGTTCACGCGGAGTCAGACACCTGCGGCCGTTTTGGTTGTTGCGGGGTGGGACTGGATGCACAGATAAGGTGGAACAGGTACCCTTCTCTGGCTTTTCCTGTGAAACCGCCTCTGGGTGCCGATGGGATTCGCATGCTGCTGAAACTCTGTGGAATCACAGGACCGCCCTTTCTGCACTGAAAAAAGATTAGGTTGGCAGTAACCACCGAGGATGTCGTGCACATGCTTTTATGTCGTCATTTTATTCGATAGGAGATTGTGCCGACATTGCCTGAACAGATCTGTCCGTGTTTGGGGGGATGTGGAATCCAGCAATGCGGCAGATGACAGTGAATGTGGGTGCCTGGCAGGTTTTTGTTTTGGTTTTTTTCAAGAGGGAAATAACTGCAACACTGAAGGGATTTGATAAAGGAAGTATAAACCTTTGTTCATTCTAAAATATAAGACAGAACCACCCCTTTGATTTTTTTAACTGGCCATATTCTACGAAAAAAAAAATTAATAGACCATGTTTTTTAGGGCAGTTTCAAGTTTATGGAAAAATTGAGCAGAAAGGTCAGTGACTTCCGGTGTATTTCCTCCCATCTCACCCTCAGGTACCCCAATTATTAACGTCCTACACTGGTAAGGACCTCTTACCTCCTACCAGAGTTCCCTCATAAGGTGCTGCTCAATATTCTGTAACAACCTAATTGGGAAAAAGAATCTGAAAAAGAAGAGACACATGTATGTGTAGACCTGAGTCACTTTGTTGTGCACCTGAAACCAGCACAACGTTGTTCATCAACTCTACTTTGATATAAAATTAAAAAGTTTAGAAGAGAAACATCCTACACTGGGTGGTATAGGTGCTCCAACCGATAGAGCAAGCTTGCTACATTATTATTGATTAAGGTCTGCAGTTTGTATTTGGGCTCTTGCTTGGGGTTGGACATCCCATGTGTGTTGACAAATGCACAGTGGGATGTGTCCCACATGACAGGATCCTACAGAGTAGTTTCACTGCCCTAAACGTCACCTGTGCTCTGCTCATGTGTCACAGTTGGAATTTCGAGTCTTTGAAACGTAATTTACTGGGAACTGTCCTCTATGGCCCGTTGAGAGCATTCAGTTGATGAAAAGGAAAAAGGGCCTTATTTCAAAACGGATGCAAATGTGTGTTTGTGGGTTTGCACCTGTGTGTCTTTGTTCATAGGTGGGTTTGCCCATTTCTACTCCTGGTTAGAAGACAGAACCCTACAAACTACTGAGACGAGGGGTCGGAAAACCAAACCCTCCACGGAAAGAGGGGTAACTGCATTGGGGGCATCCGTCCTTTCCATAAATGTCCCCCTGTTTTTCTTCTGCAGCCCCAATTAGCACTCAATGCATGAAAAGAAAGTCCATTATTGAGAAAGAAGTATTAAGCAAGCCAGTTATTAAACAGAGGCTCTGGGGTCGCAGGTGTTTGCCGTCAACGGACCCACTTTGCCGTCTTCTCTGTTCCTTCTCGGATTTTTCCGGGCTCTGGGTTTGTGGGGTAATGGGCTCTGGGCACTCTTGGCTGCCTTCACGGCCAGTCCCAGGGTTGGGGCATTTGCACATGGTGCCTGAGCGATGCATGGACACCCCGTTCTACATGCTTCACCAAGACCTTTAGTCACCCTGGAATAGACGGTTTGATTCTGGGACTGGGACAAAGCTTCTATCTCAAGTGACAGATTGTACAACCAAACCATTTCCTGTCATAGGAGAAGGAATAGTGAGGTCTAGTGGGGGAGGATGGAAAAGGCAGCTTAGAGGGCTGGTCCTTGGCCCGAAGACGGAGACCTGGATTCCAGCAGCTTCCAGAAACAGCCTGGAAGCTCTTCACTTTCTTTCAGGGCCACGTCTTGGCCAATTTCCGTTTCTCTTGGTGAGTCTGTGCTCGGCCCTGCCTGTGGGAAGCAGGCTTTCTCTGTAGCCCTGTTACCGGTCAGGGTGTAAGGCGGACCCCAGGCCAGATTGACGGGCTGGGACCCATTTTCTGGGGTGGAGTTGCCCCCTGTTTCCTCTTCATCCTCTGGAAACCTCGCCAGTGTTGATGGCCTCTGACCATCACTGACTCACTCCATCCGACTGGACTTACTGTCTGGCCACCCCCTGTGGTAACCGGTGGTTCCCCACTGGATGTCTTTTGAGTTCAGGGAAGAGAGGAGGCTGGACTCCAGTGTTGGGGTCTGGTGCACAGGAATTGGGGTGCGGACTCAGGTCCCCCGAGGCAGGGTGAGAAGGGATCCTGAGTCTGTCTGCACCGATCACAACTTCTCTGAAGGCTGCTGGGCAGCAGGGGAGGACAGAGGGTGTCAGAGCCCTACTGGCCAGGTTGGGGTCTGGCTCTTTATTCTGTGAATCACGGTAATCCCATTTCCTCCTGCAAAATCCTGAATAAAATGCACTCCTTGTAAGGTGGCGGTGCTACGTATTAAATAGAATATTTTAACATTCAATTCAATGGGGGCTGCACCCATCCTCCACTGGGTGACCCCAAACAATCCTGATAGCATCTCATCCTCCCTATAACATCTGGGCAGCATCTCACAGAACCTGCGGACCATGACTCAACACCCTCAGTGACTGTCATAATTTAAGGGGCTCCGACCCATCTCCAGCACATGCCGAATTTAACGAATCATCTTATACGCAGGGCATGCTGTGCCTTTGAACGTGAAGGTGGGTGTATATGAAGAGTTCAGAGGCGTCCCAAAAGTCACAGCCGATGGGTGTGACGTGCGGACGTCAATCGATTCCTTTCTGGATTCCCCCCAACCCTGGAGCACTTGGGGTGAGGGGACAAAACGCCAGAGCGACAAAGGGGTCTCAGAAATGCCCTGGGGATGAGGTGCAGAATCCCCAGGTGGTTTGGAGAGGCGAAAGGATGTGGGAGCTCTGCTCAAGGTGTGGGCTTGGCCAGTGGAGGGGCTGAGAGCCCGGGCAGAGCACACGGGCAGAGAACTCCTCAGTTAGGGCCTGACACATATTGCCAAGCAGCGTCCCGGCCCCGCAGTACTTGGGGGAATCCCAGGTACACAGACTCCAGGCAAGGACCTTGCTTGCATTGATTAAATACGACTGGTAATAATGGTGAGAGAATGCTCACAGCCCTGGACCATGTGTCTCTGATTTCCAGGAGGTCAAGATCTCATTAATCTTCCCGTGTACTTACAGCTCCGTGCCAGTTTACCTTTAAAAGGGCAGGGTTTGATGCAGGCTGGGGTAAATTCCCTCTGCCGAAGGGCAGACGCCCTTGCCCTGAGACACGTGACAGAGGTAGTGTGTCTGGAGCATCCCTTGGTTACGATAAAGTGGCATTTGGTATTTAGTGCCATTTTGCAAACGGAATCAGTGCAATAGAAATGATGCTTTCTTTTCCTTTTCAAAATGGTCTTTTTGCGGTCTGACTATTCAGCCCTGTTTGCAGAGCTAATGGTTGCTCACCAAAATCCATCCATTCTTTTTTTTCTGAGCACAAGATTAAGCTATGTTTTGCAGCCCCCTTTGTGTTGGGTTTAGTCCTGTGGCTGAGTTCTTGGCGATAAAACGGGAGTGGACTTGACTATGGCCTGGTCTGTATCTGGCCTTTAAGTCAGGGTCCTCTCCGCGCACTGTGCCCTGCTCACCAGCTGGAACGCCTGGTGACCTAGTTCCAACCGTAAAGACTGTGACAAGTGTGCAGGGCCCAGGGTATGGAGCGAGTAGCCTGGGTTCCCGAGTGGCCGCGTGGAGCAGACACCTGGCACCCCGGACAGCTCCCTTGAGGCCGTGGACAGAGACACAGAAAGATGCTTTGGGTATTTTCTCTGTCTGTTTAGGACAGGAGCCCAACATTCTTCTGCGCCAAGGCCTATTCTTGTGTTTGAAGTGAATTCCAACCCAGCTCTTTCAACTCAAACTGTTTCAGCAGAACTGGGGCCAGGGGTGGAAGTGGGTAAGGAATGGCTTCTTTCACCCATGTAAGCAAGTCTTGGCTGGACGTGGAGGGAGGTGGCGGAAAGGTACCGCCGGAGGAAAGGTGCGCCCAGCGTTTGACAAGGCGTCACTGCTGCAGATTTGAAACAGCAGCCAGACGACTCCCGTACCCTCTTCTTGGGACGCCCAGCCTGGAGGAAAGCACAGCAACGGAACAGGTGATGTAGGCCTAGGTGAGTCCTCGGGAAAAGCTGAAGGTTACGTGAAATCACCTGTGAAACCGTGGCGGACAGATATTTCCCAAATAAGCGTGTGCCTAGCTGCCAGAACAGTCTGGAACTGCTTTCCTGTAAGGAAAACCACCTTTTAAACCTGAGCTTGATGGCGTGTCTGGCTGTAGTTCTGAGCTTCGACAGCCCCAACCTCCTGCCAGCTGAGGCTCGGTCGCTCAGAAGAAATGTGTGGGGTCCCCTGGATTGGAAACTCTCATAGTTCAAGGTCGACTTAATGTCCCAAGCTCTTTGAGATGTCTCAGCACATCGGTCGCACAGTAACGGCCTATTGGTGAAAGAATGAATGCATGGGGGCTTCCCTGGTAGTGCAGTGGTTATGAATCCACCTGTCAATGCAGGGGACACGGGTTCGAGCCCTGGTCCGGGAAGATGCCGCATGCTGCACGGCAACTAAGCCCATGCACCACAACTACTGAGCCTGCGCTCTAGAGCCCGTGAGCCACAACTACTGAGCCTGCGCTCTAGAGCCCGTGAGCCACAACTACTGAGCTCACATGCCACAACTACTCAAGCCCGCGTGCCACAACTACTGAAGCCCGTGTGCCACAACTACTGAGCCTGCGCTCTAGAGCCCACGAGCCACAGCTACTGAGCCCGTGTGAAGCCCGCATGCCTAGAGCCCGTGCTCCGCAACGAGAGAAGCCACCGCAAGGAGAAGCCCGCACTCTGCAACGAAGAGTAGCCCCCGCTCGCCGCAACTAGAGAAAGCCTGCACCCAGCAACGAAGACCCAACACAGCCAAAAATAAATAAATAAATTCATTTTTTTAAAAAACAATGAATGCATGAATTAATGAATGCCTGTGTACATATATACACTACCAAAATGTAAAATAGATAGCTAGTGGGAAGCAGCCGCATAGCACAGGGAGATCGGCTCGGTGCCTTGTGACCACCTAGAGGGGGGGGGCAGGGAGGGGGGGGGGGGGGGAGACGCAAGAGGGAGGAGATATGGGGATATACGTATACGTGTAGCTGATTCACTTTGTTGTACAGCAGAAACTAACACACCACTGTAAAGCAATTATACTCCAATAAAGATGTAAAAAAAAAAAGCCTGTCTGCAGGCTTCTCCCTTGGCCGACCCAGAGCTGAGTGTTGCCAGTTTTGCACATGCCGATGAGTTTCTCCCAGGTTTCAACATGCCGATGGGTTTCTCTTGGGCGATGAGAACCCGATCTTACGTGTGAATGAACGAATTGCACTGCCAACCTCTGTAGAGCCTTTTTTATGCGGAAAATGGTCATGGGGCTTGGCTTCAGGAAGGAAAATGGTTCGGGGAGTGGTGATTCTGTGCAGCAAGCTGAGAGGATAGAGTGTGTGGGTTCTAGGGCTGCCTCTAGCTGTCTGGTTCCTGCCCTGGGACGAGGAGGGCAGGTGGATGGTGCTGGGAAGGGGTGGTGAGAGCCCTTAGAGGGGGAGGTGTGATGTGGCCTCTGGATGGGCTTATTTGCGTTTGAAAAGTGTGTGTTGTTTGCTTTGTCTAGGGATTTGCTAGTCCATCCCCCATATTCCAGAGTCAGGAAGACCCCAAGATGTCAAAGCATCAGAAACACAGAAAATGAAATTCTGCCATTTGCAAAAACATGGGTGGACCCAGCGGGTATTATGCTAACTGAAATAATTCACACAGAGGAGCACAAATATTCTATTTTTTCACTTATATGTGAGACCTAAAAAACCACAAACTAGTGAATATAACAAAAAAGAAGCAGACTCACAGATACAGAAAACAGTGGTTCCCAGTGGGGAGAGGGAAGGGGGAGGGGCAAGATAGGGGGAGGGGAGTAAGAGGTACTAACTATTGTGTATAAAATAAATAAGCTGCAAGAGTATATTGTACGGCACAGGGAATACAGCCAATATTTTATAATAACTATAAATGGAGTATACCTATAAAACTTTTGAATCACTGTTGTATAGCTGAAACTTATGTTATATTGTACCTCAATTATTCATCAATAAAAAAGAAAGAGATACAGAAAATTTAAAGTTATGAATAATGCACCCTATTTCCATGTAAGGCCACTTTCTGAGGTACCTGGGGTTAGGACTTAAGAAAGCACCTCTTTTCTTAGGGAAGAAAAAATTCGACCTGTTGCACTCTCTGCGCTTGGGGGACGGAGCTGCAGCCCATGTGGTTAAGTGGCTCATTGGCTACAGAGCGCCACATGTGGTTAGGGGAAAGAGGAAGACCGTTCTTGGTGGACCATCTGGGTGCTTTCTTGGTTAAATGTCAAAATAAAGCAGTAACCCAGACACAGAGACACAGGTAACTGTATTCAGTAACAGCCAAGAGGTTACATGGGCGGCACAGAGCTGGGGTGGGGGTGGACAGGTGAGGGCCGGGAAATTATTCTCTGACTCTGGAGATGCAGAGAGAAAGAGACGTTCATTGCAGCCACACGAACGCTTCTGTGCTCAAACCATTCTGTTGACCCATGTGCCAGCCCTTTCCCATCCCTCCACCCCAAATCCAGACTGACCCCCTGGAATTGTCTTTCCAGGAATGGGGGACCGTCCGCAATGTCCACCATCACAGTGATGCTCATTTCCTTAGCGGTACATCCTCCTTAGTTCCCGTTTCCCCCTGAGCTGCCATGCTTACCTCGCTCCTCAAGATATTAGCCGTGTGGCTGGCATGAGCTCTGTGTACCATTTTATTCAAAACCCCACAAAGCAATAGGAAGGAAAAATGTAATCTAAAGGCAGGGGGGTGGGTAGCATTGACAAATGTCACGTGTGCCTTTTTACTGGTGTTATACATTCTCAACATGAGGCACCCATGGTAAATGCAGAGAAGTGATCTTGGCTGTCATATCGTTTCCAAGGAGCTCACTGGCCTCGGGGCTGTGAATTATGGAGCTGTGAATATTATAGGAGGGATTGTTTACAATAAATCATGCACAACGGCCAATGTTTCATAATCAGAATGTGTCAGGTGTTGGGGAGAGAAGCAAAACTTGGTTTACAATGTCCTCCGGGGATGAGCACCAATGCGGCCAGGGGTAGGGGCTAGTGGATAAACATCCAGCCCTCCCCCCATCACCCCGACGAACCAACCACACTCATATAAACGAAGAGAGTAGGAGCACTTGAGATTTTCATTTGTAACTGTAAAAGGTGGCAAAAGCAGGTAATTTATGTGGAGTTCCGTTCTCAACAACTCCCGTGTGTCCTTTACTCCATCTGACTGGTGACGCATACAAAGGCCAGGCATGGAGACGTGTGCTTGAGCTGTGGGTGCAGAGTCTGAAGCAGGAGTCAGAACACCTGATTCTTTCCTGAACAGGTTACGATCAGATGAACGATCTTTGGTGCATCAGTATGTGTCCCACTTGTACAATGAGATGATGGTGCCTTTCCCACCAGGGTATGGGGCTCTGAGAAGATGCCGTCGGAAACCTCTACAGAAGATGGAAAATGTTATAAGATGTTGGCCATCACTTGTCCATACGGGGGTCCAATAGAGGCAAGGAAACTGTAGACAAGGTGTTCTCCAACTCTCAGCAATTTATTTTGGGGTCATTTCTGTTCCAAAAGGAATTGTCCAGTCTGGTGATTAAATTGATGTGCCAACTTCCCTGACCCGGGATATTTGGTCAAACACCAGGATAGATGTTGTTGTGAAGGTATATTTTTTAGATGGGATTAACATTTAAATTGGTGGATTTTAAAGAAAGCAGATGGCCCTCCACAATATGGGTGGGCCTCGTCTAATCAGTTGAAGGCTTTACAAGGAAACAGACTGACCTCCCTTGAGGAAGACGGAAGGCTGCCTCCAGGTGGTCTCTGGACTTGGCCTGCAGCATCACTTCTTCCCTGGGTCTCAGCCTGCTGGTCTACCCTGCAGATGTTCAGACTTGCCAGGTCCCACGATCATGTGCATCAATATTCCTTAAAATAAATCTCCATCTCTCTCCCTCTATTATCTATCTCTATCATCTATCTATCTATCTATCTATCTATCCATGCATCCATCAATCATCTATCATCTACCTATCTATTGGTCTATCATCTATCTATGTCAATCATCTATCTAACCATCTATGTATCTGTCTATTCATTTATCCATCTATTCACCTATCATCTATCTGTCCATCCCTCTATCTATCTATCATCGATCAATCCATCCATTCATCTATTGTCTATCTATCTGTCCACTAATTATCTATGTATCTGTGTATCTATATATCTATCTATGTATCTATGTACCTATCTATCATCTCTCTATCCATCCATTCATCTATCATCTATCTGTCCATTAATTATCTATATATAGATGTATGTATCTATGTATTTATCATCTATCAATCCATCCATTCACCTATCATCTATATCTGTCCATTAATTATCTATGTATCTATGTATCTGTATATCTATGTATCTATGTATCTATATATCTGTGTATCTATGTATCTATGTATCTATATATCTATGTATCTATGTATCTATATATCTGTGTATCTATGTATCTATGTATCTATATATCTGTGTATCTATGTATCTATGTATCTATATATCTGTGTATCTATGTATCTATGTATCTATATATCTATGTATCTATGTATCTATGTATCTATGTATCTATGTATCTTTATATCTATGTATCTATGTATCTATCTCTCTCTCTCTCTGTCTCTCTGTCTCTCTCTCGCTGTCTCTCTCTCTGTATCATCTCTCTATCCATCCATTCATCTGTCATCTACCTGTCCATCCATTACCTGCCTATCTACCTACTTGCCCTCGCGTCACCACCCACACCCTGTTGACGCGCGTCTCTGGAGAACCCTGATTAATACAACCTCCTCCTGTTAATGAAATATGTTGGACCTAAGTCATTTCTCATCTCAGGAGCCTCTTAAGTATGAATGTCTCTTCAGTGACGTGTTGGTGACTCGACAGAAGGTTGCTTGATTCTCAAAACTTCAGGTCCTCGTGCTGGTCTACAGGCTTGTACTAGAGCCGGGAGGTTTCTTCCACTGTGAAGCATCTCCTGGGATCGGAGATAACAGGCAATGAAGCCAGAGATGGAGGGAA
>NW_006787695.1:2285538-2289577 GCF_000442215.2 Lipotes vexillifer | reverse complement strand
CTCGGTGCCTTGTGACCACCTAGAGGGGTGGGACAGGGAGGGTGGGAGGGAGGGAGACGCAAGAGGGAGGAGATATGGGGATATACGTATACGTGTAGCTGATTCACTTTGTTGTACAGCAGAAACTAACACACCACTGTAAAGCAATTATACTCCAATAAAGATGTAAAAAAAAAAAGCCTGTCTGCAGGCTTCTCCCTTGGCCGACCCAGAGCTGAGTGTTGCCAGTTTTGCACATGCCGATGAGTTTCTCCCAGGTTTCAACATGCCGATGGGTTTCTCTTGGGCGATGAGAACCCGATCTTACGTGTGAATGAACGAATTGCACTGCCAACCTCTGTAGAGCCTTTTTTATGCGGAAAATGGTCATGGGGCTTGGCTTCAGGAAGGAAAATGGTTCGGGGAGTGGTGATTCTGTGCAGCAAGCTGAGAGGATAGAGTGTGTGGGTTCTAGGGCTGCCTCTAGCTGTCTGGTTCCTGCCCTGGGACGAGGAGGGCAGGTGGATGGTGCTGGGAAGGGGTGGTGAGAGCCCTTAGAGGGGGAGGTGTGATGTGGCCTCTGGATGGGCTTATTTGCGTTTGAAAAGTGTGTGTTGTTTGCTTTGTCTAGGGATTTGCTAGTCCATCCCCCATATTCCAGAGTCAGGAAGACCCCAAGATGTCAAAGCATCAGAAACACAGAAAATGAAATTCTGCCATTTGCAAAAACATGGGTGGACCCAGCGGGTATTATGCTAACTGAAATAATTCACACAGAGGAGCACAAATATTCTATTTTTTCACTTATATGTGAGACCTAAAAAACCACAAACTAGTGAATATAACAAAAAAGAAGCAGACTCACAGATACAGAAAACAGTGGTTCCCAGTGGGGAGAGGGAAGGGGGAGGGGCAAGATAGGGGGAGGGGAGTAAGAGGTACTAACTATTGTGTATAAAATAAATAAGCTGCAAGAGTATATTGTACGGCACAGGGAATACAGCCAATATTTTATAATAACTATAAATGGAGTATACCTATAAAACTTTTGAATCACTGTTGTATAGCTGAAACTTATGTTATATTGTACCTCAATTATTCATCAATAAAAAAGAAAGAGATACAGAAAATTTAAAGTTATGAATAATGCACCCTATTTCCATGTAAGGCCACTTTCTGAGGTACCTGGGGTTAGGACTTAAGAAAGCACCTCTTTTCTTAGGGAAGAAAAAATTCGACCTGTTGCACTCTCTGCGCTTGGGGGACGGAGCTGCAGCCCATGTGGTTAAGTGGCTCATTGGCTACAGAGCGCCACATGTGGTTAGGGGAAAGAGGAAGACCGTTCTTGGTGGACCATCTGGGTGCTTTCTTGGTTAAATGTCAAAATAAAGCAGTAACCCAGACACAGAGACACAGGTAACTGTATTCAGTAACAGCCAAGAGGTTACATGGGCGGCACAGAGCTGGGGTGGGGGTGGACAGGTGAGGGCCGGGAAATTATTCTCTGACTCTGGAGATGCAGAGAGAAAGAGACGTTCATTGCAGCCACACGAACGCTTCTGTGCTCAAACCATTCTGTTGACCCATGTGCCAGCCCTTTCCCATCCCTCCACCCCAAATCCAGACTGACCCCCTGGAATTGTCTTTCCAGGAATGGGGGACCGTCCGCAATGTCCACCATCACAGTGATGCTCATTTCCTTAGCGGTACATCCTCCTTAGTTCCCGTTTCCCCCTGAGCTGCCATGCTTACCTCGCTCCTCAAGATATTAGCCGTGTGGCTGGCATGAGCTCTGTGTACCATTTTATTCAAAACCCCACAAAGCAATAGGAAGGAAAAATGTAATCTAAAGGCAGGGGGGTGGGTAGCATTGACAAATGTCACGTGTGCCTTTTTACTGGTGTTATACATTCTCAACATGAGGCACCCATGGTAAATGCAGAGAAGTGATCTTGGCTGTCATATCGTTTCCAAGGAGCTCACTGGCCTCGGGGCTGTGAATTATGGAGCTGTGAATATTATAGGAGGGATTGTTTACAATAAATCATGCACAACGGCCAATGTTTCATAATCAGAATGTGTCAGGTGTTGGGGAGAGAAGCAAAACTTGGTTTACAATGTCCTCCGGGGATGAGCACCAATGCGGCCAGGGGTAGGGGCTAGTGGATAAACATCCAGCCCTCCCCCCATCACCCCGACGAACCAACCACACTCATATAAACGAAGAGAGTAGGAGCACTTGAGATTTTCATTTGTAACTGTAAAAGGTGGCAAAAGCAGGTAATTTATGTGGAGTTCCGTTCTCAACAACTCCCGTGTGTCCTTTACTCCATCTGACTGGTGACGCATACAAAGGCCAGGCATGGAGACGTGTGCTTGAGCTGTGGGTGCAGAGTCTGAAGCAGGAGTCAGAACACCTGATTCTTTCCTGAACAGGTTACGATCAGATGAACGATCTTTGGTGCATCAGTATGTGTCCCACTTGTACAATGAGATGATGGTGCCTTTCCCACCAGGGTATGGGGCTCTGAGAAGATGCCGTCGGAAACCTCTACAGAAGATGGAAAATGTTATAAGATGTTGGCCATCACTTGTCCATACGGGGGTCCAATAGAGGCAAGGAAACTGTAGACAAGGTGTTCTCCAACTCTCAGCAATTTATTTTGGGGTCATTTCTGTTCCAAAAGGAATTGTCCAGTCTGGTGATTAAATTGATGTGCCAACTTCCCTGACCCGGGATATTTGGTCAAACACCAGGATAGATGTTGTTGTGAAGGTATATTTTTTAGATGGGATTAACATTTAAATTGGTGGATTTTAAAGAAAGCAGATGGCCCTCCACAATATGGGTGGGCCTCGTCTAATCAGTTGAAGGCTTTACAAGGAAACAGACTGACCTCCCTTGAGGAAGACGGAAGGCTGCCTCCAGGTGGTCTCTGGACTTGGCCTGCAGCATCACTTCTTCCCTGGGTCTCAGCCTGCTGGTCTACCCTGCAGATGTTCAGACTTGCCAGGTCCCACGATCATGTGCATCAATATTCCTTAAAATAAATCTCCATCTCTCTCCCTCTATTATCTATCTCTATCATCTATCTATCTATCTATCTATCTATCTATCTATCTATCTATCCATGCATCCATCAATCATCTATCATCTACCTATCTATTGGTCTATCATCTATCTATGTCAATCATCTATCTAACCATCTATGTATCTGTCTATTCATTTATCCATCTATTCACCTATCATCTATCTGTCCATCCCTCTATCTATCTATCATCGATCAATCCATCCATTCATCTATTGTCTATCTATCTGTCCACTAATTATCTATGTATCTGTGTATCTATATATCTATCTATGTATCTATGTACCTATCTATCATCTCTCTATCCATCCATTCATCTATCATCTATCTGTCCATTAATTATCTATATATAGATGTATGTATCTATGTATTTATCATCTATCAATCCATCCATTCACCTATCATCTATATCTGTCCATTAATTATCTATGTATCTATGTATCTGTATATCTATGTATCTATGTATCTATATATCTGTGTATCTATGTATCTATGTATCTATATATCTATGTATCTATGTATCTATGTATCTATGTATCTATGTATCTTTATATCTATGTATCTATGTATCTATCTCTCTCTCTCTCTGTCTCTCTGTCTCTCTCTCGCTGTCTCTCTCTCTGTATCATCTCTCTATCCATCCATTCATCTGTCATCTACCTGTCCATCCATTACCTGCCTATCTACCTACTTGCCCTCGCGTCACCACCCACACCCTGTTGACGCGCGTCTCTGGAGAACCCTGATTAATACAACCTCCTCCTGTTAATGAAATATGTTGGACCTAAGTCATTTCTCATCTCAGGAGCCTCTTAAGTATGAATGTCTCTTCAGTGACGTGTTGGTGACTCGACAGAAGGTTGCTTGATTCTCAAAACTTCAGGTCCTCGTGCTGGTCTACAGGCTTGTACTAGAGCCGGGAGGTTTCTTCCACTGTGAAGCATCTCCTGGGATCGGAGATAACAGGCAAT
>NW_006787695.1:2281937-2285528 GCF_000442215.2 Lipotes vexillifer | reverse complement strand
GGAAAGAGAGACTGGATTCTCCTTCTGCCAATCTTCCCTTTCCAAGCTCTCTTGACTTTGTATTTAGAACCGAAGAGAATGCAGGACGAGCTTTCTCGCCAAAGTTGACGGATAGCCGTTGGGTCTTCCCACCTGCAGATGTGTTTTTATTGTGTGTGTAGGCTACTTTTCAGGATGATGGCAATGGCACCCACCACCCTCGGTCTCCGTGGTGGGAGGGGCTGGTGCAGGATAAATCGTGTTGTTCTGACTCAACGTGGCTCCACATGTGTTTCTGACATCGCAATGGTTGCGTAGGATTTGGTGGGTATTTGGTTTCTTTTGTTTTCCCCTTTGGCATTATCAAATGGTTTATTGTCAGAACCAATATGGTTTAACCAATGCTAGTTACATTTAAAAGATTGCGTTTGTGTATAAGCTGACATTTAAGGAGAACAGTTAACAGAAATATAGGGGTGGGAATGTAATGGCAGAACCATAGACATTGAAGTCATTGATTGCCATGTTATTGACAAAGTATTTTTTTAATTAATTTAAAAAGTTTTTTTATTTTTAAAATTTTTATTGGAGTACAGTTGCTTTACAATGTTGTGTTCTTTTCTGCTGTACAGCAAAGTGAATCAGTTATACGTATACATATATCCCTTCTTTTTTGGATTTCCTTCCCATTTAGGTCACCACAGAGCACTGAGTAGAGTTCCCTGTGCTGTACAGTAGGTCCTCATTAGTTATATATTTTATACATAGTATCAGTAGTGTGTATATATCTCCCAATCTTACTTTTTATTGAAGTATAGTTGATTTACAGTGTTGTGTTAGATTCTACTGTAAACGTGTCTGAAGCTGAAAGCTTCAGTTTTCTCTTCATGGGGAGACTCACTTCAGTCCTTCTAAAGAGAGGGTTTCTCTCCCCTTCAGCCATGAGAATATGACTGGTGTTGGGTGTGTGCAGTTGCATTCATCTGTGTGTGTGTGTGTGTGGTGTCTGCGTGGTTATGCTTGTGGGTATGTTGTGTCTTCTGCATGTGTGTGTCCTTCTACCCTTATGGTCTGCCCATCCTCAGCCAAGGAATCTGTTCATGCCTTCCCATGCAAGGAGCAGGTGGGGAGTATTTTCCAGGATGAGAAGTAGGAAAGGTGATAGCTTATGCGTATCGATACCCAAGGGCAAAGAAAACCTTTGAGGAAAAGCTCACCCGGATTAATCCACATTATGGCATGTAACAGAACTTCATCCTTTTTTATGGCTGAATAATATTCCACTGTATGGGTGAACCACATTTTGTTTATCTCTTCATCCATCCATGGGCCGTTGGGCTGTTTCCACTCTTTGGCTACTGTTAATAAAGCTGCTATGAATGTGTGGGTCCAAGCATCTGTTTAAACACCTGTCTTCAATTCTTTGGGGTATATAACCAGGATTGGAATGGAAAAGGACTGTTAACAAGTCTGGGGCCTCCTTTGGGGGAATGAAAATGTTTTGGAACTAGATAGAGGTGGTGGTTGTACAACATGGTGAGTGAACTAAACGCCAGTGGAATGAATTGTCCACTTAAAAATGGTGAGAGGTTAATTTTATGTTATGTGAATCTTTCCTCAATTTTTACAAAAAAGTTTACCCATAGATCATCAGTCCCAAACCCCCGTATCCATATTGCTTAGACACATAAGTCCCATGCCAACCAAGAATTTCACAGGCATTGTGGAGCTCAGACTCTTGGGAAGATGACAAACCTTCCTGGGTTTGGGGCTGTCCGGCGAGGCTGGGTGTCCCCGCATCTCACAGAGTCAAGGACAAAATTAATTTCACCCAAACCATGTGTGGGTTTTAGAGGCAGGGATGGATGTCTAAATCCTCTTTTAGATCTCCTTTGCCTCAAAGGATCTGCTCATTTCATCGGAAAATCACTGCTAATTTAATTTTCCATTTTGTATAATCTTTTATTAAAAAAAAAAACTCTTTGCTACTCAGGGGGGAGAGATACAAGGTTCTATTTGTCTTCAGTTAATGAGTTTCTTCCAACAACTCCGCCTGCTGAAGGAGTGCTAAAGAAGAGAGGGAAACCTCCACGGTCCTGTGTGTGCCCTCAGAGACTGTCTAAAGAGAACCGGGAAGGCAGCCTGGCACTTGCGGCCTGGTTTCCATGCTCGTGGAGTGTCTCACCTCTTGGGCATCATTTCTAACCTGAAATCATGGGAGGACAGGACACTTCAACCCCAAAGCCCCCAGGTTCTCGGGCTCTGGCAGAGGGTGAAGGATGAATGCCCCATCCTAGGCACCAAGAGGAGAGAAGCCAGGGAAGGGTGGGGACCTCGTGGAGAGAACAGAGGAGGAACATGGCCGAGACACATGGGTTGCTCCCCACGTGTTTGGAAATCAAGGAGCACTGGTGGTGGCCCTGGGTGAGGCTGCATGTCGCCAGCTCCACCAGGACCTGCCATAGAGCTTATAAGAAATGGATGGAGGCTTTTTGTGTCACGATGCAGAATTTAGAGGGTCCCTTCTGAAGGATGGAATCATGAAACTCAATCTTCAGTATGTCTTTGGCACAGAGCAATAAGTATATTTCTAACTATATGAGGGAAGTTACCATTGGCTTTCAAAAGAAAAGATAGGTGTTTGGAAGGGCAAACAGAGTCCCATGGTATTTGAGAATATTTTGTTTTGAAGGAGGAAAAGTTTAGGCACACAGTGGGCAACAGAAAAGTAGGGGGTCACACAGTCCTTCCTCAGCCCCCAGACTCTAAGTTTGGGGCAGGGGCTTGAGCAGACAGGCTGGAGACAGATGGCAGTGGCTTCACGGCAACTCTAAAACCCATTTAGGGCACAAGCTCCCTTCTGGGCACTAGTGTCCATGGGAGTGTGCCGACCATCAAGGAAGGAGAGGAAATTGTAAATAACAGGAGTTTGAGAAAAAGGGAGTCGCAAATAAAGAATTACAGATAAGTAAAATGTGCTGAGAGAAGGAAGCACAAACGTGAGTTGGCAGGAGGAATAGATGGGTCACCACCAGAGCAACAGAGAACTTAGAAATATATTGTGGCTTGCCCGTTTTTGTTTTTCTTTTTCAAGAAAAGACGTGAGCACGAAAGACCAGCGATTAGGGAGAGCAAAGGAATTAACAGAGTGAGAAAAGCAGAGGTAAAAACGTTTGAGGGAAGGGAGTGATTGACTGTCATCCAACATTGGAAGGCAGCTTAGGAATCGGTGAGAAGCGGTCAGAAAAGAAACTTAGTTCTCCAAGTTAAGGGAAAATGGGGGAGGGATTAGAAACCAAGAGTGAGTCAGGAGCTAGCTCAGTGGACCATCCCGCCAAGGAAGGGAGGGGTGCCTTAGTCGACTGGGGCTGCCATCACAAATTATGGTAGACAGGGGGGCGTATAAACAACAGACATTTACTCATCACAGTTCTGGAGGCTGGAAGTCTGAGATCCTGGCGGGGCCAGATTTAGCGTCTGGTGAGGCTGCTTCCTGGTTCATAGATGGTGACTCCTCACTGTGTCATCACCTGGAGGAAGGGGCCAGGGAGCTCCCTGGGGTCTCTTTTAGAAGGACACTAATCCCATCCACGCGGGGGGGGGGGGGGGGGG
>NW_006787695.1:2277016-2281792 GCF_000442215.2 Lipotes vexillifer | reverse complement strand
GTGGGGGGCACACCCTTATGACCTCATCGCCTCTCCGAGGCCCCACCTCCTGACACCATTCCACTGGGAGTTAGGATTCCACACATGAATTTGGCAGGGGTGGGGTCACAGACATTCAATCTATGGCAGTGGGCATGATGAAGATGGTGACTCTCACCCCAAGACTGGGAGCCTCCCAAAGACAAAATCTTCGATGAAAGGATCAGGAAACAGAAATCCCAGAGACCAGGGTGGGGAGCTCTCCTGGCTGTTAAGGGCGTACAGTGGGTGTCAGCGTGTCAGGAATGGAGGAACAGCCCCGTTCTTTGTGAGGCTGCAGGGACCCCAGCTCCTCCTTTCTCTTTGTGTGTGGGTGCTGAGTGCTGAATTATCAGCCCGGGGCATCTCAGAAAAGATGTGCAGAAACATTAAAAAAGAAAGCCTTCCCACCTCACAGCCCCTGCTCTTTTCTCCAGCTCCTTGGAAAGCTCCTGTCCAAACCGAGCCTTCCTTTTCGTCCTCTGTTTCCCTCTCACACCAGGCACCCGCCTTCCTTTATTCTCGAGATATAAATCCCGCCAGATCCAAGACACTGGCCATCAGCCTTTACTTGACTAATGATATTCAGCAAAAGGCTGGAGATTCTACAGAACACGTGCTTCAAACTGAGCAGCAAAGGTAGAGGTTTCTCTGCACTCGTAAATAATGAACTTTTTTCCCCCCTAGATCTCAGGAATGGAGGTCTCAAGGAGACTGTAATGCAGTATCGAACCGGGCACACATGCTGGGTTGGTGCGGCCAGCGAGTGATGGTACCCGTGTGGGTGGAACGGTTGGCTAGCAGCCCCGACGAAGGACGTGGGGAGAGGGAAGACAGAGGGAAGGGAAGGAGGGCCGAGGGTGTCTGTGCGTGCCGAGGGGAGCCGGCTGGACTGTCTTCTGCTAATGGCAACGCAAATGGCATTTATGGCCCTAATTTACAGAGCACTAATAGTAGTAGAGTCGGGGTAAATCATTTCAATATCAAGATTTATGCCTTGAGGGCCAAGGACTAATTTCCATAAGGCATTTACAAAATCCATCTTGTCCTCAGAGGCTGTGATAAGTTGATGCCTCCACGGCCCCTGACCCCAGCAGCATCCCCTCTCTGCGCTGGGTGAGTTTCTTTCTTTCTCTCTTTTTCTTTCTTTCTTTCTTTCTTTCTTTCTTTCTTTTTCTTTCTTTCTTTCTTTCTTCTTTCTTTCTTTCTTTCTCTTTCTTTTCTTTTTCTTTCTTTTTTTTCTTTGTTCTTTTTTTCTTTCTTTCTTTTTCTTTCTCTCCCTTCTCTCTCTGTGTCTACTTATCTATTTATGTCTATCTATTCTATAATCTATCTACCCATCCATTATATCTACCATCTATCTATCCATCCATTCATTTATTCATCTGTCTATCTATTCTGTCATTTACCTATGTATCTACCTATTTATCTGCTATCTATGTCTATCTATTCTATAATCTATCTATCCATTCATTATATCTACCCTCTATCTAACTATCCATCCATCCATTCATCTACCTATCTAGCTATCTATTCTATCATTTATCTATGTATCTACCTGTTTATCTGCTATCTATCTCTCTACCTATCCATCCATCTATCTTCTCCCTCCCTTCCCTTTCTCTTGGTAGTGAAATCACAGCAGCTGATGGGCATGGCACTGCAGGGGTCATGAGTCAGAGGCACAATATGCCCCTTTCTCTATGGCCTCGTGGGCAGCTGTTTCCTCCAGGTCCACAGTCCTTGCAGGGTTCCCAGTGAGTCTGACGAGAAGGTGGAGCAGGTAGGACACCAGAGACAGGAGCTGAAGCAGCCCTGGGGAAGGTCTCCAACACCCGGCCTCAGCAGCCCAAGTCCTTGCTGGGTGCCTGAGGAATCGGGAGTGGTCCTCGTTCTCATGGAATCTGTAGTGGTCAGGCTGACACGCATACACACGTCAGAGGGAGCAGAAGGGAGAATTGTGTGGGAACAGGGTGTGTTTTCTGAAACGGGTTGTGATAGCTAAGCCGAGCCCTTGCGTGTGACCAGCAGGGATGCTGGAATTGAGGTTGGTCTGGGGAAACCACTTGGGTTGCCCATCAGTCACTTCTTCTGGGGGTGTCCATGGGGCCCAGGAAGGGGAGCTGGGACTGGGGCCAGCAGGATGGTGTGATGCGGGATAAGGGGAGGGGAGAGAGCTGTGTGCCAGACCACCTCCACAGGAGACCTGGGAGCTGATTCTAAAGGGGACGAACAGTGGAGAACTATGTAAAGAGACCCTCTGGAGGGACCCGAGAAGGGCCCAGTGTGAAGAGCATGCCTTTGGGGAAAATAAACCAAATTATATATGTGAGATGGCAGGCTGTGTGTCACCTGCTAACTCTCAAGAAGAGAATGTGGGAGTACCCACCCTGACCCCTGAGGTGACTCTGCCCCATTGCAGGCTCGTTCAGACCCCTCTCCCAAGAGATGGTGGCTCCGTGTCCTCCTGGAAATGCTCACAGGACCAGCTCAGTCTTTCTGGTTGAGCTTCCTGTTTTGAACAAGGACAAGGAACCAGGCAGATGGACATGGATGAAGGAGGCAGTGGCTGCACGGTTTTCAGGGGGATGCTTGCTTTACCTCCACCCTCTTTCAGTGCCTCTAGCGTGTTTGTTTGTTTGTTTGTTTTTTCTTGTAGAAGCTTTTATTTCAGTGATTAAAAGAACACAGTAAATGGAAACTATGCTGATTTACATTAGGCATGCACCTCTATCTGAAACTGCTGTTAGTTTTTGACTGGCCTAAATCTTTATAACTTATTGTTTCATTTAGGCACATCTTTATATTTTGGAGGACCCTGATATACAGGGTAAGTTAACCTCTTCCTTGTGGCAGTTTAGTATGAGAATTATGTTCGCTGGCTAGATTCCTTTAACTAAAGGCCTCTAGACTCTAAGGTACCTGTACTAGCTCGAGACTGTACTTTATATAGATATTTAAGGGAATCACAGTATAAAGGAGGGAGATAATCTAGAAAGGTGAAATGTACTGCACGAATACTCCATACATTTTTTTTCCAGCACTGATAATCAAACACTAGATAAGGAGGCCTACAGTCAAGCACCAAATTACTCCGTCTCCCACTGCTGACCTTTCTGAGAGACACAAAGATGTATATCGATCTCTCCAGAAATCTGAAAGGAATCCACACAAATTGTACAGATTATTACCTATGTGGTCCCGCTATCAAATCATAGAGCAGTTCCACTACTAAAATTATTGGAAGCGGTTCCTGGGACTATGAAGAAAGCATTGTCCCACATACGGTAAATACACATCTGGTAGAGTCTTCCATTCATCTGTCAATTGTTTTCCCACGATTAGCATTAAAAAACACAACCCCAAACATATCTGACCCTCAAACCCACCCCCACACAAAAATCAGTCTTTGTTCGTTGTCAGATGACAGGATGTCCCAAGAGTGGCAGAGGTGGGAGCCGATCCACCCACGGCCATTTCTTCAACCGTCCCATCAACTGCTCTTCATTTCTTGAATTACCTCCCTTTTCCAAAGAGGTAACGCTGAGGTCAGTCCGAAAGGCTTTCTGAGAAGACTGGCTTGCATTTCGGGGTCTGTTCCAGTCGATTCAAGATGAATTGGCTTGTGTCAATGAAGCGCTCAATGCAGTTCACAGAACAGGCCTCAGCCCGACTGCCCAACTTTGGCCCAGGCTTGTCCATGCACTTTTCCCAACAAAGTTCCGTCCTCCGGTGCACCATCTGCTGGAAGCACTGCTTCTGAGTCTCCACCTCGATGAAATGCTGCAGCTGCGGGTCAGCCGAGCCCAAAGCTGCCGTGCAGGAAGACGAGGAGGAATCCACACCAGCGCGGCCCAACTCGCGACCTTCACGTCGCCTCTAGCAGTTTTATTCAGCTTTTAATTCCATAAAGTCTTTGTTTCCGCTTCTTGCCCAAGACAAAAGTGGAGTATTTCAAGGACAGGTCAAACTGAGGAGCTATTCTAAATGCCCAGTAATGAGGAGATTGGGTTGGCAGCGCTGAGCTCCAAGTGGTATTTATTCCCAGAGAAACTCACAATTAGAAACAGAGAGAGGGCGACGGTGAGAAAACTGCCCAGATTGGAAGGAGTTTTTATGAGAGTTAACACATAAAAGCCTCAGCAAAAACCTCTAACCTAGAACTCTTTAGTGGAACCAGAAATTTCCTTTAAACAAATGACTTGCTTACGTACAGCTCAGAACAACACGGCAGTTACTTCATGGGGTGTGCTTTAAAAATACATATAGACTCATGGAAAAATCCACTTTTAATAAGTTTTACGACTGTCCTAAGACTGCTTGTTCTAAAATAAGCAATTGTATTAATAACACAACCTTACCAAAATTGCACATCTATCTTCCAGCTGTTCTGTCTGGCAATTGTAGGTTTTTTGTGTTCATGCAATGCGTGCGTGTGTGTGTGTGTGTGTGTGTGTGTGTGTGTAATAGTTATTCATAGCACCTCTTTTCCCCTCTTTTAACATTTTTTTCCTTGGCTAAGGCAAGTGAAAAATCAAAGTTAAACATGTTCTGCTGTGTCCCTTCTGAGTGGACCCCGAGAACTTGATCAAGTTTGTCATATGCCAGAGATTTCTAATCTCACTTCCTGCTTCACCTCATGCTCTTCCTATAAACTCAAACCCTGCTGTCAGCTCTCTAGGAAATTTAAGAAATGAAATTAATTTAAATTGGCTTTAAGTAGAAACGATGTAGCATTAAGGAGAAGTGTTTACAGAA
>NW_006787695.1:2272102-2277004 GCF_000442215.2 Lipotes vexillifer | reverse complement strand
AGCAGGAATTGGTGAGTGGGTAACACTTTGTTTAAACAGAATGCTCATTTGTATGCAATTAGTTGACGTGATTTTTTTCCCCCACTTACGTAAATGTTAAGCAGAAAATCCTTTGGGCGAATGTCTTAATTTCTTTGGGCTGCTATCACAAAAATACCACAGACTGGGGGGCCTAAACCACAGATATTTATTTCTCCTGGTGCTGGAGGCTGGATGTCTGAGGTCCTGCCAAGGGCAGACTTAATGTCTGGTGAGGACTCTGTTCCTGGTTCATAGATGGACGTCTTCTCTCTGTGTCCTCACCTGGTGGGAGAGGCGAGGGAGCTCTCTGGGGTCTCTTTTATAAGGACACTAATCCCATCCATGGGGGCTCCACCCTCATGACCTCGTTACCTCCCAAAGGCCCCACCTCCTGACACCATCACCTTGGAGGATGGGGTTTCAATATATAAATTTTGGGAGGATACACATGTTCAATCCATAAATGCAAAGAACGTTTTAAAATATTCACCTTCATTCCTTGGAACACGCACCGTATTTTCTCAATCTAATGATGACATGAGCTAATAAACTAGTGATTTGAAAGGAAAGTGATTTGAAAGGAAAGGACCTATTGGAAAAATAAAATCCACCATGGATCACATGTCCATTTCTTTTTGAAAGATGTTTTGATTTCAGTAATATTAAGATAAAGAGAGTGCCTGAGAATTAAGGACACAGAATAGCATGTTGATCATAATTTAACATTATTCTTTTTATTTGAAGGGGGTGGGAGCCCCGCCACCAGGATTGTCATCATGTGGTGAACTCTCAGGGTACAGCCCTAAGGCTGTAAGACCAGACCCGTGGGGGTTTATGTTTGCACTGGCCATGCCTGTCCTCTGGCAATTGCTTCTTTCCTTGTGACCTTGTACCTAAGTTCAGGTAACTTGTGCCTGATGGGCTTGGTGTCCTGGTGGGAGACTGGGATTCACAGTCATCATCTTCATGTAGGTGGCAGACTATGAGTGACAATTAAGGTATCACCCTAAAAAGCTATGCTTGGTACCCACGATGCCCACATCAGACAGCTCTGTGTACAGCCTCCTCTAGTGCACCCTGGGGACACTGGTAGGGACAGATACATCTCAAGGATTCTCCAGTAAAAACTACCTCCAGAGCCTGTTAAATTGGTTACATACATATTTTCCCATCAAAAGAGTCCAACGTACATGTGATGCTGTGAATGGAACGTGTGTCCTTCATATGCGGAAGCCCTGACCGTCAGTAGGATGATGTTAGGAGGTAGAGCCTTTGGGAGGTGGTTGGGTTTTGATGAGGTCATGAGGGTGGGGACCCCATGATGGAATCAGCATCCTTATAACAAGAGGAAGAGATCAGAGCTCTCTCTTCGTCGTGTGAGGACACGTAGAGAAGGTGGCCTCCTGCAAGCCAGGAAGAGAACATCACCAGGAATTAATGTGTCCACGTCATGATCTCAGACTCCCAGCCTCCAGGACTGTGGGAAATGAGGGTGTTGTTTAAGCCGCCCCGTCTGGCATGTTGTTATTGGCAGCCTGAGTGGACAAACACAAAGTGAGAAAGACACGTAAATGCATTGATGTGAAGTTTCAGCTGGAGAGGAGACTTCAAAATCATTCAGTGTTATTGTCCTGGAGTTGCTGTGATGTATGATCACAAACAAGGGGCTTAAAACATTGCATATTCATCCTCCCCTATTCCTGGGGACCAGACGTCTGAGGTCAGGGTGTCCCAGGGCCGCGCTCCCTCCAGAGGCTCCAGGGAGGGTCCTTCCCGCCTCTTCCAGCTCTGGGGGCTCCAGGCGTCCCTGGGCTCGTGGCCGCAGCCCTCGCGTCTCTGCCTCTGTCTTCCCGGGGCTTCTCCTCTGTGTCTGTGTCTCTCCTCTTCTGTCTCTTAGAAGGACCCTGTCATTGGATTTAGGGTCCATCTGGATAATCCAGGGTAAGGTATTAAACATCTTGAGATGTTTAATCACATCTGCAAAGACTTTGCCATATAAGGTCACATTCACAGGTTAGGGGATTAGAAAGTGAGCATTTGGGGGCTATTATTCAGCTGGTCACACCCACCTTCTGGTTCCTATAGGCTCTGTCCTTTATGGATTGATTCCTGGGAAGTGTCTCCGCATCTCTCAGGCCCTCCATCAGCTCGAGCCCCCGCAGATCAGCAAGCTGCTCACGTCTTTACCAGGGACCCTTTCTCTTTTAAACTCTGGGGAACTATATCATGCATGGCTACTGTCTCTTCGACCTCTTGTGTGTTTAACCCCAAGTAGCTCTGCCTGCCTTCTGTCATGAATTGGAACCACGGCCCGAGGGAGGACTCGATATTTGACAGTGGTTAACTGGTTCCTGGAGTTTTCAGGACCCACTGCAGTGTCTGATCTGGAGATGCCTCGATGGTCCACATGGCATCATACCTCCAGCTCCAAAATGGTCAGCTCCCGGCGTGAACCCCAAATGTGCCACCTCCCAGCTATGAGAGAGTGGGCAAATCACCGTGCCACGCCTCACTTCCTCCATCTCTGAAAGAGGGATTATCATTCTACAAACTACAGTTATTGAGTGGCTTCCAATAAATAATAAAAGGGAAGAGCTCTGGAATTTAGTCGGCACGTACGTTTAGGGGACCCACTGCAGCCCAGGCACATGTCAGGCAGTTTCAGGGACTCAAGTGTCATCGTTTCCAGGACACACACGTTTGCAACAGCACTGGTCACAGTAGCTAAAATGTGGAAGCAAGTCCATCGATGAATGATTAGATAAACAGGATGGGGTATATCTATACAGTGGGATGTGACTCAGCCATGAAAAGGAAGGACTTTCTGACACCTGCTACAACGTGGATGAACCCCGAGCACATGATGCTCGGTGAAATAAGCCAGAGAGGCAAGGATAACTCCTGTAGAATTCCACTCATCATTCAGGTGATTCCTGAATTCACCAGAAGTAGGGTGGTGGTGCTAAGGGGTAGGAGAGGGGGACGGAGATTTAGGATGCAATGGGCACAGAGTTTCAGTCTGGGGCAATGATAAAGTTCTGGAGAAAGATGGTGGGGATGGTGGCATGTGAATGGACTTAATGCCACTCAACTGTGCACTTAAAAAAGGCGAAGGTGGTAAATTGTATGTTGTGTTGTTTTATCACAGTTAAAAATTACCAGGGGGGAAAAGCATGCATTCCAGGAGAGGGAGAAAGATAACAAAAGTGGAACCTAGTTCATCCATGAGACAACCCAGGCACTGTTGAGAATTCTTAAGGGCATCAAATAGGGAAAGTGACCAGTGGCCGGGGGTAGTGGTGGGGTGGGGTGTGCCTAAGAAAGCACACTGGTGTTGAGACAGCGTAGAGGGGGTGGCGTCGAGGGCAGGCAGGCTCTGGGCAGGGCAGAGCCCCAGGGCCATCGCGGAGACATGGAGCTCATTTTAAGGGAAATTTGGGGACTGTGCCTGGTGTTGATTTGTGCAGCTTTGGGGGCATTTTCCAAAACACTTGTCATTCCTTCTCTTTCTAACAGGGCAAGTCTGGGCCACATCCCACAGATTGGTAAAACTGGGTCATGACAGGTGGTTCCCTGACCGGCAGGTAGGGTTTTGTTTAAGGTAAAACCAGCTTATATCTAGGGCATGGTCCTCACAATTGGACCTTTCTATACGATTGAATACATAGGACATAAGACGTGGTTGCCTTAAACATTAATTTGTATTCCTTCTGCAGGCTGGGATGGGGAGAGGAAAAAAGTGTAGACCTGCAGTATTTGGAGCAGAATGTGCGTTTAATGAAAGAGAATCGTCCTGGACTACCTCTTCAGCGAGGGGAGAGCGGGGAGGTGGGCATGTGTCCACGTGTGGTGGATGAGTCACCGTGATGCATGTGTGCAGAAGTGTTCCTGGATCACAGCCCCATTTATTCAATTAAGGTGGCAGGTGAAGCTCGCAGGAATAAAGGATCATTTTTTATGCTGTTTACACATTAGGGGGTCTCTGGGGACTACTTACATGGGGGTTATAAATGCATCAGGCACGGCGTATAACCTCGGATGATTGGAGTGTTTCTGAGCAGACGTGGGTTAATTGATTTCTAATGGAATATTCACAGGCACTTGGGCTGGGAGCCTTGCCCGCCACCCTCGCCAAGTACAGGGAGGCCGTGTTGCAGAGATCAGGAAATTAAATCAAACACGCCTTTCCTACAGATTATTCAATTCTTTGTTTTTATGGCAAGGACCGTAGCTGAGGGGGTCCTTGGGATCCAGCCCTTTTGTGGGCTATAACATATGTTCCCTGTGTTTCCTAAATTCCTCTGAAATTTCCAGGTAGATATCCAAGTAGTCCTCTCTCACACAAGTAGGCAATTTTATGGAATTAAAACGCGGTGCAACGTCTAAATAAAACTCACCTGGAAAAAGAATTCAGGTTATTTATTGTATTTTCCTGTCTTGGAATTTCCTGATGGCTGACGTAGGTGACAAGGATGCATCCAATTCACGTCTCCTTGGGCCGCTGATGGTGTCAGTATTTTCTCCTACCAAGGCTTCCTATTGATGATAATTACGGCATAACACTTATTTGTACATTTCTAGCTATTGTCTCATTGCCACCTACAATGCTGCACAGGAGTCACATTGCCAGAAAATACACGGTATGAGAAAAAGGGAAGACAGGTTGTATTAGCCAGGGTACTCCTGGGAAACAGAGCCAACAGAACTTGACTACGTATCTATCTGTCTGTCTATCTGTCTGTCTATCTATCATCTATGTATCTATCTATGTATCTATCTTTTTTTTTTGGCGGTACGCGGGCCTCTCACTGCTGCGGCCTCTCCTGTTGCAGAGCACAGGCTCCGGACGCGCAGGCTCAGCGGCCATGGCTCACGGGCCCC
>NW_006787695.1:2263660-2271994 GCF_000442215.2 Lipotes vexillifer | reverse complement strand
GGAAAGAGATTGTTATAAGGAACTGACTCACATGATTGTGAGGGCTGGAAGTCCAAAATCTCTGGGGTAGTACCTCAGGCTCGAGACCCAGGGAAGAGCCAATGGTGTAGCTGACGTCTGAAGGCCATCTGTGCAGAATTCTCTCTTGCTCTAGGATATCAATATTTTTGTTCCAGTCAGGCCGTCAACTGATTAGACGAGGCCCACCCACGTTATGGAGAGCAATGTGCTTTACTCAAAGTCCACCAATTTAAATGTGAATCTCATCCTGAAACACCCTCACAGACACATCCACAGTAATGTCTGGCCACACATCTGGGCAGCAAGGCGCAGCCAAGTAGACACATAAAATTAACCATCACATAAGAGGATTCCATCGTTACAGAAACAGCAACGTTGACTCTGTTAGCTGATATTCTAAAGCAGATCCTTAGGATCATAAAGAGGAATACATTAGAATGTTTTGCAGCTTTGTTAAGCAGGAAAGATTTGTCCCTGGTAACTAACTGGACGTTCCCTGTGGAAAAGCCCTTTAAGGCAGTGTTAACCCTATTGGCTAAATTTTCTATGATGCTTCAGGGATGCCTGAGTATCTGTTCGTTGGGATAGTCACACCCTCCTCCCCTGCCCCTGCCTCTGTCCCTCTTGGGGATGAGATAAGTGGGTGGCCCCTGGGACCCAGCTCAGCTACCCCGTGTTGTGGGCACAGCTCCCTGAGGTCCAAGGAGATCAGAGGTCCCAGTGACTTGAGCCATGGTTCAGTTCTTGGTTCTGCAGAATTGGCTTACAATGACTAGACCGAGGGCTCTTCTGCCATGGATTGAAGATGTCTCCCCTCCTCTCCGGATGGACTGGGGACTCCTCCCTGGCAGAGATTCTGTTCTGCTTTCCTCTAATGAACTCCCTACCTTTGGGGCTTTTATTTCTCTATAAACAGACAAAATAAAAAGGTGGTTGAGGGGTGCTCACCTAGTTCTGTTTCCTGCAACGAGCGCATTTTTATCCAGATCTCCTCCTGGTACGTCTGTCCATCCCTGTCTCTTCGCTGGAGCCCAGTAACTGCTCACGGAAAGACATAGCAACCACATGATGCAGGCACTCGTGGCCACGTGGCCGGTGAGTTTGCAGAACTGAGCCTCTCCTGTAGCTGTGTCTGCTGCGTTTTCACTGCTCTCCAATTCTTTCTCTGTCTTTATGAACCATGCTACTTATGAGAGGACACAGAGTTTGTGTTTTATTCTATTTCTTTTCTCCCTGCCGCGCCCAGGATGTGTTCTAGATATAGTCCGGTTGCAAACGAAGAATAAAGTTATCACGTAGCGGGAGTTACTTCTGGCTCCCTCGTTGAATTTCCTTTCCGAACCTGTTGCTTCCGAGTAAGTCACTGCATCCTTCATCTTATTATTATTCATACCTTGCACGATATTTCAGTTTGGGAAACGACCAAACTTCCCCCAGCAGTTCCATGGTTTCTAAGTACCAGTGAAAGTGGTGCCTAAACAATCTGAAATTCTCACTTTGTCTGTGGTGAGCTTAAAAAAAAAAAAATGCTTCTGTCAGATGGATTACATTTCCCTCGAAATACTCATGGGTCTAAAAATGAAGGAAAACACATTTTAAAAAGTAGGCTTTGCCAAGACCAAAATATTTGAAAAAAATAGTTGAATACTTTTTTTTAAAATTTTTTTTTGCTAAACCCCAAACATCACCTGATGTCACTGCTTCTCTCTGCCAGGTCTGTGTGCTTCTGGCCAAAAAAATCAGGGGAGTCCATTTTCACACATCTGCTGTGGATGTCAGGTCCCTTCTCATGGGGAAACAGGCGCTCGAAATACCATTGCTTAAAGGTTTATGCGTTTTAAAATTTGCAGTGAGTTTTGGAGGAACGGGCAAGAGGAATAAGACACCACATCTGGGCGTCCGGCTGAGATCTCAAACCCAGAAGGTCAACCTCTGGGATGTTTACGATGTCACCTGCATCCAGGGACATCAGATGGATGCCATGATGAACTGCAGAACTCACCTGGGGATGAAGATGGGAAAATGCATGGTTACACCCTTATGGAATCTTAATCTGAAAATAGGGCTGATGAGTCTATAAATGCCTCGAACCATCTTGGTGTTAAAGGGCAGCTTGAACCTCCTGTGGCCAAAAAAAAAAAACCAAACCAAAACCTTTTTTACCTGACCCCAGGGACATGCATCATTGAAATCAAACCTGGATCCCACTGAAAAGTTTTACTGATGACTCTTTGGTTTTAAGAAGGCTGATAAAATTTGGGATGGGTCTTGTCTAATCGTTGTTATGTTGTATTTTTGTGTTTATTCCACAAACCCTTTCCAAATGGACCAAATGGACTGGAGCACTAAATATTTTGACTACAATTTAATGTTATTTGGAAATACAGTGAATTATACCTTTTTTTTCCCCCCACCCATTGGAGGTGCAGGGAATTGCTAAGACACCACAGTTAGTGGTGTTTTTTCTGCAGTGATATTTTTCTTTACATTCCAGGAACAGTTCTTTCTGGGAAGGGATTGGTGTCAGTGGCCAGCATTATCTTTTTAATATTAGCTTCTGAGTGGCAGCACGGGACATGGCCAAAGGCCCCTTGGTTCCCAAGCCAGTGTCTCTCTTGTAAACAGAATCCTGAAGCCTGAGAGAAATGCTTGACGGTCCTGTTATGATGCTGAGGGAGAAAAAAAAAAAAAAAAAAAAAAAAAAGCAATGCAGATGAGGTAAGAAAAACAAAACTCTGACCTGGCTTTCCTCGAGGACATTTTGGACCAGTGCAATTAGCCAGCGGCCCAACAGCATTTACGTGTCCAAAGGAATAGTCTACCCCATCACCCCACCAGCCCCCTGGCTGCTTTTTTTTTTTTTCCTTCGCGGCTATTAAGGAGTTAGACCTCTTAACCGCTTTAGCGGAACACTGAGGACGAAAACTTGGATGTTTACCAAGCCAGCAATTACGAGGCAATCGGGCATCCACTCCATCATCATTGGAAGCAGCACGTAACAAGCATCACCAGCCCAGTACATCGCTGCCTCTGGACCGCTTATTTATCACCAGGTCAGGATGAGTGAAATCCCATCACGGTTATCCGTCAGCCTGGAGGTGGTCCTAACAGCCCTCTGCACGGAGCGGACATTACGGCCGCGGAAAATGTAACGTCTGCCGTCATCTCCGCAGAGAAATATTTTCCTTTCAAATTGTGGGAAAGCAATTTGGATCCTAATGGAGCTGGCGTGATGGGGGATGTTTGAAAACAATGTAATTATCGTCTTTAAGAGCTGGGAGCCCATGCTCGCTCGCGTGTGTGAATGAAAAATCAATTCTTTTTTTTTTCTGGTGGATGGTCTCTGCTGACATAAATTCTAAAGGGAAACAAGAGAGTTTTCAGATCGGCGTATGGCTGGAGTTGCAGCAGACACACGCCGCTTGGGGGAATGCTGGTCTTTGTCTAGATAAAGCCTGAGTTTTGGGGGGAATCAGCGAGGTCCCCACGGAGCTGCAGGAATTACCATTTTCCCCAGCAGAGCAAACCTTGGGAGAGCTGGTGTGGGTTTCCTGTGAATTGTGTAGCCCTGCCGGGGCCTCACGGTTTACGGGGTTTCGGCATAATCTCGTCACCTGCAGCACGTGGTGGCAGTTACTCTAAACTAGAGCAGGGAGCTGCCAGAACAGCCTTCCCGGAGGAAGGGAGCAAGTGGTGGACTTGAGGTGAACAGCAAACACCTCGGGTGACAAAGAACCCACTCTGAGGTCACACATGTTGAGGGGAGCCCTGTGTGTGAGGTAATGTTCATGCCCCTTGGTATAAATTGGATCATTTCGTTTCTAAGCAAAGATGTACACAGTTTTCTTCATCGGAAAAAGTGACCAAAGACCTCTGAGTTGCATAAATAAAAATGATCAAATACCACCGAGCTGCATAAATAAAAACATCCAAAGACCTCTGAGTCGTATAGATAAAAATGTCCAAACACCTCTGAGTTTCATAAATAAAAATTATCAATTTATGCTAATGTATAGCACAGGGAACTATATGCAGTCTCCTGTAATAGACCATAATGGAAAAGAATGTGAAAAACAATAGATATGTGTATGTATAACTGAGTCACATTGCTGTGCAGCAGAAACTAACACAACACTGTAAATCAGCCATACTTCAATTAAATTCATATTTCAATTTAAAACTTCTCAAATATCACTGAGTTGCATATGGATAAAAATGTCCAGATACCTCTGAGTTGCGTGGCTGAAGCATTTTATCCTGTTCTGTCTTGCACTGCTGATTGTTCAGCATGAAATTAGTCTCACGTAAGTTACATGTATACATATGTATATATCTATACGTATGTATCTATGTAGCTTCTCTCTTCCTTTTAAAAAGTTGACGTGACGAACGTAAGGTAGACAGCTAGTGGGAAGCAGCCGCATAGCGCAGGGAGATGAGCTCGGTGCTCTGTGACCGCCTGGAGGGGTGGGATAGGGAGGGTGGGAGAGAGGGAGGCACAGGGGGGAAGAGATGTTGGAACGTATGTATATGTATAACTGATTCACTTTGTTGTAAAGCAGAAACTAACACACCACTGTAGAGCGATTAGACCCCAATAAAGATGTTAAATAAAATAAAATAAAATAAATAAAAAGTTGAGGTGACATTTCCATAGTGGGAAATGAGCCGTTTCAAAGTAACAATTCAGAGGCATTTAGCACATTCACAATGTCCTGTAAGCAGCACCTCTATCTGGTTCTAAAACATTTCCATCCCCCCCAAGAGGAAACCCCGTCCTCATGAGCAGTCTCTCCCCCCTCCCAGCCCCTGGCACCACAACCCTACTTTATGTCTGTGGATCTGCCTGTTCTGGACGTTTCCTGTCAGTGGAATCACACTGTGTGTCCTTCTGTGCCTGCTTCTCTCACTGGGCATCATGTTCAAGGTCCAGCCACGTGGCAGCCTGTGTCAGAGCTTCGCTCCTTTTCATGGCTGAGTCACATTGCACTGTGTGCGTGGACCCCATCCACCTGCTGATGGGCATTGGGTTGGTTCTTCCTTTTCTCACCATCTCTACATACCCCAAACGTCTCTGACCACCTCTTCCTGGACACTCCAGAGCAAGAAAGTTGGGGGCATCTTGAGAAAATTCAAGGATGTTTATGCCTGACCCCAGAGGCTGTTTGGCTGTGAAAAACCCAGAGCCATAAAACATCTCAGGCACATTCAATATACTGTCCCACCTATTTCCTTTCAGGTCCCCGGACGTGCACGTGCTGTGAGGGCTCACGCTCTCCCTCTGATTCAAGCAGCCCCTCCTAACATCTGGCCGGCACAGGGCGGCCAGTTCTGCACAGAGGGTGCAGTGCAACTTATCGGGGGCAGAGATTCTGGGGGCTCCGATGCAGACCCTTCACCGTGACCCCAGAAGGTCTGAACGGAGGAACCCTAGAGAAGTGTCTGGTCGGGGGTGACTATGACGCGTCTTTCAAAACCACAGGGCCCAGGAGTCAGTCTGACTTACTTAGCAAAATGGAGCTCTCTTCTTGTGACCTCCTAATGAGTACGATGACAGCATTCCGTGTGTGTGTGCCTGACCTGCGTTATGGCCGCCAGACCCCGCTTGCACACCGAAACCCACCTCACGGTGAGGGAGGAACGCTCGCTTGTGTGTACAATGGGGCCTCTACGGGCCGGCGTCTCTATCCAGCAAAAAACAAAGGAGAGAAATGTAACAAATTACAGCTGAAGCTGATCACCGTCGTTGCCCCTGTTTTCAAATTATTATATTTCTGGGGAATTTCAGCCTGTTACATGAAAAGGAAGACAGTGGATCCGGGGAGCTTTGATAGTCAGGTTATGCTAATAATGGGGGCTCATGTAAAATGCATAAGGTGTATCTTAGTAAGGGGGACGATTGCTCATAATTACTCCGAATACCCTCATTCCGAACGGATTCATAAAGACCCCTTTACATCGCAGCCTAATTACTTATAGACAGTTGAGCACAAAATTACTTTCATCTGCTGGACCATGTGGAGGGAGAGAGATTAGAGCTGCGCCTTTCCACACAGCTGGCTGGCACGCCGGAAAAATCAGGCCTGTGTCGTGTGGGGCTGATTGCAAAGTGCGTTTTCTGATAATTAGGTCTATTAAAGACAGACGAGCACCGGCCCACGTTGGAAGCAAAGAAATGTATGTAGAATAGGCCCTGGCATCCCGAGTGGCCGCGTCAGGGCTGTGACGGACACGTGGGTGCCCCGTCCCACTGGTGACCGAGACGCTCTGATCCCGGCCAGGCGGGGACCCTCTTGGAGGCCCAGCCAGGGCCCCGGCCACCTACAGGAGACGTCCTCTTTGATCCTGTTGGTTTGTTCATTCTGGGCACTAGCGTCTTAATGGTGGCTTGGTATTTGTCTATGGCTTCCCTTTCAAGTGGCTGAGACAGCACCCACGTGGGAGAGAGAACTACCTGGGAGACTAGCCTCTGCAGGGTCACGTGAGAGGAAAGCTCCTCTCTGGGGAGCTGGGACAGCACACGGGGGCCTGAGCCACGAGTGAAGGGTCACGGGGTCTCTGGGACATCCCTGGATGTCGGATGTTTCGTGGAATCGAAGCCTCGTAGCCAGTGGGGAGTCGCGCCACGGCTGATGCACGGCGGAGGAAAGCAGGTGAAGCGAGATAACCCAGACTCATGGATACTGACCCGCAGAGGTGTACAAACCTGCTCGGTGTTCTGACTCTCCTAATACCTGGGCGTGCGGTGAGCTTGGTTCCGGGAGGGGGTGGGCCACCGATCAAGGTCGTTCCCCCTTCATTCGTTGGTGGACACAAAGCAGGTCTACGTGGGCAGTGTCCTCACAGCCTGGTGCTCACGTCTGTCCTTTGAGACCTTGCGAAGGGTGTCCACGTCATCCGAGCATGATCCTGGTCTATCCACGCCCTGCTGCTGCGCCTGCACCATCGTGGGGCCTCCTTGTTGGTCTTTAGTCCTGGCTCTGTTCCTGTTTCCAGGACTTTCCCAATTTGTCCAGCTATCCCTCCACGGCACCCACGCTGAAAGAAAGACCGCGCTGTGCCCCACAGGGTCCCTGGGACCCCTCCTCGGCCCTTCGGTAAGGTGCGTGCCTACCGTCCTCTGTGGCCCCGGGGCCCCTCACATTGCCAGGCCCCTCCCTGCGCTGCCCCACGGACAGCCGGCTTGTCGCTCTTCTCTCACCTCCAAAGCCCACAGGTGCGTGGAGAGCCCCTCCCAGCTGAAGTGTCTCCCTCGGGCGCTCCCCACTGGCCTCGTTCCCAAGTTCTGGATGTGTCCACGTGCTCCCCCGAGACACTGTCTGTCGTGTCCAGCTAGCCTTCTCAGTGCCCAGGGGGTAGTGGGCACTGAGTGAACAGCCTGGACGATTGTGGATCACCTGCTCCGCTTGAGCTCATAATCACCTCCCAGCACTTGGGAAGGCCCATCCCGGGGCACCCCAATGCCCAGACTCCACCCCACGTGGGCAGAGGACTCTGGGCTTTCAGAGAGACACCTCCAGCACACGCTGTCCTGGGTCCACGTTGGCTAGTGTCCGTGATGTTGGTATTTACGCCACTGGCTGGTGGCCAAGGGTCTGCCCGTCGGTGCTCACCAAGGGACTAGGAAGAGAGAGGAGACAGGGAGGGGTTCTCCCATGACGGGCTTGAGAAAACCCATCTTCCTGTCGCCATGGAAGCTAGCCTCCATCCTGAGCAGGCTCCCCGGGGGCGCTCTGTCTATCTGCTTCCCTCTCCCCTCTTGCTTGAGATTCGCCACCTTTAAACAAACGGATGCAGTTCAGAGAGTGCCAGAGCGGGAGGGGGCTTGCACATCTGTATATGCATTACACATTCTGCATCCCTACGAGGCGCTCCATTGATCGCTAATAATTTAATCCTCGTAACAGAGTAGAGAAGCCCATTATCCAGGAGTCAGCATGCAATCGATATATTTTGCAAAATAAAGAGTCTATTGGGTGCACAGTAATAAAGAAAAAGGAAGCAGACCCTGTGGGTTTAACTGAGTGCTTTTTACCCCCTTAGTAGCAAAGACTCATCTTAAAGTGGTTTCCCTGTTAATCCTCCACAGGGCGTGTCTCCGAGCCTGGAGACTGGCAAGGTAAATCGATGGCGGGGAAGACGGTTAAAAACCCCAACATGGACATGGAAGCCACAGAGTTTTATGCAAAAGATGCTCAAGTCGTGTGGAGATCCCTGAGACCTGGGGGTGCATCCAGGGGGCATTTGTGAAGTGAAATGCCCTGGACCAAATCCCAACTGGTGTTCACAAGAAAATCAAATCAAGGACCCCCC
>NW_006787695.1:2242650-2263650 GCF_000442215.2 Lipotes vexillifer | reverse complement strand
TACACAAAAAAAACAAATAACGCCCCCCCCCCCCCCCGTTCTCGAGGAATAGCCAGGACAGAATGAACAGTCCTTGGATTCATTCTATGTGTCAACCTGTCTGGTCACAGGGCCCCTGGACTAAACGTGACTCTGGGTGTGTCTGGGAGGGTGTTTCTGGAGAGATTAGCAGTTGAATCTCTGGACTGAGTAAAGCAGATTGCCCTCCCCAGGGTGGGTGAGGCTTGTCTAATCAGTTAAATGTCAGATTAGAGCAAAAGTTACAAGAAGGTGGAACTTACCCCCTTTTTTCCTGCCTCTCTGCTTGAGCTGGGGCATCTCATCTCATCTTGTCCTGCCCTTGGACTGGAACTTATACCATCTTGGGTCTCCAGCTTGCAGATGGCAAATCCTGGGACTTCTCAGTCTCCAAAATTGTGTGAGCCCATTTCACATAATAAATCTCAATATCCCATCCCACTGGGCAGCAAAGATCTGACACTACAACATCCCCTTCCCAGGTAAAGTACAGTGAAAATAAAAACACATGATTTAAGTACCCTCCCTTTTTTCCCAGATAGGGTATCTGCTTTCTTAAAGGAGACAGATAGTGAAAGATTACATTTGAAAATAGGGGAGCAATAGGATGTGCTTCCTTTTTACAGAAGAATTCTCCACGGGCTGCCTTTCTCCATCAAGCGCTACCTGGAAGTTTTAAATATTGAATTTATAAAGAGTCTCTTATTAATTTCCCCTTCCTAAAAGTAGCACGTGCTTTCTAAGGGAAATTTGGCAAAATGGAGAAAAGAAGGTGAAAAATGATTCTTCACACTGTAGCCACCTAGAGGTAACAACTGTTCACATCTGGGGCACAGTTTCACTAGCCCCTCTTTTTCCCAATGCATAGCTTTAGAAGGTTTCGGTTTGTTTGTTTTTTTAGTATATAAAAATGTGATTTCCATACCACTGTTGACACACAGATCTTGGATCAGTGAGGTAAACCTGGAGGAGAGGCCAGCCCCATGGGCTCCCTGCCTTCAGAATGAGGGTGAGAGCCCTGCAGGCGGGGGGCAAAGGTCCTGACAGGTGAGGATTTGGGTTTCAGCTGCTGCCTCTCAGGTGTGTGGGCTCCGGGAAAGATGGTAGGAGACACACACAGGACAGACGGGACAGACAGCGCCTCTGGTCTGGGACGAGGACTCGGGTTCTTTCTTATGTGCAATGGATGTCGCAGGTTTTAAGGCAGAAGGTGAGGTGGGAGGTGACCACATCTCTCAAGTGTGCCATGCGGAGAACAGAGGGGAAGGGGTGAGAGCAGCAGTGGGCGACCAGGCAGCAGACTCTGTTCCAGGTAAGACAGAAGGTGGCTGGGGTGGGAGAGGAGAGAACGAGCTGGAGGGTATATTCGTGCTTTCTCGCCCTTTGGCTGTGCCTCCACCTCCCCTGGGGTCTGTGATGCCCCCTCTGTGAGCTCTTTGCTCATTGTCTATGGGGTCCCTTCTTAGGGGCAGGGAGGAGGGGCACTGTGCTTGTTTCGTCGTCAATCAGGCAGCCCTTTCAGTTGAACTCAAGACAAAACACAGACTGGTTTTCTGCAGCAAGGATAGGGATACCCCGGAAAGTTCTGGGCCTCCCAGACTTGGAGGGTGTCCTGGGTTGAATAACATCCTCCGCAAAATGTCATGAGCACCTGAGACCGCAGAATGGGACCCTGTTTGGATAAAGGGTCTTTGCAGATGTGATGAAGTGAAGGATCTGAGATGAGGTCCTCCTGGATGAGGGTGGCCCTACATCCAGTGACAGGGTCCTTCCACGAGACAGAAGAGGAGAGACCCAGACACCCAGGAGAAGCCACGTGAAGACAGAGACAGAGACGGGAGGGAGGCGGCCACGAGCCCAGGGACGCCTGGAGCCCCCAGAAGCTGGAAGAGGCGGGAAGGACCCTCCCTGGAGCCTCTGGAGGGAGCGCGGCCCTGGGACACCCTGACCTCAGACGTCTGGTCTCTCTGTCACTTTGCACCCCTGCAGACTGAAAGTTCAGGGCCAGTGTAGGTCAACATCCACCCACTGGTCAGTTCCAGACAAGGAGGGGTCTGGCCTGGTCAACTTTGGCCACGGAAGGCTGTAGCCAAGGAAGGATGTCCCCAAGGTGAGATGTCAGGAACACTGGTGTCACTGGCGGGGGGAGGGGGTGAGGAGTTCCCCGGCAGGTGTCCAGCATGGGTTTGGGTGCAGAAGAGGGGACAGTATTTCTGGTGATGACATGGTTGGCATGTGGAGATGCGCCTGGTTCATATCCACGCACAGGTGAGCGTCTGGCTGCTTCTAGCTCTGCAGGTGATGGCCAAGGAAGTGATGGATGCCCGAGTCTGAACAGACTCCACCTTCACAGAGGGGATTATGGAGACTCCCGGCATGTGGACAGCGTTCCAGTTAGAGGGTTCCAGGCTGACATTAGAATAAGAGCTACTTGAATAAAAGAGAAAAACATAAGACCATCCAGTCAAGGGCTACGCAAACTCCCCGACCTGAAGAGTTTCAAACAGAGCCTCGACTCGGACCAAAAGCGCCGTTTCCACGTGTTAGAAACGGCCCCAGTGCGTGCAGATACTCCCAGAAGATTTCTTTCTTTTTAAAAAATTAAACTTTTAATTTTGAGATAATTGTAGATTCACACGCGGTTGTGAGAAATAATGTAGAGAGATCCCGTGTACCGTGTGCCGGGTTTCTCCCAAGGGTACCGTCTTGCAAACAGTATAGGACAATATCCGTGAGGGACGCTGAGATCCTAAGTGAAATGCACAACATTCCATCACAAAGATCCCTCTTGCTGGGCTTCTGGAGATATTAACACCCACCACCTCCTGCCCGCGGGCCCCGCTTCTCCCCGCAAAGTACGCACAGACTCCTTTTCCCTGTAACTCTGTTATTTCAAGAACACGCCGTAGGTGGGATCACACAGTGGGTAACCTTCAGGGATCAGTGCTTTTTCACTAATCGTATTCCCCAGATATTCGCTCATGTTGTTTCAAGGGTGAATTGTCGCCCTTTTTTTTTTTTTTTTTTTTTTTTTTGCGGTACGCGGGCCTCTCGCTGTCGTGGCCTCTCCCGTTGCGGGGCACAGGCTCCGGACGCGCAGGCTCAGCGGCCACGGCTCACGGGCCCAGCCTGCTCCGCGGCATGTGGGATCCTCCCGGACCGGGGCACGAACCCGCGTGCCCTGCATCGGCAGGCGGACTCTCAACCACTGCGCCACCAGGGAAGCCCTTTGTCATCGTTTTTTTTTACGGCTGAGTAGTTAAGTATTCCAGAGCCTGGGTGGATCTCATTTTGTTGAACCATGCATCCACTGCAGGACATCTGGGCTGTTTACAGTTTTTGCTCATCACGAATAAAACTGCTATAAACATTCGTGTATAGATTTTTGTATTACTCTTACTTTCTCTGGATAAACGCTCCAGAATGTAATTGCTCAGACGTAGGATAGCTGCACTTTTAGTTTTTAGTTTTGTTTTGTTTTTTAATATTATTAATTTCGATTGGAGTATAGTCGCCTTACAATGTTGTGTTAGTTTCTGCTGTACAGCAAAGTGAGTCAGCTATGTGTATACATTTATGCCCTCTTTCGGGGACTTCCTTCCCGTTTAGGTCGCCACAGAGCACCGAGTAGAGTTCCCTGTGCTGTACGGCAGGTCCTCATTAGTCAGCTATTTTATGCGTAGCCGTGTGTATATGTCCCACCCAATCCCCCAGTTCATCCCGGCTCTCCTCTCCGCTTGGCATCCACAGATTCAGAGAACTTTAGTTGTTTTTAAGAAACTGCCAAACTATTTTCAAGGGTGGCTGTTCCACTGCACATTGCAAGAGGGATTCTGTTTTCTTTCTAAATCCAGAAAGAATGATTATGGAAAATGGTGTGTGTCCTTTTTAAAATTTTACCACTGGAAAGACATGGAGATGGGGTTAAGGGTACACTGGGGCGTCCTGTGACTTGCCGTGTTCTGGGCACAAATGCCCACTTAGGTGGTGGAATCTGTCCTCATGCGTTTGCTTTTTGGATGAAATGTGTCTCCCAGAGATGCACCAGTCCTGTCACTGGCGTTGTGAGAAGGAAACATCCTCTTTAAAAATCAATTTTATTTTTTTACAGCAGTGTTAGGTTCACAGCAAAATTGAGTGGAAGGTACAAAGATTTAGAGAGAAACATTTCGATGATCTTCAATCCTGTGTCTTTAACCATGCAGTCTAGGCCACCACCACGGAGTTTACTGTGACACTTTATATTCCGTTGTTAGCATCTAAAATTAACCAGGCTCAATTAGGGCCCCCCATGGGGCATCTCAGGAATGCATCATTATTTATCATTAGTGGATTTCATCATAAAATAGGGTCAGCTGCAGTATTTTTAGCACAGAACACCGAGACAGAACATAATGTGATCGTATATGTCATAAGGATAATATATAACTCCCAGATTTGGATTGTTTAGAAAAATGAGGTCTTCCTGAAGCAGGAAAGGGGGGAAATGTATTCATTTGTTTCAGGGGAAACAGGCATGTGTTCTTTTAAACTGGTAAACATTTGTTGAAATCTTACCCTGAGCAGACACTGGATTGGGAACAGGGGTGTGGGGCAGGGTCAGAGACAGAATTTGGGGATGATGCAGGGGTGGGCACAGCCCAGCAGCAGATGTGAATGTCTGCTGTGGGTGCTGTAAAGTCAGGGGTCAGCAAACCACAGCCCTGGGCCAATCTGGCCCCCTGCTTGTTATCTTCCATAAAGTTTTATTAGCACACAACCATGTCCATTTGTTTATATGTAGCGTGTGGCTGCTTTCCTGCTTCATCCCACAGGTTGAGTAGCTGTAGCAGACTCTATATGGTTGAAAATATTGCCCGTCTAGCCCTTTACCCAGAAAGCTTGCCCACCTGGGGCCTAAATGGTGGTTCACGAACATTCATAGTGACTAAACAACTCTTGGTTTATTTATTGGTTAAAAGGGGAGCGTTTCCTTGTGGAGCAGTGAAAATGTCCTGAAACAAAGGGGACCGTGTATTCTAGTATTCTCTCTCTGTTCCTTGGAAACCTGAGTTGCATTTCAACATCTCTTTGGCAGGACAAAGGCATGTAGAAGGGAGGGCGGGTCTTCCTGGGGGCCCTTTTGTGATGATGTCATGCATGGAGCTCTGGGCTGGAGCTCATGGTCCTCCTGGCGATTGACAGAGGAGCTGTATTCTTTAGCGACTGCAGGGACAAATCTCACTTGGCATCGTGAGCAGAGCCTCAGGGGGACCCCACCTCCCCAAGGTCTCATCTTCCAAACTGCTCTTTCCTTCAGCTCCCAGACATGAACCTGGGACCCTGCATCTCCAGCTCACAGATTTTCTCGGAACTTTCCATTTGGGGCTTATTTGAAATAGATCACGTTTGCTGCTGTTCTGAACCCACATCATTCACTGATTTGGGCTATGTTTCTTCCCCAACTCTTTTTTTTTTTAAATAGAAGTGAAATATATAGAATGTAAATGTTGCCATTTTAACCATTTTTAAGCATATGGTTAGTAGCATTAGTACATCGACCATGTTGTGCAACCATCACCGCCCCTTTCTATTTCTAAAACTTTTTCTGCAACTCAATCAGAAGCCCTACGTCTATTCAACAGATGCTCCCCATTCCTTCCCCCACTGCCTCAGCTACTGGTAGCCTTTAATCTGCTTTCTGTCTCTGTGGATTTGCCTGTTCCAGATATTTCATATAAAGGGAATCATACAGTGTTTGTCTTTTTGTGTCTGGCTTATTTCATTGAGCATTATGTCCTCAAATTTCAACCATGAATGAAGCCTATGTCAGTGCCCCGTTCCTTTTCATGGCTGCATAATATTCCATTGTATGGATGGATAAACCCATTCTGTTTATCCATAGATTTGTTTTGTTTTATAAATTTATTTGTTTGTTTGTTTGTTTTTGGCTGCATTGGGTCTTCATTGCTGTGCATGGGCTTTCTCTATTTGTCTTGAGTGGGGGCTACCCTTCATTGTGGTGCATGGGCATCTCATTGCGGTGGTTTCTCTTGTTGTGGAGCACGGGCTCTGGTGCACAGGCTTCAGTTGCTGTGGCACAGCAGCTCAGTAATTGCGGCTCATGGGCTTAGTTGCTCCGTGGCATGCAGGATCTTCCCAGACCAGGGCTCGAACCCATGTCCCCTGCATTGTCAGGCAGATTCCTAGCCACTGCACCACCAGGGAAGCACCCCATCCATTTGTTGATGGACATTTAGGCAATTTCCACCTTTTGGTTATTTTGAATATGGCTGCCATGAACATAGGTGTACTAGTATCTGTTCCTATTTTCCATTCATTGGTGTTTATACCTAGGAGTGGAATTGCTGTATCAGGTGGTTGTTCTAGGGTTACCCTTTCGTGCAACGGCCAAACTGTTTTCCCCAGAGGCTGCCCAATGTTTCATGCCTTCAAAGGTTCCAGGTTTTCCAAATCTTCACTAACTCCTGTTGTTTTTTCATTTTAAAAATTATACCCATCCTAGTGGGTGTGAATGGTATCTCACTGTGGTTTTGATATGCATTTCCCCATCGATGAATGATGTCGAGCATCTTTGCATGTGCTTATCAGCCATTTGTATATTTTCTTTGGAGAAAAGTTTCTTCTGATATTTTTCCCATTTTAAAATTGGGTCGCTTGTCTTTTCTGTTGTGGAATTGTGGGAGTTGTTTACAAAGTCTGGATACTGCACTCTTATCAGGTATGTGACTTGCAAGTATTTTCTCCCATTTCCTGGGCTTGCTTTTTTTCCACTTTCTTTTTTATTATTTTCATTCTCTTTATAGTGTCCTTTGATGCACATATGTTTTAAATTTTAATGAAGTCCAATTTATCTATATTTTCTTTTGTTGCCTGTGCTTTTGGTGTCATATTTAAACGGGCTACTTTAAACTTCAGCTGTGACATCTGCAGGGATTGGGAACAGACTTTTAGAGGGACTCAGGAGAGATGCAGCTGTGGGGACACGCGTCTTGGGGGACAGGGCAGAACAGGATAGGGCAGGAGTGCCTGGTCACCCCTGATGGGACAGTGTGTGGGTTGGTGCCACTATCCCAGAGTGACCTTTGTGCTTTTAAATGTCATGGCTACCAATGAGCACGAGCGCCAGAGGGAACTGTTGATCAATCAATCTTTGAAGAACAATTCATACTTATGAGTCTAATCCCCCACGAGGCTATGAGAAATAGGAAAAAATAAACAAAATGAACCCACCGTTGAATGTCTGCAGTCACCAGACAACTTTTACATGCTGTCAGATTCAGCTCCACGGAAGGGGATGTTAAAACAGTGGTTCTGCCACAGGGCACCAGAGATTTCCTGGCCAATGGGATCTGTGTTCAGTGGGAAGTGACCAGTGGAAACTGCCAGAATCCATTTATCAATTTATTAAACACTCTTCAGAGTGACTGTGGGAGGAGCATTTTTTTTCATGTTTCCGAGAAGTGATAGACCTTCCACCCTAGGCAAATACACCCAGATATTTGCTAGTATGGGAGGTATGTGAAAAAAAGAAACTCTTCCCAGAGCCGCATTTTTGTAGCTGTCACCCACTGGGGTAGGTCCTTATCCACATCCGTGGTCCATGGTCAGCTCGTGGGTCTGCTGGTTTGGTATTTGTGGGTCTCTCTGGTCTTGTCTTCCTGGTGGCAACAACCCAAGGGCAGAGACAGCTCATTTTAGAACATCTGGGAAAGCATGATTCAGGGTTAAAGCATCAACAAGTATTTACTTTAATTGTAGACTCAGGGCAGTGATTACAAATCTCCGTGGAAGGAAGGGTAGAAACAGGAAAGAGGTCACTGGGCTGGGGACACCAGGTCTCTCCTTTGTGGGGAGAACGCCAGAGGCAGCCCAATGTGGACACTCCCGCCAGAAAGCTCTTTTTCAGCATCTGCCTTCCAGAAACTGAGCTGGGACACTCCTTCGTTTCAGAATGCAAGTCAGAAAAGTCGTGGGTTATTAATAAACAACAGATGCTGTTTCTTTACCCCCCGCCCCGACGGTTGACGTGCAGAAGTCTTCGGAGAGCTGGATCTGACTTGTATTCACCTATTCATTATTATTATTCATAGGCCACCGAGGTGTTCCAGGCATTTCAGGGGACTCAGAAAGGCCAACTTCCTATTTCGAGTTTACCCTTTCAGCCTATGAATTTTTAATGACGATCCCTCTCATCCTAGAAAACCCTAACCTATGAATAAGTGATGTGTACAAACACAGCTCCTCAAGTCATGCATGTCAACTCTTTCTTCCACTTTTTCTAGACTTTTCCCCCCTCTGGAGCGTGAACTATGCCATTCTTTTCGTTTTAAAAAAATCTCACCACCATTTCACAGAAAATGAGCAAAGGGGAGTATCTGGTTGTGTCAGACGTTTAACAGTTCTTGGGAGGAAGGACATTCCTCTGCGTAGCCGTGGCGCTTACGGTGGATACAGGGTTGGTGTTTTTTGTGTTTGTTTTTTCAGTGTTATGAACCCCAGAAAACATCTTTTTCCTCCTATTCCTTTTAAAAGCAAACTACGATGTGACATTCCATAAAATACCTTTTGTGCAGCTAATAAAAAACGAGAGCGTCCCAGGCTTGACAATTAAGCCACAACATTCAGCACACCTTCTCTGATAAAGTTTATGGCTTCACTTTCATGTCGGTGTTTCCTATATGTTTTTTTTTAAAGCCCCATTATTGATTAATAGCCTTCTGTGTTTTAAAAGTTTCTTTTTCTTGTGTGGAGAGGGGGAAAAAAATCATTTGCCTTTTAATGGGGTGTCATATTTGTTTCCCAAACCTTCTAAAAGGTTATCATTGTTACATATGGACAAGAGCTTTCTTCAGAATCAATGAAAAGTCTGTTTCCAGGGCAATTCACGGCCGCCTCTCGGCAGCGGTAACGTGGAAAAGTTAATTTCACCATCTCGCAAAGTGGAGGGGTGGGATCTTGCCCTGCGGTTAACAATTTTCACATGGAGGGAGAGGGCCTGCTGGCTTCTCACACGTACTAAACATCCCCCAGGCCGTTCAGCGTCCAGGGCATCTTGGCAGCCCGGTGGGGGTCAGAGCTCACGGGACACGTCCACTCCAATTAGGGACATTGTAAACCTCTGGGCAATTAACTCTTCCCCGGCCAGGTGCCTGTGCCTGATGCTGAGGGGAACGGGTGAGGGCTGGTTATATTTCGGTTCAAATTTGCTGAGCAAGTCTTTTCCATTACCAGCAGTGGAACAGCTGCCTGAGGGCTCAGAGGGCACGGTCCAGCACCAGCTGGTCTGAGCTGACCATGAGGCTCTGCTCAGGGCTGAAATTCTATCTCAATGGTCCTGCCCACATAGAGATGGACTATTTTTTCTATGGAGGGAGCCTGAACAGGAGCTGTGTGTTGGCATAAGAAACAGAAGGAAGGGGCAGTCAATTCCATCCTGACTGGGGTCCCTGTGGTCCTGTCGGTGGTGGTGGGGGGCAATGGCCATCCCTGGAGCTGTGGGACCTCAACTGTAAGGTCCAGAAAGACAGGGGTATACTTGCTGTTGCCGGATGGGAGCCCCCAGGCTACACGATGACCAGAATTCAGCAGAAAATATCCGTTGACAGGCTGATCTTCCTCAGAGACTTGGGGACCAGCAGCCGAGGGAGGGGTGCCTTTGAGTGGCTCGTGCTCTAGGAGATGAAAACTGTGGGAATGTAGAATCCCCATCCCATTCCCAGGAGGCTAGACATGGTCTTTGTGATCTCTTGCTAAAGTTTGGTGAATGGAAACATGGCACGTGAGAGACCCCTGCCGAGAGCGAAGGCTGTGGAAATGGACGGTGGTTACGTCCTCGTCTGAGTGAACAGCAGCAGGCATGTGGCCCTGACCAGTGAGGGAGAACTGACCCCAAGGGGTCCAGGCTCACTTAGGGTGTGGGATGAGTTTCCCCTTCTCCCCCGCTCCTGATCCTAAGGGATGTCAGTGAACCATGGAGGCCAACACAGAGCAGCAGGGCCAGCAGGCTCTGAGAGCTCCAGAGATGCTGGCACGGAGTGCTGGTGGTCCTCCAGGGTGGACAGGTGCCCTTTCCCTCTACCACGGATGGACAAGCACTGCCAAAACCACTTGGTGACCTCCATAGCAATGAAGGAGGTGAAGGGGTCATCCAGCCCAGGACTGTACAGGTGTGACCTCAACACACTCTGCCTTCCTCCCTGTAATAAAGAATAAAGGAGGTGAGGAGAGACTCCCAGTTCAAGACCTCCCGACTCTGCCTTCGTTTTCACGTTATTTCTCCTCTGTGTCTTTGTCTCTCATATTCTGTCTCTTATAAAGACAGTCCTCGTTGGATTTAGGGGCACCCTGATCCAGGGGGACCTCATCTTAAATCTTGATGAAATCTGAAGACCCTATTTCCAATAAGATCACGAATACAAGTTCTATGGGCTATGGTCCACATGTCGTTGAGGGACAACTATTCAACCCATTACACTTGCTTCATATATTATACGATTAAAGAACTCAACGAGGTAACTTTAGGATTGACTCAGTTGTATTGACTTTTACTGACCGTTGATCAATATGGAGAAATAGGAGAAAAGTTGATGTTTCACCTGCCCCAGGAGGACAGAATCTTAGTAAGTCAACGTTATGAAGTGTTTTCTTGTCTTCCTGTTGTATTCATGGGATGATCTGTATTTTACATATTTCTTTTGCTCCAACTCAGTGTGATCCTTGCTTGGATAAACTTTCATCAAAAGACTAATGAACAGAAAGTTTTTAAAAAATAGATTAATCACCAAATAATTGTGTTCAGAGTGTGTCCAAGTATAGAAAACCAGGGCATTAGCAGATAAGAACATATTTCAATATTTATGAAGCAATTTTTCTATAATTAAGAAGAATCCTGTTATAATAGGTTTTTATTGTTGTCATCCTTTTGAATCTTAATCCATAAATTGTTATCAAACCATTAAAAGGTGGTTTTGTGAATATCTGTGTGAATATCTTCCCTTTGATAAGCCTGATGGTATACCAGTTGTTTTAGGTTTTTGGATCATACCTGAGGATAAATAAATGCCATTAGAAGTTTCTGACTCATTAGAGGTCTGAAAATAGCCAGAAAAGGAGAGAGGCAAATGAAAGAGAAAGCTATCCGGAAGACGGAATTAGATGAAACATCTGTGTATTTCCAATGTGGTGGTTTATTAGGCAGAAGGCATCTTGTGCACCCTAGATATCCTAAGGGCAGTGTGGTGAAGGTCCAGTGGGCTCATGTCCATCAGGAAGGGAGGCCCTCCACCTCACCAGGTGGAAAGCTGTGTTTCGTACCAGGGTCGACTAAATCAGGGGGCTGAAGATTCCCGGGGAAAGGGGATACATGTGTTAGTCATGCCTTCTGATCCCCAAACCAACTTCTCCCAGGCAGGGGCCAGCATCTCCATCTCCACAAAGGGGACAATATTATGCTCCTCCCAGGGGTCCCAAATAGGAAACACCCTCTGTCAGTGAGGGCTCTCCAGAGAAACAAAACCAATGGGATAGATAGATGGATAGGTAGATGATTGATAGATAGATTAGACAAATGATAGGTGATAGATAGGTAATAGATAAACATAGACAGATGATAGATTAGATAGGTGGATACATACATAAGATAAATGGTGGATAGATAGATGATAGATCAATAATAGATAGATGATAGACACATATATATGTACACAGATGACAGATGATAAAGAAGTAAATAGGTAGGTAGATAGATAAGTAGATTAGGTAGATGGATAGACAGATTATAAAAAGATAGATGATAGATAAATAATAGACAGATGATAGATAAATGTAAATAGTTGATAGATTAGATAAATGGATAGATAAAATAAATAGATAAATGATAGGTAGATGATAGATCAATAGGTAGATAGATGGACGATGGATAGGTAAATAGATTAGACAGATGATAGATAAGTGATTGATATATTAGATAGATGGGTAGATAGATTATAGTCAGATAGCTAGATAGTTGGATAGATGATAGATAAATGATAGATGACAGATCAATAAGTAGCTATAGAGGTAGATAGGTGATAGATAAATGATAAGTAGACAGTAGATGGATAGATAAATAGATAGATAAGTGATAGTTTGTTATAAGGCATTGGCTCACACAATGACAGAGGCTGAGAAATGACTTGATCTGCCATCAGCAAGCTGCAGACCCAGGAGAGGCAGTGGTAGTTGAGTCCTAGTCTGAAGGCTTGAGAAGCAGGAGACCTGATTGTATAAGTTCCAGTTCAAAGGCAGGAGAAGATCAATGACCTTGCTCAGAAGTTAGACAGGGAGGGGACAAATCTCCCTTTCTCTACCTTTGGTTCTATTCACACCCTCAACTAATTAGATGAGGCCCACCCACCCTGGGGAGGGCAGTGTGCTTTCCTCAGTCCACTGATTCAAATGCTCATCTCATCCAGAGACACCCTCCCAGACACACCCAGAAATAATGCTTCACCAGATATCTCGGCCCCCTGTGGCCCTGTCACATCGACACATACAATGAACCCTCACTATCCCCAACTTTGATCATGACCATTTCCACCCTGCTCAGCTTTTCCTTGAGGGTCCCTCCAAACTCAACCAATGTTCTCTTGGGGAAGTTTCCCCCAAGCTCTGCTTTTTAACAATGCTCGTGGCCATTATGCTGACAGCGTGTGATTCCCGAGGGGTGACCGGGGGCCCAGGGAGGTGAAGACAGACCTGGACTGTCAGCAACTAAAGCAAAGGAGTGAAAGACACACGGATCCACATCAGAACGAGCCGTCTTTCTTCTTTGATTTGGCGTCTCTCTCTCTCTCTCTCTCTCTCTCTCTGTCACAGTTTAAGTATAAATGATGGGGCGCCATGGGCAAACCTTTGTCTACAACACATCTGCAATTGTTTTGTGCATTACTCCGGTCTCTTTGGATAAAGGCCCTGGTTCTGTGAGACGCTCTTTGGATCTGAGACGTCTGTCTCAGGAGGTGGGTAATAAGGTGTGTGTGTCAGGAGGTGGGTGGCCCTCATGCCTATGGGAACCTCCCACCCCACCCCACCCCCCATGGCTCTCAGCATCTCATCTCGACAGACACCAGTAATGAGTGATAATGAGCCTCCTTCCCTTCACCCAACACGGCCGAGCATGGGAGCTGGATATGGAGGGGACCCCCTGTGGTCGCAGTAGTGATGCAGGCTCGGAGAATTGCTCTAAGTGGCTTCTAAGTCATGTCTCAGCAGGAGAAGCCCATGGTGTTGGGGAGAGATCAGATCACAGCGGGGCAGGGAGCAGATCACGGAGGGTGAGAGGTACCCCTACCCCCACCTCCACACACCCACCTGCTGGTACTTGTGAGGAGGGCAGGTCTGGGCAACAGGACCTTTTCAAAGCTCACCAGGGAACTGTAATGAACATCTAAGTTCAAGGGTTACTGGGTTAGACCCCCCCCCCCACTACTCAATGAGGGGTCTTCACACCTGCAGCATCATTGTCACCTAGGACCAGTACCCAGCACTGTCCTGTTCCAGATCCACTGAATCACCTGTATGACCAAGATCGCAGGTGATTCCTGTGCATGTCACAGGTTGGATGCACTGTTTTGAAGGATACTGAGATATAAAGAAACCGCCTGGAACCCTAGAATGGAAGATGAGGTCCCGGAGACACAGGTGAGGGCAGGTGAGAAAGGTGTGCTCTCTCCTGCCCAGTACTCCCTCCAGGAATATTGGGAGGGGGGAGTATGGAAGATGGTGTTGCAGGAACCAGCTGCTACCAGCCTGGACACATGATTGGTAACCATTGGTTCACTGAACGCATGCACTGGTTAGGGTGACATATCCAGTAATCTGTTAAGTGCATGGAATTCTTGAAAGTGTGTACAGCATGGGGCATCATCCTCTGTCTTAGCTCGGGCTGCCATAATAAAATTCCATAGACTGGGGGCTTATAAACAACAGAAATTTATTTCCCATGGTTCTGGAGGCTGGAAGTCCAAGACCCCAGCGAGGGCAGATTTAGGGTCTGATGAGGACCCTCTTCCTGGTTCATAGACGGCATCTTCTCGCTGTGTCCTCACATGGTGGAAGGGGCTGGTGAGAGAGCTTTCTGGGGTGTCTTTTCTAAGGACACTAACCCCCTCATGGGGGCTCCATCCTCATGACCTCATCACCTCCCAAAGCCCCTACCTGCTGACACTATCACCTTGGCGTTTGGTGAATGCTTCAGGAGGCTGGTATTAGGAGCTCCAGAAAAGGGGCAGAACTGAATGAACCGCAAGGGTTTCCAGCATCTCTGAGCAGGATTTGGGATCCACAGTGTGATATTATATTAGCTTAGCTGGGACCACAGCCTCATCTCCAAGTGGACCATACCCCCAGACACAGCCCCAGCAGATGGCAAAAAGGGGGAGCTCTCAGGAGGGGAGAAGGGATGATGGGTGACCAGTGACCATTGTCCATCACCACACTTGGGGCAGAAAGGAAGGGCTTGGGACACCTTGAATCTTTAGTGAACTGCGAAGCGAGGGCAGAAGAAGAGGAACAGAGCAGGGGGTGAATGGGGGCTATGTCTCGTTTTCCCCCTGCGTTTACAGGGCGCTGTGAACAGCTCGTTACCTTGCAGTGCTCACTTCATTCCTCCAGCTGGGCTGTTGGCTGGGGAGCAAAGCCATTGAGGTCAGGGGGAGGAAGGCCCAGTGAGGTTCAGCTGTTTATAGGAAGAGCATAGGGTGGGTCTGAAACAACGCTCACAGACCAGCTTTGGGGAGAGACCGAGAGACGACTGGGCATATATCGGAAAACAAGGATCCCGTGATATCGGTGAGGTTGTACGGTGGCCCCGCAAGGCTGTGCAAAGAAGCTCTTCTTTCTTTTTATAATTTTTCAGAAACAAGCCAGGAAAATAAATAAACACTGTGTCCCCAAGCTTCCCTGGGTCTGTCCGGAGCCTGGTCCTTTGCCAGTGGTGAATTCTTGTTCCCACGTAGCCAGGTCGTCTGCATCATTTAATGAGAGCCTGCACCCTCACCTCTGCACCAGCTCAGCCTTCCTGCATAAACTCTTAATCCAGTGCCCACCTATTTAAAACCTACGTGTGGCATCCCAGAGTATTAGGTGCCAGGTGGGATTCACAGTTTTCATGGGCCCCCGCGAAGCCCCTCTCCCCGGCTGCGCTCCCGTATTGGATTTCCAGCCCGGAGATGAGGATGGATGTGTGCGGGGCTGAGGACCGCGTGTCAGGATGTGGCTCCAATCCATGGCTAGACGTCGGCGAGGCGAGGCCATCTGCCCCTCGTCTGGGGTCTTTGGAGGCGGCCTGGTCTTATACAAGTTAATACGGAGGAACAGCGTGGTGAGTGCTGTCCTCTGAAGCTTAAAGGAAAAAATGCAAAACAACGACCAAAAATGCAAGACATCTGTTTCTGGGGAGAAAAGGAGTGAAAGAAAGGCGGAGAGAAAAGAGGTAGGGAGAACTCTCCAAAACAGAGCAGCAGGGAGATGGGGGCTGGGAGGCGGCTGGAAAGAAGGGGACCTCGCGGTCGGCCAGCAAACCGATGCACACGGCGGCGCCCGCCTTCATGGAAAGTGACTGCGTGGCGTGTCAGGGCTGGCGTCCACCGACTTCATCGGCGGGCAGACTGAATCAGGCAGCGGATTAGAGTGCGGAACATTCTGACACTCGCTGTTGTGAAAACACGTCAGGTAGGTAGGTGTTCATTAGATGGGCCGGGCGTGCGCCAGCCCGGTGGAAATTGTATTTATGGCAAAAGGAGGACACAGCGTTTGACCTTGTGTGGTTGGGAGAACAGGTTGATCCCCGGGGTTGATCACCAGGCGATGGGGGAGGAATGGCTACCGTCCTCAGGCTGCCTCTGTGTCCTCCCTTTTCTCGGCATGCAGCCTCCTGTGTGCAAGCACACGCACACACACGTGCCCAGACTGTGTGTGCACGTACACGCGCCCGGGAGGAAGTATGCTCAGACTTGCTCTCTGCTTTATCTTTTCCCCAGTTTAGGCCGTAGGTAAGCCCCTGTGGGAGCTTGGTAAAAAAATGCTAACTCTGTTTAAACCTACGGTGAGTATTTTCAGCCACGCTGGGATGGAGACTTTTTTAAGGTTTTCCCAGGACACTTGGGTTTTGGGGATGGGAAAAGTTATAAAGATACTGGCTCAGGTAAAGAGCATAATGCCAGGGAGAGTGTGCTGTGGGCTAAGTTTTGTGTTTAGAAAATAAAAGGATTATATACCGTAGTGGGTAGAATGCGGTTCTCCCCTGAAAGCTATGTCCATATCCTAAACCCCATAACCTGGGAACGGGACCTTATTAGGAAACAGGGTCTCTGCAGATGTGATAAAGTGAAGGTCTGAGATGAGGTCCTCCTGGATGAGGGTGGCCCTACATCCAATGACAGGGTCTTCTAAGACAATAAAGTGAAGGTCTGAGATGAGGTCCTCCTGGATGAGGGTGGCCCTACATCCAATGACAGGGTCCTTCTAAGACACAGAAGAGGAGAGACCCAGACACACAGGAGAAGCCCCGGGAAGACAGAGGCAGAGACGGGAGGGACGCGGCCACTAGCCCAGGGACTCCTGGAGCCCCCAGAAGCTGGAAGAGGCAGGAAGGACCCTCCCCTGGAGCCTCTGGAGGGAGCGCGGTCCTGGGACACCCTGACCTCAGACTTCTGGTCTCCAGGATGGGGGAGGATGAATTCCCGCGGTTACAGCCACCCTAGGAAACTCCTACATCTAAGACTGTGCTTTAAACACATACCCTGAATGGTCACTGAGATTGCCAACAGGGTGTCTCACGGGGCCGGGGAGTACAGGGATGGGATCAGAGGGAACCTCTTTTACTGCACACCATTCTCGCCTTTAGGATCATGTGCCAGGCACATGCAAGCGTCCCTAAGTACCAAACATGCCATTGGCACCGTTTCATGATTGCAGCCGTGAATGCGTTGCAAACTCGTTTGTCCACACTGATAGGTTCAGAGGGGTTGGCAGGGTCTGTCCAACAGGGGTGTAAAAATCCTGGGGGAGACTGCCATGGTCGAGTCCTCTGTCTGCCTGAGCTTATGTCCAGGTGTCCCCTTGTGCATCCCTCCCAGCTCAGCCTGCAATCACAGACTCCCGGAACTTTACTGCTGGCTGTTCCGGGGGTCCTCTCTGGAGACACCACAATTTGACCCCTGAGGGGACCCAGGAAGTGTATGTGAACAGCGCCAGCTGGAGGGGGTCCTGTTTTCATGCTCCTCTGAACCACCAGGTGTTCAGAGCCAAAGGTCCACTGCGGCTCTTGTCTGAGGGAGACGGGGAGGGGTGCCCTGGGTGGAGAGGTGGGTCCCGCCTGCGCTGGGGACACGGAGGTATTCCTCGAGCTGGGGAGCCTGCTTCCCCGCACAAGCCCACATTCCCCCCAAGGCCCACGCCATCAGTCACTCCCTCGCTCCAGCTGTTGTCTCCCAGCCATGCCCCGTGACACGCGGCTTTGTCTTAAGGCACATCAGCTGCACGGGGCCGGCTTTGTGCGGACCCCGCCGCTTATGTTATCCAGGGGAGCTCTCTGTAGGAAAAAGAATGACACACGGAGACAGTCGCAAGAGCCCTTTGGATGCACTTCCGTCGCTGCTGGGATGTCCCGAGCTGTCTTATGGGCAGTTGGGTCCCCCTCTACCGTGTTCACGGATTTGTTTGTGAATGTGTGTAGCAGTTTTTACCTTGGGGTGCGTGTTCCCCGGGGTCCGCGGTGCTGGGACAGGGGCCACTTTGCTGGTTGTTTGGTCTGAGTTGCCCTGATGTCTTCAGGGCAAGAGGGGTCAGTGACAAAGTCAGTGGCATGTGAAAGGTGACCTTTGGGGCCGCTGGATACAAAATAGGATGCTCAGTTAGGGCTGAACTTCAAATAAGCAGTGGAATTTTTTTTTCTTTTAGTATAAGTGTGCCCCAGATTTTGCAAGGGACATACGTATAGTAAAACAATAATTATTGTATGTCTGAAATTCAAATTGTAGCTGGGTGTCCTGTATTTTTAGTTGGTAAATATGCTTAAATATGGCAATCCTAATCAAGCTTTTTCCTCCTCAAGATCTGGACATATAGGACCTCCAACCTGCACCTCCAGGTCACAACTCTGGGGAAATTGACACAGTGGACAGTAGGGGTTTTCCATTGATTATCTATGTATCTATCTGTCTATCTATCTATCATCTAACTATCTTCTTATCTATCACCTACCTGGTTATCTATCATATACATATATATGTATCTACCTATATCTATTATCTATCATCTCTCTACCTATCTATCCATCATCTATCTGTATATCCATGTATCTATCATTTATGTATGTATGTATCTATCATCTACATCTATCCATCCATCTATCTATCTATGTATTTAGTTATTTACCATCTATCATCTCTCTCTCTGTATATATATAAAATCTGTCTATCATCTATTTATTTATCATCTATCATCTGTGTATGTATATATGTATCTCTCTTCTATGCATCTCTCTCCCTATTTATCTATCTATCCATCCATCCATCCCATCTATCTATCTATCTATATCTATCTATCTATCTATCTATCTATCTATCTATCTATCTATCTTTGATTGTGGTACAATACGCATAACATAAAATTTACCATTTTAACCAAAGTTCCCAAGTCAGTGCTACAAAGTCTATTCATAATGTGGTGCCACCATGTCCACAATCTACTTCCTATCTACCTAGAAATTTCTTATTTGATTCTGCGAGCAGACAGCAAGCTATGCGGGCCCGAGCAGGGAAGGGACGCTTGCTGTTAGGGTTTGGGGCCAGGGATCTGCTGGGACTCTTGACGGCAGCCTGAGCAGTGCCTGGAGGGCCGACTTGACCCCCCACCCGCCCCATCTGTGCCTCCTTCCCCCTCTCTGGGTTTTCATTGCTCACACACCCACTTCCCCCTGATCTGTCTGACATCTGGTAGCTCCTCTGTGGTCACACTTGTGTGTCTGCCTCAGTCTGCAGTGCAGCAACACTCAAGGGCAGGTCTTCTGCTTCATTCATCACACGCAGAGATCTCAGACTTCAAGCAAGGTCACAGCACTCTGCTTGTATGTGTGTGGGGTCAATGAGGGGAAATGGCATTGCTCTAGGAGTAGCCTGTTGCTTGGCTCTGTAAGCCAGAGTTGAGGATCCTTGGAGTGTTGGGTGGTGAGGCTGGGACCCTGGGCTTTCTGTCCTGGCTCAGCCCATTCCCAGCAAGGCAGCTCCCACAGGCTCAGCTCCCACCTGCAGGGCGGCTTTACGCTGTGCTTCTGCCACTCGCCAGCTCAGCCCTCTGGGCAGGTCAGCGCCTCATCCTTAGTCTCCTCTGTCATAAGCTGTAGGCGGGGGATGCCCGTCTCCTAGGGCGGTGGACTGCATTGGAAATAACGGTCTTAGCGAACCCAGTGTGTGGGGAAGCAATGATTCCTTTCAGCCCTAAAGTGTAGGTTGTGGCATATTTTCTTTTCCTGCCAACACTGTAAGGTCCTTAGGGATCAGAATGATGTTTCTATTCTGATCTGGGCTTTTAGGACCTGGTGTATCTTGGGTCTGCAAAGAAGATTTGAATGCATGAGTGAAGTCGATGGTCTGGCCTCCAGATTTGAGCTTCTGGCCAGCGGTGTTCCGGGAAATGTCAATCGATTCAACAGTTCATTCCTAATTCACTCAAGATGAGATAAGAAGAGGACGACTGTGAACATCAGTCGTGTAGGATCCCCCTGCCACTCAAGAATATCCATCACCGTGGTTTTCACCCACTGTGGTTAGGAGAGGATGCTGGATGGTGGTTCTCAGCTTTTCTTTACCTTCCATGTGCTGGTGGCACCTGACATCCCATGGTGTGCTGAGCACCCAATTAGCAAGCAATCCCATAAAGTGGAGACAGCAAGAAACCTCAAAGGTGGTGTCACCTCCATCCAGAAAGGGCATCTCAGCCACCCTTCTCCAGGGATTGTTACAAAACAAGCACACCCGTGCCACCAGCACCCAGAACAGAACTTGACTGCACCTCTGTTTTCAGGCAAGCAGACTTAGTGATTTCAAGGCACACCCACCGAGATCTCAGGTGTGCTGGCATGGTTTCTCCAAAGGTATGACTCCGTCGCTTGTCTCCGTTTTCCGAGACTGGAAAGACGGTCACCTCGGGAAGCGTGACGGGTGCCTTGCTGAAGGGTAGACGTGGCCCTCGGAGGAGAGACCTCCATGGACTCTCTGTGCTGGACTCAGCTTCTGGATGTGGCCACGGGCTCCCCTGGTTGGGAGTCCATTTCTTCACTGCTGCTCCTCCCGGTTGTTAATAAATCAGAATGTAGATGAGAGACTCATGGTTAATTTTCCACAGTGAGGGCAGAGTGTCTGAGCCCATAAACCTCAGGAAGGCTCGGGCTGTGAATTTCTTGATACTGACAAGGCAAACAGCTTAGAAATCATAATTATAAGTTACAAGTGTCTTAGGGGTTGTTCTTCTGACATAAAACTAATTTCATGTTTTTATTCATAATGTGGGAGAGATGAGAGGCAGGGGCTTGCTTTGGAGGGTGCTTCTGGAGATATCACAGCCTCCGTTTCCTGGCCGTAATGAGAGGAGACGGCGGGCTTCATCCCTCTCGCTGCCTGATTTGCCTTGAGTAGCTCCTGACAACCTCGTGGAAGCTGTCTCTGCTTTTCCCACGAGCAAGCTGGTACCTCACCAGTGCGTGACCCTGTTTTCCCCCAGAACCATCCTATCACCGTATTGGCATCTCTGCAGGAGTGTCCTGGGGCAGCCGTAACAAATGACCACAAACTAGGGGCTTGAAACAACAGGAACGTATCTTCTCACCATTCTGGAGACCAGACATCTGAGATCAAGGTCGGTCCTTCTGGAGGCCCCAGGGGAGAATCCGTCCCAGGTCTCTCTCCCAGCTTCTGGGGGCTGCCAGCCATCCTCGGCATT
>NW_006787695.1:2239214-2242592 GCF_000442215.2 Lipotes vexillifer | reverse complement strand
CATTCCTTGTTTCATAGAAGTACCACCCCCATCTCTGCTCAGTTGTCACATGGGCTTCTCCCCTGTGTGTGCTCCTATGGCTCCTCTTTTCTTATTATAAGGACACCTTGGATTTAGGGCCACTCTAATCCAGGATGACCTTATCCCAAGTTCCTTCAGTTAACTACAGTTAACTACAGAAAGACCCTATTTCCAAATAAGGTCCCATTCACAGACACCGGAGGTCAGAATTTGAACATGTCTTGGGGGGCGCCTTTCAACCCATTACAACCCCTGTGATGAATGCTGACCTTCCTGGGGTGAAGAGGGGTGTCGCTCCCCATCAGACGTAGCTCCCCCCTTGGCCCACTCTAGGGGAACAGCATACCCGTTGATGAGCGCGTCGTGGAGTTTTCAATTCTGCCCATCTCCAGCTCAGCAGAGAGAAAGGGTATTTGGGAAATGGAAGAAAAATAGTGTGGACTGGACAAACTCAACCACCGTTTTAGTCTCTGTCCGTCTAACGGCATGTAGGCACTGCCTTTGTTTCTTTAGGTCAAGGTTTTATTCTGATGGTCTATGGAGGGTCCTGCAAAAACGTTTGTTGGACACAAAGAGGAATAGTGGCAGGGTGTACAACGCAGGGAGAAAAAAATACAAACATAGTGATGGTTTTGTGGGTGCCCTAAAGAAGTCGCCAAGTTGGGAAAATTAGGACCTTGCGTTTGACTCTGTCACAAATTTTCTATGGAACTAGAAAATTGGATGTCACCCCTTTCAAATGAAAGCATTGGTGGTAAACAAGGAGAGACAGGCTAAAACCACAGGATAAAGTCAACGCACTCCCACCAGAATGGCTAAAATGAAAAAGACAGACAGTAGCATGTGTTGACAGGGCTATGGAGCCACTGGAACTTTCCAGGGCTGCTGAGAGACTGTAGGTTGGTTTGATCATTTTGGAAAACCATGGGTGTATATCTACTAAAGTTGGGTGTATGAGGGTCTGCGCCCTGGCAATCCAGCTCCTAGGTGTGTACACAGTGGAAAGGCATGCACCAGTGCCCTGGAAACATGCGCAAGAAATTTCATAGCAGAATAATTTGTAACGGCCCCAAACTGGAACCAACTCCTCAATCAGTGGTAGAATGGATAAATATATCATGGTGTATTCCTGCAGTGGAATATTACTTGGCAATGAAAACTCTCACGCAGGGCACGATAGCATACATGAATCTCACAGCCTGGCTTGGTCCTGGATGCAGTTACACAGGTGTCCTGGTCCTGGATGCGGTTACACAGGTGTCCTGGTCCTGGCTGCGGTTACACAGGTGTCCTGGTCCTGGATGCGGTTACACAGGTGTCCTGGTCCTGGATGCGGTTACACAGGTGTCCTGGTCCTGGATGCGGTTACACAGGTGTGCTTACTTTGTGGTGATCCATTGGGATGTAAGGTTGCGGTCTGTGTACTCTTCTGGATGTATGGTACTCAACAGAGCAGCTTATTCTAACACGGGCTTGTTCCAGGTCTCCTTCTGGTCCTCCCACTTAGGATTCCCTCGCATGCGTTTGAGAGCGAGTCTTGAACACCTATACTCAAGGGCTACCTCCAGAATGGAGGTATAGATCAGACAAAGAGTTGCTATAGATCAGACGTGGTTCCAATTCTTGGCTACCCTATATTCCTTGCCCACAGTTAACACTGGATTAAAAAAAAGGTCACAATCAAGGTTGGATGATTATTTGGAGGGCGTGTCCCCCTTAAAGTCTCCATACAAATTAAATTTCCGTCAATCCACGAGGTAGGATCAATTCAATGGAGATGGCAATGATGCCTATCTTACAGGGTAGTGGGAAGGATATTGGAGACCCAGTCAGGATATTCCCGGGGGCACACTCAACTCTCCAGAACCTCTCAAAGCTTCCTAAAGTGAGAGCTGCATGTACTCCATGGGTCTCCTCCTGACGGCTTGCCCAGCCCTCACGTGGATGGCTGCACCCACTTGCCCCAGGGGAGGAAAGGACCATCACCTGGAGGTTTTCTGTGTCTCTGGAGCTGCTGGAGCATCCCTGGCAAAGGCTACGGTCACTTTACATCAGAAGATCCATGGAATCTCCCCAACCAGGTCCTCAGAGCTGTTCTCTTAGAAACAAGCCATGGCGGTGCGTATGGGGGTGGGGACCAAAGCTAAGGTCTGTGTTGGCAGGCTACCAAACATCTTTGCAATTATGTGAAAAACAGCAGAGTGTCTCTGTGTCCATTGGTCCCCATCATAAGAAGTGGCCCCCCTCTTTTTTTTTTTTTTTTTTTTTTTTTTTTTGCGATACACGGGCCTCTCACTGTCGTGGCCTCTCCTGTTGCGGAGCACAGGCTCCGGACGCGCAGGCTCAGCGGCCATGGCTCACGGGCCCAGCCGCTCCGCGGCATGTGGGATCTTCCCAGACCGGGGCACTCTCAACCACTGCGCCGCCAGGGAAGCCCGGCCTCCGTTGTAGTTCAAAATAACCGAGAATATTTACATTATGAAGAGATTTAGACACTAAATCAAATAGAAAAGCATGAGGAGCAGAGAAAAGTCTTATTCAGACTGAGAGGGCTGATGGTCCACTCACGGACCAAAGAGATCTTTGTTTTGCAGGGATATATCCCTCCAGAACTCACCTTGGTTCGTGGAAAACGACAACTCAAAATAAAATCATAAAACCACTACCACCGCCCAAAACCCTCTTGCAGGATCTTTTTTTTTTTTTTTTTTTTTTTTTTTTTGATAACAGACTTTAGTCCGCTGACAGGGCTCCCATCCAGCGAAATTCGGAATAGATGCACGTCTGCATTTCCTTTTAAGATTCTTCATTCCGGGGGAACGCTGTCCTGCCTTTTTGACCCACATAGCAGGACTCCAATCAGAAAAGATAAGAGCATGTTTAATTGATTAGCCCGCGTCTGCAGAGCGCTTTGAAGGTGAGCAGTGCGATATTACTATAATGATGGGGAAGACGCTGTGATCTTTGGAGAATGTCTCCTCTCCTCTGAGCTGCTGTTCTGATTTAAGGCACGCTGCTCAAGTCTACTATGGGAGTGCACCTGTTCTTCATCCCGGCCAGGGGTCCTCTGCAAGGCTTCTCAGTGGGAAGCGCCTTGGATATCCCAGCGTGGAGTGCTTCACCTCCGGGCGTAGAGACCAGCCCGGCTGCAGAGCAAGGGAAGCTGTTGTCTGCTCTCCTGGTAGGGGGACAGATTCACGAAGGTGCCATGGGGGGCTCTGCTTTGGATGTTGGCTGGTCATCTCCCTTTTCTCTGAGACGTGTTGACCAACTTCTCTTTAAGGTGGATACTCCGCCTTTCCTGGGCGTCTCCGGTAGAGAAATTCCCCATCGCCTGGGACAGCTTTGCTCTTTCCC
>NW_006787695.1:2219470-2239204 GCF_000442215.2 Lipotes vexillifer | reverse complement strand
TCTTTCCCTGAACTTTGTCCATTTCCATTGGATATATTTACGTATATGTATAACAGATTGACTTTGCTGTACACCTGAAACTGACACAACACTGTAGATCAACTAGACTCCAATAAAAATTTTGAAAATTAAGAGGAATAAACTTAGCTGTAGCCAATCAAAAGATACAAAACTAAAAAAATTAAAATATCTTCCAGATGAAAGTTCATAAGAGGACATAAAGAGTACATGGATTCACTTTCTAAGTCACATGGGTACATTTTAGTAGACAATAATGGTATTTTATTGTGCAAAATCTTTTTATGCGTGGATATCAAGAACCCAGAATTGATTTCAAAAATGCTTTACAGTAATGATTTACCTTATCTCCTACAAAAAGTCTGCCATGGTTTGGACATTGAAAAACAAAGAGGACTAATTCTAAAACACACACACACACACACACACACACACACACACACACCAGGTTGTACGCCATATTTCGATTGCTTCTTTATCCACCTCCCCACCAGATTGTAGGTACCCCCAGAGGGGTTACCATGCTTGTTTCTTTGTTTCTGTAATGCTCAGCCTTTACTATTTAGAGCACTGTTAGGTTTATAGAAAAATCAAGCAGAAAATACTGAGTATCCCTTCTCCCTGCCCACACTTTCCCATACTATTAACATCTTGAGTGTGTGTGCTACAGTTGACACACCGATATTGATGCATTATTATTAACTAAAGCCCGTAGTTTACATCAGGGCTCACTCTTGGTGGTGTCCATCCCATGGGTTTGGGCAACTATATAATGGCATGGGTCCATCATTACAGTATCATACACAGTAGCTCCCTACAGAATGGCCTCTGCCCTAAAACTCCCTAGTGTGACACCTGGTCACCCAGGCCACCCATGTTTTCTCATCCTTACATCACTGGCAATAATGTTTGCCCTGTATTCAATCAATCGATCAATCAGTCAATCAATAATAAGGGATGAACAAGAGCAGGTACTCAGCATCCTTGTGCGGCTCACTTTCTGGGGCTGCTCCAGACCCATGGCCACCTTCCCTGTCCTGCTCTGTGCTTGGGGCTGACCTATATTGGGAGCGTGTCGGGGGCTTCGGCAACCCTGGCTTTGGTTGGCTTTGGTCACTAGGGAGCCATAGAGAAGACAGCAGGGAGGGAGGAGCTGCCTGCAATCTGGCAGGCAGTTAACCCCCCGCAGCTGGCCATCCTCTCAGGGGGCCGTCTCCAGACAGCTCCCTCTCCAGCCACAAAGCCCTCACCTGCCACCTCCGGTCCAAGATGAAAACATGCCCCGTGCTACTTTCCTGGGGTTCCCCACAGTCTCCCCCATCCTGAGCTCCACCCACATCTTTGCCTCATCGTCAGAACTCTTCCCTATTAGCCCCGTGGAGGCACCCTGTCCTCCCAACGTGGGTCCTGACGCCCACAACGCGCGGCACTGCTGGGCTCCAGGAGGTAAGAAGGTGGAGCCTACAAGGACCTACCGTAGAGCACAGGGAACGCTGCTCAATATTATGTAACAACCTAAATGGGAAAAGAATTTGAGAAAGACTAGACACGTGTAGAACTGAATCCCTTTGCGGCACACCTGAAACTAACACAACACGGTACATCAACTCTACTCCAGTAGAAAATTAAAAGTGTAAAAAAAGAAACGAAGATGGAGCCTAGGTGTGTCTTCCTGTAACAACATGGTCTGAGAACCTTCACTGCTCCTTGCACTGGGCTGTGTGTCAGGGGATACCTAAAATAGACCCCTCTATTACGATCTGCCTTGACATTTGGGCGAAACTGGAAGGGTCCCAGCGGTCTACCTGTGAGGTCCCCTCCTCACGCAGCTCCCCTGGAGGAGGACCCCCAGCCAAGCACCCCGGCTTGTCTTGGGGACCAAGCACACTGCTTGCTTATCCCAAATGGATGGGTTTCTGTTTCCTGCCAGCCCAGGAGATTATCCAAACAAGTGGAGCCTGGGGCCACCGCCAGGAACCAGGGGTGACCTCCACCCTGTTCTTACCGGAAAGCCTGCCTCCTAAGTCTTTGGGGATTCACTCTGTTCTCACGTGTGAACTTTATGGGGCCCTTTGTGGCCAGAGGTGTCCTCCCCCGGGGCTGTGAGCATGTGAAGCTAGTAAACGGTCACCAGCCACATCTGGCCAGTGTCGGGTGTCCTGCATCATGTCATTCCTGTCACCTAGGGTGAGAATCCCTCCCTCACCAAGGGGGTGAATGGGAGACCTCTGAGACAGCCTGTTTCCCGGCCCCCATGGGAGGGGTGGGCAGAGTGAGCTTTCGGGTGGCTGCTTTGTGCTGAAATGTCTTTCTTTTCACTCGCAGGTGGCAGAAGTAGGGAAGAAAGTGGTGGAGCGGGTTCCGGGCTGTGGACCGTCAGAGGCGGCGTCTGGGCCACCCCCGTTCACATCCTCCACCTGGCAGGCTCACGGCATCGCGCTGTTCAACTCGGGAAGGCTGTGAATTCAAAGAGAAAAACCAAAAACAATGGAACATCACTTGGAGCACTTTGGCATGAAGAATTGTATATGAACACGCACCTCCGAATAAGTCAGAGCGGCAAATGTAGGAAATGTCACCAAAAGGAAAGCCCCATCCTCACTGTGGGACTCTGCGCGGAAATGGAGCTGTGTTTGAACGTGGAAATTGACACCAGGGGTGCCCCACGTTCCTGCCCCTTTGCCAAACCTCCAATGGTCAGTCACTTGGCATCCGGCTGAGAAAACAGGATTTGGGAGGGACCCATAATAGGCTGAGAGGGAAAAGAAAGCAGGCGGTTTACCGTTCAGATCGGTGATTCATCGCAAATCCATAAAACAATTAGTGATGAGCTACCGATACGTCGGCACGACTGTATTTTTGATGAATGTATAAATAATTTAACGGAGTATTTCTTTAGTCTTGGGAGAGTCTGCCATTATTTACCGGCCTTGTCGTGACGGCTGCAGCCTCTCTGCTGGGTTAAAAAAAAAACGTCCCCGGTCCATCCGAGGGGGCTGGTGGATTTTAATGCTCTTAAGGGCTATTAACAAGCCGAGTAACATAATCCATCGTGATTCATCATCGTACAAAAATTCGTCCGCCTGACTGGATGGAACGGGGGCGGGGGTGGCTTTGAAGATTTTACGATACAATAATTATCCATTTGATAAGCAATTAAAAAGATATTTGGAGACACGGAGAATGGAGACAATGGTGTCTGTGTGGGGCAGTGTGGCGGTGCCTGGACAGATCAGGGTCTCTACCGTGAATTGGCTATACCGACTCGTTGAGGATCCTTCCGTCTCCGCCCTGGGTGAGACCCTCTTTGCCCCAGGAAGATGGGCAGGTTATCTAGAAGCTATGGGATTAACGTGGGGCGTCCCAAGTGGAGTCATGAAGTGAGGCAAAGGATGGAGCTGCCCCGGCGTGAGAAGCTACCAACTTGCCTCTCTCTCCCACCTACACACCTGTGACCTCACAGCCGCCCCTCTTGTCCCATGGTCCCAGCTTTATTCTTTTTCTGGGAAGTCGTAGCAACTACCTGGACCTGGATATGGGCCTTGACGAGTGAAGATCACAGGGTTTAAAAAGGGGGTAAAACATATATATATATATGGATAAAACATAAAGTCCACCTTCACCACCTCGAATTTTGTGGCTTAAAATGCACGTACAATGCTGTGCAACCTCTACCACGATCTAGTTTCAAATCTTTTTGCTCACCCCACACAGAACCCTTGACCCCATGAGCTGTCACCCCCCCATCCCCCTCCCCCAGCCCCTGGTAACCATGAACCTACTTTCTGGCTCCGTGGATTGGCCTGTTCCGGACGTTTTGTATCAACGGAATCACACACTGTGTGTCCTTCTGCCTCTGGCTTCTCTCACTGAGCATCGTGTGTTCACGGTCCAGCCACGTGGTAGCCTGTGTCAGAGCTTCACTCCTTTTCACGGCTGAGTCATATTCCATGGTGCGCATGGACCCCGTGCTGTCTATCCATCCATCTATCCGTCCACCCATCCACCCATCTATCCATCCATGGACGCTTGGGTTGTTTCCATCTCTGGGGGCCTAATACCATTTTGATGAGCAGTGAAAAAGCTCCTGCCCTTTTCCACTGGCTCTGATTTTCCGAAGGAGAAGCTGTCAGTATGGTGCATATGTGGGCTGTTTCCACTTTTATGACTTTTGTGAATAATGCATATGCAAGTATCTGCTTGAATCCCAGTTTTCCACTTTTTGGGTATCTGCGTAGGAGCAGAATCGCCACATCCTTACAACAATCATTAAGCTTGGCTTTTGGAGGGTGGCTCACAATTTTAATTATCCAAGCTCATCAAAGCCAGGAAAAACTGAGATGGTCCAGAAAAATCTAGAAACTTCCCGAATGGTTAACAATGTACCGCATCCATCTAGAAAATAAATGAAATACATAAGGGTGGGTTTGCAGTCCTTAGATTTTTCTCCTGTCCGGCTGGGGGTGAAATTGTCAAAATCTGGGTGAGAGAGCGAGTACCCCAGGCTCCTGGAACGTCCAGAGCTGCCTAAGTTGGGTCTAAGAATGAACCATATCGACATCTCCTAGCCTACCTGTGGCTGCAGCAGCTGGAAACCCCAGGAATCCTGACCATCTTGGCGTCCCCAACTGGCATCCCCATAGAAGCCTTTATTCTGTCTTCATAGGAATAACCTGGGGTCCTAAATTATTGTGGGGCTGAAGGACATCTCATGGTGATTTCATTACTTTGGGACACACTTTTCATTATATCCCCCCAATAAATCTCTCTGGGGCGTCCATGTTACTCTTGTTTGATTGTGTCTCTTAAAAATGAGGGTGATACAATCCAGCAGTCATGCTCCTTGGTACTTACCTGAAAGAGCTGAAAACTTACTTCCACGTGAAACGCTGCACTCGGATGTTTATAGCAGCTTTATTCACAATTGTCAAAACTTGGAAACAATCTAGATGTGCTTCAGTTTGTGATGGATAAACTGTGGTCTATCCAGACAGTAGAACACTATTCAGCACTAAAAAGAAATGAGCTGTGAAGCCATGGAAAAACAGGGAGGAACCTTAAATGCATAGTATTAAGTGAAAGCAGCCAATGAGCAAAGGCTACAGACTGTGTGATTCCACCTCTGTGACATCCTGGAAAGGGCACAACTATAGAGACAGACGAAGCATCAGTGGTCGTCAGGGGCTGGGGGAGGGAGGGATGAACAGTGGAGCACAGAGGATTTTTAGGGCAGTGAGACTACTCTGTGTGATGCTCTAATGGTGGATCCCTGTCTTTATAAATTTGTCCAAACCCATAGAATGTCCAACATCAAGGGTGAAGCCTATTATAAACTCTGGACCTTGGGTGACGATGACGTGTCCATGTAGATTCATTGATTACAAGTGCATCTCTTTGGTGGGTAAGAGGAGGCTGTGGGTAGGTGGGAAATCTCTGTATCTTCCCCGCAATTTTGCTATGAACCTAAAACTGCTCTAAAAAATACACTGTGGGTTTTTTTCAGAGTGTGATAAATGGTACCCTTCTCTTTGCCTCTAGAGTTCAGAACTAAATAAAATCTCAGGGACCAGATGCATGGGGGGCGGGAATCTCAGCTTTTTTAAACCATAAAGTTGCGTGGTTTTCCCTGATCCAGCTGCATGTGCAGCATGCGAAGCTTCCTCTCTGGTCCTGCCAGGTTGAATTTACTCTCCCCCGGATAAGGCAAAATAGGAAGAAAAGGCAAGGCGCCCCCTTGAAAAGGCAGAGCTGACCGCCCCGTACAGTGGTCCTGGGAAGCAGTGGGGGAGCTGTTGAGAGAAACCACCCCTTGGGGGGATGCCTGCATAGAGCTCCACCAGGTTACCCCACGAGATGCTGAGAGCACCTGTCACCGAAGGGGACCCTTCCCCACCCCGTCACCTGCCTTGTGCCCTTGGCTCAGTGTGAATTTGTTTCTTCCAACCCTGAGACACTTCAAACCCTGCCTGGGGCACCTTTCCGTGTAGTCACTGCCAGGCAGGCACGTGGAGGGGTTAAGACACACCTGGGTGGTGTCTGCACAAGTGCGCTGATGACAGCCACCGTGGATATCCATGCAGGTAACACGTGAGGAGCAGAGCATCCACACTGGGATGGAAAAAAACCAGTGCCACCCTCCAAAATTCCCCTGGAAGCCAGGTTTGTCCATTGGTTTGGCCATGTGTTTCTCGAGCTGACCCTTTGTAGCAATCGGTTTGTGGGACATGGCTGGGGAGAGAGCTGGTGACAGGCTGAATGCCTCTTGGGGATGACTCCGTTTCCACTGTTACAAGAGTAAAGGGTCATGGTGCTGAGGGGTCCCCTGCATCATCCAGTCCTAAGAGGGGCCACCTAAGGGGTCCACCTGTACTATGGTCAGCAGGCTGCAGTGCCAGGTGCAGCTCAGGTGTACCTGCTACAGAGGTCTGTGCGTCTGTGTGCACGTGAGGCCATGGGGTTTGTACAAACACTGCGGTCCTGACAGATCCCCACTGATTACCTGTCCGTGGAACCTGAGTTTTAGGAATACGCAGCTGAGCTGCACTGCAGAGGACAAGATGGCCTAGGATGGCCTGGGTTAGATTCCTGTCCCTCCCGTGGCCGCTCCAGGAACCCGGGCATGGGACTCAAGGTCTTCATGCCTTGACTTCCTGACTGAACGGGCAGAGGACCTCACCTGGAGGGTGGTTCTGAGAATCCGGCAAGTGACAAAGTGCCTGCGTGGGTTTGTGGCTGCCGGGCTGGGGTCCCTCCGGCTCTGTGGGTGGCAGGGCCGGGTGGGTTCTTTGTGATCCCTCCAAGCCAAGTCGGGAGCACGGAGAGCCATGGGTCCTGAGGGTGGAGGGAGGGGGAAGCCGGATTCCCATGTGGGAACCAGGTGGACCTTCAGCCTCAGCGGAGGGACATGTGCGGACCTCCGAGCCAAACTCCCTGCTCACCTCCCCACGAGGATGGTGAGTCCCTGGGTTAGCACCTGGCCTCCGGACTCCAAATGCCGCTGCTCTATTCCCTAAACCCACAGAACTGACTCCCAGGTCAGAAACCCTAAGACGGGAGACTGTGCTTTGTGGCCACAGCTGGCGGTGACCTTAGCAGGGGACACCTATGTTCCTGAGTCCTGGTGACCCTGGCTGGCTCTGCCGGGTAGGGGGCATACCCCTCACTGGGGTCCTTCCTGCCATGGGGTGGAGCTGGCCAGCAGTCAGTCCTCACGCTGGACCCCGGTGCATCTTTGTTTGCTCTGGGGCAGTCGGCTGAGCTGCTGAATTAAAACAGAAGGTCAGGACTTCCCTGGTGGCACAGTGGTTAAGAATCCACCTGCCAATGAAGGGGACACGGGTTCCAGCCCTGGTCCGGGAAGGTCCCACATGCCGTGGGACAACTAGGCCCGTGGGTCACAGCTACTGAGCCTGCGCTCTAGAGCCCACGAGCCACAACTACTGAGCCCACGTGCCACAACTACTGAAGCCCACGCACCTAGAGCCCGTGCTCCTCAGTAAGAGAAGCCACTGCAATGAGAGGCCCGTGCACCGCAACCAAGAGTAGCCCCCGCTGGCCGCAGCTAGAGAAAGCCCGCGCACAGCAACAAAGACCCTAGGCAACCAAAAATAAATTAAAAAAAAACAAAAAACAAACAGGTCATCAGTGAGGCTCGCAGCCCCTGGGGGCTGGTGGGAGCAGGTGAGATGCGTATTCTCTTTCTCCAGGAGACCCAGGCAGGAAGCCTTGGTGTCCTCCATCTGTCACCCCCTCACCCTCAAATGGGAGAGTGGGGGTGTCTGGGACGAGATATATGGAAATGACAGAGAAACCCCAAAGCAAGGGCACCTGGCATTTACATACCAGAGGCATCGGTGGGACCAGAGAGGGAGGGGGGACAGGGAACACTGTTTGCTCTGGGACAACAGGTAGCAGCCATGCCCCCGGGGACCCCTCGCCTGGCGACTGATGCGCTGGGCGCCCCGTCTCCGTGAGCGATAGCCATGTTCACGTTCCTCTTGAGTCCCCTCCAGCGAGGACATGTGTGTGTGCGTGCGTCTCATTTACATTTCAATCTTGGCCTCATGAATGTAATACCGGGGCTGCAAATTAATAACAGGAACGCGATGAGGTTGCCCTTACCGTGGAGGAGGGGGACACGGCGGGGTCCGCACCCCCCGAAGCCCGTCTCTCCATTGTGTTCCGAGGGCGCCTCATTTATCGGCCGCGGTGAATGACATTACAGAGAAAGGCATATCCGGAGTGACACAAATTTATTTCTGTCCCCAGCGCTGCAGTATATTTTCATACAATCGGGGGCTATTTGTCTGGGGACAATTTAGTTTCCATGAAAAATTTAAATGGTTTCTGCGGAGAGAGTGGAGTGAAATTTAATTTGTTTCTCATTTGCTACAGCAGGTGCGGAAGAGAGAAGGAGTGGGTGTCTGATGGTCTGAAATCGTCACTGTCCCTCCGCTGGGTCCCCCAAGGCCGGGGGCCCGGGGTTGGGGAGCGGAAGTCCAGGTCCCCGGAGAGGAGCTGCATCTCTCCTGCCCTGCTCCCCTCTGTACCCACCACCGTCCCCTCCCCTCAGAGAACCGGTAACCTTAAGCCAACTTACAGAAAACCTTTGGGGAAGCTGCCAATCACCCAGAAAACAACGTTTGCATCGATCCCCTGTCCGCGTGATTTATGGCTTCATTTTACGGTAATTGAGAATTAGTGAGAAGATTAACAAGTCTCAACACCGCAGCGGGATATGCGCCGCTAAGCACAGCAATTTGTCAAGATGGGACGTCGGCCGCTTTCTTCCCTTACACGGAGTCCCCATTTAATTGAATTTGGGGATGACGCGGAAATTAATTGCAAGCGGGGAGACTTTGAATGGGATCCTGAGTGGGGGACAGGGGGCCCTGCCCTTGTGTCCCCGGCCGCACCCCCCGTCCCCGCCCGAGGGCCGGCCGGGCAGGCCGAGGTGGGGTGATGGATCCCCCTAGGGTCCCACGCAGCTGCCCCGCCGAAGGACGGAATTCAGGAAACCCGGTCTGGACCCCGAGCAACGCAGTTCGTCGGCAGCGAATGAAGGATGGGACCTCTCACCTTCTCTGACGGCATCAGGATGAAGGTCTGAAAATGCAGTTCTTTGCGGCCAGTGTGCCAAAGGTCACCATCGCGTTAGGGAGTCGACTCCTCGGTGGGCCGTGGCCGCGGCGGGTGGCCACGGGGAAGAGCTGAGCTCCCCCCCCCCAGCACGTGAGCGGCCGACGTGGCAGCACCTGGGAGTCTGCCCGGTGCCCGGGAAGGGGCGCAGGGGGGCCTTGAGCCCCCCAAGGGCTTCCTCCAGCTGAAAAGGCTTCTCTCCGCCCTCCGAGATTTGCATGTTTAAGGGTCTTTTTACATTTGAACAGAGACCCCCGTCTGCCGGGCCCTGATCTCCGTGCCTCTTCCTCGAGGGACTGTTTTATGGACGCTGCACATTTGAGTTTCTTGGGGGGGCGGTGTGTGGCCCTTCACGCTGCCCTGTTTTTGGGGTCAGTCCTAAATCTGCAGTAGATGCTGTTAGTCAACCAGCAGGAGGACAGAGCTTTGCCCACCCCCCAGGCCCCCCAGATGGGACTGTCCGTTAGAAAGGAGGGGATGGGAAGACGGCCCCATCCCTGCTCAGGTTTTCGCAGTGGGAAAATCTCCACCCTCTGCTGTGGGCTCCATGGTTGCAGGGAACACCTATAGCCATGGTGGCCGAGCCTGGCAGCGCTGCCCACACTGAGCGTCCACCCCTGTTGGCTCTGAAACGCAAAGGGGTTCAGAGTCACAGCCCCGGGAGGAGGAATAGTCACATCAGGGTTTTTACACACACACACACACACACACACACACACACACACACACACACACAGTCACACACTTATATGTACATCCACAGGCTTGTACATGTGTTTACATGTGCGAACACACACAGACCACAAACTTATATGTGTACACACATGAACACGCTTATTCATGTGCCCATATGCTTATGCATACATGCATAACACACACTTATACACACAATCATAGGCTTATACATATATGCATGCACAAACATACACATTTCTATATGCCTCCACAGGATTATATATAGACATATGCACACACATGCATATGTATACATACAACGCACACTTTTATACATGTATTTATACATGCACCCACAGGCTTACACATGCATGCATACACATACACACTTGCACAAACATCTGCACACTTATACATATACACATGCATACATGCACCCACATGCTTATACATACATTCACTCACATACATCCTACTTGCACCGCACGCTTATAAACACACATGCACCCACACGCTTATACAGACATGCCTGCACACGCACACACACGCACGCCCTCAGCACACACATGGCCGAGAAGGGCTTTCTGACAGGGAACAGAGCGGCATCTGCGTCTCCCAGGTGGGTCCCCATGTTCCCCCAGGTGGCTGTACAGAGTCCCGGAGTTTCATCCACAAAACCCTGGGGTGGAGATTAAACCCCTGCAGGGGTCTGGGCCATATCAGGTCAGTGCTCGGAGGCTCAGAGACGCATTCTTCGAAGATATGCTTCCCCTCCCAAGTGTGTGTCAGAACATGTGGCCTTATTGGGGTTCAGTGTATGCGGGTGAGAAGAGATCTACCTAGGGTGCTGGTCTAACCTGCCCGGCTCTGCTGCATCCTCCAGGTCCGGGACCCCTGGTCCCCCCACCCTCCCCACCCCCTGAGCTGGCTCCATTTTGCCCAAGTTCCTGCAGGTGCCTAAGGGGACCCTGGACCTGTCACAGCCTCAGGCCCCCATTTTGTTGGTGCGGCTCAGACCATGACCCCTCCGGATCCCCAGCTGGGCTTCCCCCTCCCCAGAGGCACCCGGAGCTCAGGCCATCTGCTCAGGCCCAAGACTGGACTCTCATCCTGAGTCTCCAGGCTCTTGTGTGGAGCTGTGCTTATGGACGGCATGGGGAGATCACCTGATACTGTCTGTTTTCCCAGCTGTGCTTCTGCCAGCCGCCCGTGGGGACACGTAGCCCAAGTCTTGGGGTGTCCTTGTACCCTCCTTGTACCCTTTAACTTCATGGTCAGGTACAGGGAGTCATCGCTGAGCCTGGGGCCTCCCAGCTGGCCCAGCGGTACTTCCAGCAGCCCCCCCAGTAGGCGTCTCTCCCTACTGGTCCATCGTTGAGCTGGCGTCCAGCACCCCCTTGCTCTGCAGACAAGATCCTAGGATCCGAGGAGGAGCAAGCATCCCCCTTCGTCTGAACCCCCATCCGAGTCTCTCCACTTGACCGCACCCGCCTGCCTGCCAGTCTGGGACTGTGGTGTCACCTGCCCTGTTCCCACCTGCTGACGGCTCCCATGATGGGGCCAGCGAAGCTTTACAGCCAACGACATCAGAGCACGTCACACATCAGAGCACGTCACTTCCTGCCCTGACGTCCTCCCAGGTTTCCATCTGTAACAAAACGCAAACCTCTGCGTGGGTTATGGGGTCGTCCACCTGCCCGTGACCCCCACCTCCTCTCCTCAAGCTCACCCACACCCCACGGTGTTCCCTAGCTCTGGAGCACCCCCAGCCTCTTTCCCCTCCAGTCTCCCTCTGTTCCTCACCCTCCCAAAGGCTTCCTGCTCCTTCAGGGTGGGCACCTGTGTCTTGGCTTACTTGTCACGTCTCCTGGGGGGCTTTCTCCACCCTCTACATCTTAAGAAGCTTCTTAGGAACCCCCTACCCCATAACTGCTTTAAGCTGCCCTGCACCATCTGAGGCCTTTCCTGCTCACGTGCCTCTGTTTGGTTTATGCTGAGAGCACGTGAGTTCCTGGACGCACCTGGGGCACGAAAGATGCCCACCTGCTAAACACACAACTTCAAGGGTTTATTCTTACAGCATGTTCAGAGTCTTACAGGACCTGCTCCCCCAAACCTTGCAGACAGCAGCACCCCAAGGAGGCCGGCGTGTCACCTCCATGCCTCTGTCCCGTTGCTTCTAAGGACACCGAGCGGAGATTCCTCTCCAGGAAAGAGAAGAGAAATTCCCCATCCATGGTGGCTGTGAGTGCCAGCATTTTATGGAGGTGGGTTATCCCTCAAATCCTTGGCTTCCCATGACTTCAGTGAGCATCACTTCCACGTTGAGGTGGGTGAACTGGGACCCACCAGGTCCCACTAGGAACTGAGTCTGGGCATCTCCCAGCCACACTGGAAACATGTCCCCCCTCCCTCCCACTGTGCACAGAAGTAGAATTACAAAGAATTGGGACCACCTCCTCTGGGGCCTGTGAACCCATCCCCAAGAAGCCCTCATGCTGTATTCGGAGGCTTGGTGGCATCCTGAATCTTGAGCTCTGAAGTTTGGTTTTTATTTGGACGGTCGTGTTGGCTGAAAAATGACCCCATCAGAGGGGCGCTGGATGGTGGCGGGGATGTCCTCAGGGGGCTGACCACCAAGGTAGGGAGGACTCCACACCACACTGCCCGCGTTTCTGACACCATCTGCAACATCCAAGGTCCCGGAGGTCACCCTCAGGTTTGAAAATGCACAGGAAGGACTCACAGAATTCGCTAGAAGCCCTTATACTCATGATTATCATGTGTTAGGATGAAAGGATACAGAGGAAACCCAGCCAAGGGAAGGGGGGCATGGGGAGGGTCCAGGAGGCGTCCAAGCTTGGACCATCCAGGGGGCCCCTCCCGGTGGTGTTGGGATGACGTCATCTCCTGACAGTGATGCGACAGTGCTCACCGACTAAGGCCACCCAGGGGAGACCCTGAGTCTTGGTGTCCAGGGTCTTCACTGAGGCTCCATCACTTCAACCTTGTTGCCCATCTACGTAGCCAACTCAGCCTCCAGCTGTCCCAGACGTCAACAGATTCCACATGACCCGAGGCCCCGATGGTGAATCACTTTGTCTCTGTCTACTTGGCCAGAAGCACCCAGGTGACCAAAGAAATTCCCATAGGGCAGGGCATTCTAAGGGCTTGGAGGTGACCTCCTAGGAGCTGAGGGTAAAGGCCACCGTGCTTTGGGTGAGGATAAATTCTCCACTGCAGGCTGACCCAGGAGGTGGTGACCCAAAGGTGGCCCTGCTACCAGCAGAATCTCCACGGGGTGAGCCCGAGGTCCCCTCCTTGCAAAGGCAGCTGAGACGCTGTTACTCATCCTCTGACAGGTGACCCTGTGCACAGAGGGGCCTACAGAGCTGTCATATCCATCCTGTCCCTGGTGAGTGTCTGGCGTGGGCCAGCGCCCTGGGCCCAGCCTCACCCTGAGGCAGAACGGGATATGATTTCGCCCTGGCAGGCACTGTATCTGGTGTTTATCTGTTTTATCACCGGAAAACCTGTTCCTCCAACGAGTAATATAATTTGCAAAATCGGATTAGCCATGTGCATTCTGCATGTACGAGTCTCTCATCACATTTGCAAGGGCTGCCGCTGCTAATGCAATCTGGGCGGGGCGCTAACAGGATGGGGGAGTCGCTAACACGATAATCCTGAAGGGCTGGGGCCAGGCTAGCGACTCCCCATCCTGTCCTGTGGCTCGTGGAAAGCATCGGGCGAGCACAGCTCCTGGACGCAGAGAGAGGAGGTCACGAAAACCAGGTGGAAGGAGGGAAGACCCAGAACTCTGCTTACGGGCTGGACTGAGATGGATTGTGCCCCCCCCACCCCCCAAAAGAATGACATGCCTACGTCCTAATCCCTGGTTGCTGGGAACAACACCTTATTTGGAAACAGGGTCTTTGCAGACGTGATGAAGTGAAGGGTCTGAGATGAGGTCCTCCTGGGTGAGGGTGGCCCTACATCCAGTGACAGGGTCCTTACAAGACACAGAAGAGGAGAGACCCAGACACAGAGGAGAAGCCCCGGGAAGACAGAGGCAGAGACGGGAGGGATGCAGCCACGAGCCCAGGGACGCCCGGAGCCCCCAGAAGCTGGAAAAGGCAGGAAGGACCCTCCCTGGAGCCTCTGGAGGGAGCACGGCCCTGAGACACCTTGACCTCAGACATCTGGTCCCCAGGACTGAGAGGTGATAAATTTTTGTAGTTTTAAGCCTCCCAGTTTGTGGTGCTTTGTTACAACAATCCTAGGAAATGGATACACTTGTTTAACCCATCTTTCTCCACCAGAATCCCCGGAGAGCCTCCTTGCCATCCTCTGCTAAGGTGGGACCTCTGTGTTCTGAGTCCTGGGAGGACAGTGTCCACCTCCTGCCCACGGGCACCTTGTGTCTTCCCATTCCGAGGTCCATGGGGACATGGACAGGCAGTAATTAAAGGCTTCTCTGCTTCCCTGTGCTTCCCATCCAGGGTCTCGGTCCCCCCATGAGGCAAAAAACATGGTGCCCTGAGTCCCACTGACTCCTGTGATGAACAAGTGTCTTCTCCAATCATCAGGGATGTGGTTGCCTAGTAACCCACTTCCTGTGAGACCCCAGGAATTCTGGCCCAGCCATCCATGAATAAATGAAAGGCTCCATTCCACTTCCCCTGGTAGAATTGTCTTTTCAGATCCCCCCAAATCCAAGTGGTCTCCACCCTCTATTGGCCTTGTTCACCAAGATGCCCAAGTGGACGGAGTCTCCAGAGAGCTGTGCCTTATCCTTTCTGCCACCCACCTTGGTTCCTTTCTCCGAGAATGTCCTGGTCCTTGACAATGGTAGCCTGGCCCCCAGACCTTAGTTCTGTCCACCTTGCAGACCTTCTGTGGACCACCACCTTGCAGAAGTCCTCGTGGTTCAAACTGACTGTTGATTCCCATCAACTTCCAATAAGCTAGGACCCTCTTAACTCAGGGATCTGACCAGCCCTAGAATGCTACCCACCACAGTCCTGGGAGGAGTAACCGGTACCAGGACTTTTACACTGACTCCACAGCTTCTCAGAGTTGGGAGGGGGTGATCTCACCTGTCCATCCCATACTGGGAGGGGGTCTCTACCTGCTTCTCTGAGCAGGAAGCTGCTCTGTCTGCATGAGAGTTACCAGCAAACAGTATGTGAGGGTGAGTGCTATGTGTCAATGTGGCTGGGCCACCGGGTGTCCAGACACTTGGTCACACATCATTCTGGGTGTTTCTGCTAGGGTGTTTTGGGATGAGTTTAACACTTAAGTGGATAGACTGAGCAGAGAAAATGAGCCTTCTTAATGTGGTGGGCCGTGTCTAATCAGTTGAAGGCGTTCTAACAATTGATTCCTCCTCTGAATAAGGGGGAATTTCTCCTGCCTCGGTGCTGGGAAGTTGGCTTTATTCTGCCTCTGCACTTGAACTGAAATGTTGGCTCTTCCTGCAACTCGAGCCTGCAAGCTTTCAGACTGGAATTTACACCATCAGCTTTCCTGGGTCTCCAGTTTGTTGACTGCAGGTCTTGGGATTTGTCAGCCTCCATAATGGCATGAGCCAATTCTTTATAATAACTTATCTATCTAACTATATGTCATCTATCTCTCATCTATCAATCCGTCTGCCCATGCATCCATCCATCCATCATTTATGTATTATCCACCTATCTATCAGCTATCTATTATATCTATCCATCCATCCATCCAAATTCATCCACCTATTTTCTATCATCTACCTATCTATCTATATTAGTTATCTATCATATCTTTCTATCCAACCATCCATCCATCCATTTATCCATCTATCTTTTCACCCATCCATCTGTTCAAACTTATCTATCATCTGTCTATTTAACTATCATCTACCAACTATCTATTATATTTACCAAACCAATTATCCATCCATCCATCTATCTTTTTTTTTTTTTTTTTTTTTTTGGTTAAGTGCTGTTGCATAAAAACCACTCCAAAACTGAATGACTTGAAACCACACTGATAATTTATTTCGCTCACGAATCTGCATGGTGGGCTGAGCTTGGCTGGAAAAGCGTGTCTGCTGCATATGTGCCAAAAGTTTGGGGAACCAAGATAGCGCACTCCATGGCCGTGGGCTGGGAGCTGGGTCTGAGGGCTGGGAACCTCCCTTCCTCTCCCCCGTGTCCCCTGCATCGGCAGGCGGACTCTCAACCACTGTGCCACCAGGGAAGCCCCATCCATCTATCTTTTCATCCATCCACCCATCAGTTCAAATTCATCTATCTCTCTATCATCTCTATCTATCAATCTATCAATATCTATCAAATCTATCATCTATCCATCTCTATCTTCTCTATCTTTATTATCTATCTAATAAAATCTTCTATCAATCATCTATCAGTCTATCATCTACCTGTCATCTGTATCTATTTATCATCTATCTATCTATCTATCTATCTATCCATCTATCTATCCATCTCTATCATCTATCTATTGCATTGGTTCTGTTTCTCTGGAGACCCCTGACACAGAGCAACAAACTTTGAACCGCTTCTAACTGCTTGATTACGCCAGGGAACCTTGCAAACAGCGCTGTCCAATAGAACATTCCACGATGATGAAAATATTCTATATCGGCTCAGTGTGATGTGGACTTGAAATGTAAACACTGCAACCAGGGGGAGGAAGTTTTGCTTTCTAACCTACCATTTTTTAGCTCTTTGTCCCACTCTAGTACCAGGTAATTTCAGTTTCGTTAACCTCTCCTCCCATAAGGGGCCAGTTTACTCACTAGAGTACACCATTTAGGGTTAGTTTCCTTTTTGTCTTTAGTCTTACAGATTCTAGTCAAAACACGCTTTCCCACAGCTACGTGGGTCAGTTCCCCTTTTCCTCACTCCCTTAGCGAGGTTATGTCTTATATTTGCAACAGCGAAATTCGTCTGTCACAGTCTGCATTCTATCCCGGGATCCCCTGACATCCTAGGTGAATTTTTTTTTAATTTGCATCCCTTAAAATCCACTCCTTGTGATGTACATTTGTACGGGTTTTGACAGATACACGTTTAGAGTGATGCGTCTACCACCCTAGTTCATGCGGGGAATCCCGTCCCTGTGAAGGTTCACTTTAGAGGCAACCACTCCCAAAACCTCCAAACCACTCACCTTCCTTCCACCCCTACAGTTTTGCCTTTTGCAGAATGTCCTGGAATTGTACAAAATCTTGAGCCTTGTTTCACTTAGAAAAATGCAGGTAACTCTGACCCGTGTAGCTGCATGGATGAAGAGCTCATTCCTCGTTTGTTTCTGGGTGCTGTTGCGTGGACGTACCACAGTTTGCACATCCATTCCTCCATGGAAGGACATCTTGGCTGCCTCTGGATTTGGGCTCCTTTACTTCATCACATCTGTAAAAAACCCCCATTTCCAGGTAAATTCCCATCTGAGGTTCTGGAAGGACATATCTTTATTTTGAGGGAGGAGGGAGCTACCATTCAATCCAGTTCTCTCAGTTTTCCCAGAACAAAGTAAAGCAGGAACACAGCAGTCAGTTTGCCACTTACAGGATTGCTCTGTCCTAAATTATTATGCTTTTAAAGACAAATTTGTTGTGATATTGGATATTCACTGTAAGCGCCTGAACACAGGCAGTAAATTCTTTAAAATAAAATTTAAACCCTGGCTTAATGAACTCTATGCTTTACAGGTATAGTAATGTTTTACATCAACCGGCCTGTGCTTTTGCTTTCACATGGTTTAATCTCATTGGAATGGAATTCTCCTGATCAGGAAACTGGCTGAGTCGTAGGTGCTTCTGGGGCCGGGGACCTAGAAATCACGGTTGTTTGTACTGAAAGTTGTCTTGCAAACACTCATGTCCACCCAGGGCCTGTGAATGGGAACTTACTAGGAAACAGGGCCTTTGCAGATGTGATGAAGGGAAGGGTCTGAGATGAGGTCCTCCTGGATGAGGGTGGCCCTACATCCAATGACAGGGTCCTTCTAAGACACAGAAGAGGAGAGACACAGAGGAAAAGCCCCAGGAAGACACAGACAGAGACGAGAGGGAGGTGGCCACAAGCCCAGGGACGCCTGGAGCCCCCAGAAGCTGGAAGAGGCAGGAAGGACCCTCCCCTGGAGCTTCTGGAGGGAGCACAGCCCTGGGACAGCTTGATCTCAGACGTCTGGTCCCCAGGATGGGGGAGGATGGCCTCCTGTTGTTTAAGCCACCTGGTTTGGGGTCACCACCTGTTGTGGGCACCACAGGACACTCATCTACCTGGATGGAGTGGGCAAAGACCAGCTAGCGTTGCCTCTGGGCCTCTGGGCAGGAAGCCACCCTTGGGTGGGTGCCTCATCTGGGCCGCCACATGCCCTACCGTGGACATCGCCTGCAGGGAGCAGAAAGCCACGAGGACCATTCACCAGCCTGATGTGAACTCTCTGCATAAAAGCTTTTCCAAGGGTCGCCCCGAATGTGTTTTGCTACAACAAGCAAATCCCCGCGTCTCCGCTGGGTCTTTGCTGGTCTTTGCTCCTCCGGCCCTACAATAAGATTATTGGTTTCACTTCCGAATCAGACCCATTTCCTCTCACGTGTGGGGGTCTGGGCACCAGCCCTCTGTGCAGGGCTCCAAGCTCTACGAGACAAATAGTCTACTTTACCGCCAGAGAAAAAAAAAAAATCCTGAACTGCTTTTCTTGCCTTAAATAAAAAAGTGCTTATTCACATGAATGTCAGGGGGGAGAGCTGTTATGATCACACCTACATTTTTGGGCTCGGGGTAAAGCTGAAAACATCTCTGAAGAATCACAATAAATCCAACCCAGGAGGATGGATTCCTTACAAATGAAACTGGGTACTCAGCTGCTTTCCATTATGGGTTTTCAAAAAATAAATGATGTTTCCTTTGGTTATTTATGGGCTCTTGGAGTGTAATGGTTGTAATGATTAATACCGAATTTCTGAATTTATTCTAAAAAGGCACTTCATAAATATTGAACAGCGCTATTATCTGCAGGTAACTCCATTTATTTTATTAAAATGGAAATTCAGAAATCATCAATAAAACGATATTGTGCCTTTTGAGATGGCCCCAGAGAGTCAGGAGCAACATTTTTTAACCCTACCGTCATCACCTCCCCACTGAGGTACATAGGTTGGCTGACTTTGACCCAACCCGCCGTGCGGTTCCTGGTTTTGGGGGGGATGCGTGTAAGCTCTGCTTGTATGGATCAGGGAGCAATTCCATCAGCAAGTAGATGGGAACAGCGCTATCCAGAGTGAGACCTGTTTGGGTTTTAACTTTCCACTGAGAAGGAGCAGCCCGCAAGGTTTCATAACAGGCATTCCCAATCGGACCAGATTTGTAGGTATTTTATATCTTGAGAATGTTCCCAGAAGGAGGTGCGCGGCAGGTACGAGCAACGTTCGTAAAACGTTCTCAAGATGGAGAGGAACCATTGCCCTGCATGGGACACAGACCAGCTGTGTGACCCTGAACTGGGGCCAGGGTCCTGCCTGGTAACATCAGGCTGCTCACGGGAGTGGTGTGGGGTCTGAAGGGATAACGTGAGTGTAGACAGTGTCTGGGGGTCTGCCATGAGCCAACACCCGTCAGGTATTTGTCATCACCGCCATTATGACTGTTGGTCGGCCTCTGGCATGAGCCCAGAATGTCCATGTGGGGGAATCCCTAGTTCTAAAGAGAAGTGACATCAGAACCTTGGGGATTAGTGAGAGCTGGTGATGAGAGAGACCTCAAAAGACTCCCCCCAAAATATAAAACACCAAAACTGTTCAATTTCTCTCTCTCTCTCTCTCTGTCTCTAATTTGAAGATTCTAGATGGGAAATATATGGTGGAGTAAGGAGTGAGAAAGAATTAGGAATTTA
>NW_006787695.1:2169475-2219419 GCF_000442215.2 Lipotes vexillifer | reverse complement strand
CCCCCCCCCCCCCCCCGCCTCTTAGAAATACACCAGCAGGAAGTGGAGAAATGGGAACCCTCGGGCACTACTGGTGGGAATGTAAAATGGTGTAGCTGATGTGGGAAACAGCTAGGTGGTTCCTCAAAAAATTAAAAATACTATTACCATATGACCCAGAAATTCCACTTCTGGGGTGTAATTCTAGAAGAATTGAAAGCAAGTCCTCAAACAGGTATTTGTACCCCCACGTTCACAGCAGCATGAGGTAGACCATGGGATGCCCGGTGATGTTGAGTTCGACTTGGGCTTGCTTGTACATCGTGCATCTCCCCCATGAAGTCACGTTTGAATGTCCCCAATTCCAGGCCAACAAATGGTGATGGAATTCCTGGTGAACCCATGATTTTGCTTGAGAGTAATGAAGACCTTCAGCTTGAAGAGTGGGGGGTGGCAGGACCAATGGGCAGGAAATGCCTCGTGTGGATGCAAAGGGAACCATTGGAGATGAAGTTGCTTCCTGCAAACCCTAAGGGACAAAGGGACACCTAGGGGACAAAGGGACACCTGGGATGGACCAAAGCAGAGAAAAGTCACAGCAGAGACAGAAAATTGCAAACGGCAGCTCAATGGATCTAGGGAGAGCCTAACATGCTACAAGCTTTCTCTTCTGGTTTTACAGAGAAAATCAGAGAAAGGGATATTTCTGTGCCAAGACGACAATCTATGCTTTACGATGATGTCTGTAAACTCCAGCTAGGATGTGTGGGATGTCCCTGGAGAATTTCGGAAATACACCCACCTGCCATGTATGACATGGTTGGGGGACATTGGATAGAAACTGGAAAGAAAAATAATACCCTTGAGAAGAATTTTTTTTCAGGCACAACAGGAGTTAAAGTAAGTAATGCTTTAAATGTTTAAGGGCAAAAGTGACTTTGTGTTTTAAATTTTTCCTGGGGGAAGGTAGGAGAATTAGGCATCGACACAGACTGCAGGGTTTTATTGAGTCAGAAAATCAATAAATACTGGGTATAGGCTGGCGACGGGATGAGCTATGAGAAAACAGTTGAGATTATCCGGAAAGATCCTCCTGGATGTGGAAAATGAAATTAACATGGGGAGCAGCCCCTGGATATGAGTCTCTCGCAAACTCTCCGCATGTAGATTAATTAAGCTGGCCCATTGCCTCTGCTCCCTGAACGGTTGTGGTTCTTAATACCTTCCTCAAGGATTCTACATATTTTGAGGGCTCAAACCTCTCTCTGTATATGCAGGGTTTTTTGGGTTTTTTCTTAACTGAAAGGGAAGAATGTTTATTCATATGCATATTTTTTCCAGTATATTTTTAAAATAATGTATTGACATGAAATTCATATAAATATAAGAATAATGACTTTAAAGTGTAAAATTCAGTGGCATTTAATACGTTCATCGTGTTGTGCAACCACCACCTCTATCTGGTTCTAGAACATTTTCATGCCCCCAAAAAGGAGACCCTGTCCCCAGCCCTGGTACAAAGATTCCACTTTCTGTCTCTGTGGATCTGGCTGTTCTGGACGTTTCCTGTCAATGGAATCACGCTATGTGTCCTTCTGGGTCTGCTTCTCTCACTGAGCATCGTGTGTGCAAGGTCCATCCACGCTGTAGCCTGTGTCAGAGCTTCAGTCCTTTTCACGGCTGAGGCATATTCCACTGTGTGGATTTTTGCTTATCCATCCATCGTTTTATGGCCGTCTGAGCACTTTTGTCCTTTTGGCTCTTGTGAATAGTGCTGCTATGAACATGGTGTACACATTTTAGTTGACTCTCTGCTTTCAATTCTTTTGGGTGTCTACGCAGGCATGGAATTGCCCATTCCTCTGGAAATTCTACATTTCAGTTTTTGAGGAACTTACAGCGAGATCTTTGACTGTTACCTCTCCAAGGTGAGCAGAAGATAACGTGCCTACATGAGTCTGCTTAATCCTTGATTTCCCCAAGCTGTCTAGCAGGAGGTGGTGCCGTGACTGGTGGCAGGAGCAGGTGACCACATGACCAGAGCCGGTGGACAGCGTGGTCAGTGAAGGACAAAAAGGGAAGGGCTGGGTGTCCAGAAGAGGCTGCTGGTCAACCCTGGATGAACTGGGGTGTGAAGCACGCTCTCCTCACGGCCTTCTTGTAGCCACTTGGCCAACGGAGAGGGAAAACATCCCAGAGGCAATTAGTTGCTGGGACAGAGCCAAAGTCAAAATTCCTATCACGTCATAAAATTCGAAATCATGTTTTCTTTTGTGCATTTTTATTTCTTCCCCTGTGCCAAACTTGAGCCGTCTCCCCAGCTCCTGGAATTTCACTTAATTGCCCAAATAAGAACGCTTCCTGGGCAGACGGTTTCCTTTTCCAGATTGGTGTCGACACCCGGGGAGTACAAACATTTGCTCTGACCCGCGAAGCCCCACGGCCACCGGGTCGCTTCGTTGGAAGCCCCTCACCTTCGTGACTCTGCCCGCCTCGGCACCAAGCATCTCGCTCTCATTTTCGGACGTCTTGAGCCCTGTGGTCAGAGGTGGAAGGACTACCCGCGAGGCTGAGGGGGACACTTTGGCTTTTTACCCCTGGAGTATTACCGACGGTTTCTCTGGAGTCTCACGCCTGGAAATGGTCCATGTCGTCCTTGACTTTGTGCAACGTCACTTCCAAAGACTCACCCCTGACGATGGCACGCTTCGAACACAATGGAACATTGGGGAACCTAGGCAAATAAGATAGCCAATACAGCAGGAAAAAAGAGAGAGGAAAGGAGGGTGAGAACACACTCGAAATACCATATTTTCCTTCAAGAAGTAGAATGGCTGACATTCAACGGATCAGGAAAGCTTTGATGGCCAAGTGTAGGACCTCCTGAGAGATAGGATCTCTTCCGTCTTGTTAGGTCACTTTGAGGCTGGATACAAGGTCTAATCTGTGGGGATATTAAGTGCAAGAGCAGGAATCCCCCAGCTCTGATGGGAAATTACCTCTCAGGATGTATGAGACCACAGTACAGAGGAGACCCCCTAGATTTGGACCCTCTTCAACCGTTTCTGCATTCTTGGACAAGTTACTTTCCCTTCCCAGTCTCACCTTCCAAATCCGTAGAATGGGACCATAGCAGTGTCCTCCAGGGTCTGCGTGTGTATTGAAAAGATGATACAGACCTCTCAGAAGCTCTTCTGCTTCTGAAATCCCTGTGGGACCATTGATCATACAATATATAGATGGAGTAGCTCAGACTTTTGTGTTGGTTCCTTTTTTTTTTTCATGAGACGTAAGTTTTGGTGACTTCTCTTGCAAGGCACCCCTAAGGCGTTCAGGCTGCAGTAAACGGGGTCACCTCAGAGAACGTGACAGGATAAGGGATCTCCAAGGACTGACAAGTGTAAACAAATGGAAAGTCCACCCAAATTAGAAAAGAATAGATGTACTCTGGAGCCTGGGGTCAAAAGAAGCAAGAAGAGGCAGAGGAGGCAGAGAAGAAAACTAGCCCCCGGTATCTCACTGGCCCGCAGGATCTCACTGGCCCCCAGGTGCTGCGCATTTCTCGTAACTGACCTGAAAGATTTCTTTGTCCACCCATTCAGCCCTCTTCTAAGTGTCAGCTACTTATTAAATGCCGGCATGGCGTAGGGCTCCGTCCTGGAGGCTTTGAAATCCTTGTCTCTCCTGGAACTTCTCCATCCAGCGAGGGAAAGACAGCAGAGGAAGCAGGCAGATGTAACGAAGGATCTCAGGGGCTGGGGTGGAGCAGTTGGAGGCGTAACACAAGCAGATCAACAGAGCTCGCTGCCCACAGGTGGCAGCCTTGGAAGCCACGATGGGGAACTTGGGCTCCATGGAGAAGGCAAGGGAAGCCGTGTATGTAGTTTCCACAGATCAGTGCTGTGGTCCTGTGTGTGTTGGAAGGATCTCTCAGGTAGGTGAACTAGAGCCAGTAAAATACAAATCCAGACATGATGAATAGGATAAGTGGACGGCGGGGACAGAGGGGAAAGCTGGGTTCCTGTTGCTCTCATGTTTGCTTTTGCTTTTGAAATAATCGCCACGTCCAGGCGAGTGGGAAGATGGGCCAAAGGACCTCCGGGTGCCCCTCCAAGAGAGTGGAGTTCACCCGTTTAGGGATATCACTGCCATACGCTGGTGGTTGTTTGCCCTCAGGAGGCTGAAACTCTGGTGTTGGAAACATTATAAAAAGATGACTCTTTATGCCATTTCGTTTGACTTGTTAGGACATTTACCACGATGCTCAGTGTGAGCAGCTCAGAGTGAGAGGTGTGGGGTGGGGGGCTGGATTCAGACCACCCTCCCCCAGCACACACACTTCCAACAGCATCTTCCCAGTGTGGGTATGGTCCCATCTTTACATACTCTGAGTTTTGTCTTTGGGGCTTGATCCACAGTTTCAGAAATGGAGAGGAACCTTGTGTCTCTATGGTCTGTGAACTCGGCGTCTCACACAAAGAAGTTGAAATGGAGGCTTTCGGTGGGAAATGGGTTTGGTGGGTGTAGTGGGGCGAATGGTGGCCCCCCCTTCCCAAGAAGATATGTGCGTGTTTTGAACCCTGGAGCCTCAGAATGGGACCTTATTTGGACATAGGGTGTTTGCAGATGAGATTAATGAAGGGTCTGAGATGAGGGCCTCCTGGATGAAGGTGGCCCTAAATCCAATGACAGGGTCCTTCTAAGAGACAGAAGAGCAGAGACACAGACACAGAGGAGAAGCCACGTGAAGATGGATGCAGAGACGGGACGGATGTGGCCACAAGCCCAGGGACGCCTGGAGCCCCCAGGAGCTGGAAGAGGCAGGAGGGAACCTCCCGTGGAGCCTTCAGAGGGAGCCTGGTCCCGCCCAAGAACTGGGGGGGGGGGGTGGATATAGGATGTTTGGGAGTCCTCAGTTTGTGGTCACCTTATACAGCCAACCCAGGACACTCCTATAGCAGGTATTTTGAAATGCAGAACCGTATCTCATGAGTCCACCAGGACCCCAAACCCTGCTGCATCTGTGGTCCATGCGACTCATCATTAGGTGAGATGTTCCACGTACCTAGAGCTGACCCCACCCAACACCCAAACATGGGGGAATGTAGTCCCCAGGTTCCCGTCCATCTGGAGAGGCTGTGTGGATGAGGTAGGAACCATCTCCAGGCGGTCTCTTGTTGTCTCCCTGACAACAGGGAAGCCAGGAGGAACTGGTGGACCCGTGGGGACAGTCACACCTGGAATTCATAATGAGCTCGAGACGATACAGGTTGCCTCATGACCCCTCTCTCCACACTTTGAAATCAACGCCCTCCGCCCGTCCGCCGCCAGTGATGCAAACCCACTTAAATCGCTCAGCCATGCCTGCGTCATCTCAGGCTTCAAAGAAGTCCATTTTAATGAGCCACTTTGTCCACGCCCCATCTGAAGAGGAACCCGTGGAATCTTCGTGTGGAAACACTGTTTGCAAGTGTGTTTCTTTACTGACGTGCCAGTTACATTCTCCAGCTTCAGAGCAAGGAAAATCGCTTTCAAGGGGGACCAGCTGGAAGATGGCTTCTTTCTGTGGTCCGCGGGTATATCGGAATTTGAGACAAATGGAAACAAATCACAGCGTCTGTCCTGCTCTTTCAGAATAAGTTTTATTGGGGGCGGGGGCACAGAGGCTTCTTGTGATAAAGACAATACCGAACGGAGAGTACATGGAATGAACGCTGTGTTCCGGAGCCCCAAACAAAGAAAAACCTTTTACAAACCCCCTGTGTCTAATTTCGTTTTAGAAAATTAGATACTCGGAATTTTGCATAAGATAACTGTATTACCGGGATGCAATTTGGTCTGGGTTGCTGGCTTTAGTGCATGCGGCTGCTTAATAAAAAGTGTCAGTTAAAATGAAAATACAGCTTGGGTAATTAAATTTAATTGGATCTTGTCACTTTAAATCGTCTTCTTTTTTGAGGGGTTCCGCAGAATTGCAGCTTCTGGTTTGCTAATTTCTTTATTGCAAGCTGCTGCCGAATCTGACCCGCCTCTAATAAACTGAGACCTTGCTTTTTCGGGGGCTCTGAACCGTTAAGGCGACGGCAAACAAAGAGATGGGGTGACTTAGGGCCGGGAGGGAGGGGCGGCACCAGGGGGATAGAGTTACCTGTAGCTTATTGACTTTTACCACCAGCTGGAAGAGTGTAGTTGTTACAAGAGGAGTGCAAGTCCCAGGGCTGCACAAAGGCGCTGGGTTTGTGGAACAGGCGTGATTACCATGGTGCAGGGAACATAATACCCAGGGATGTTCTCTGTATACGCTGTAGCCACCACGTAGTAGAGCTACCTGCGCAGAGCCTTATGTATATAAGGGTATATGAGCTCCCCTCTTATAAGGACTTTTGTGTTAGACTGGTCCACCGGGATTAACCAGGATGGTCCCCCATCTCAATATCCTTAACTTAAGCACATCTGCAAAACATCCTGTGCCCACGTATTTAAGAGATCAGGGGATTAGGATCTGGATATCTTTAAGGGCCATTATTCAGCTGGCCACAGGTAGTACAGACTTTCCAGCAAATATGAGGAAACTGGTGTGCGATATGCACAGGGGGGTGCAAACTAAAGGCTTTATCCACCAGCTCAATGAGCCCTGGCTGCCGCCTGGCATGCTGACTGCATCGCCTGCTGGTCCTGCAAGCCAGCTTGCAGGGTGAGTCCTTTTGGCCCCAGAGGGATTCTGTGTCCTTGCTATAGGTCCCTAGACTCAGCAACCAAAATCAAGAAAGCTTTACCCGTGAGGGGAGGATTGAGGCGTATGTTGTGGCTCTGGAATCGTGACCATTAAAAGGGTTTGCAAGACCCCTTAGTGTTGACTCTCCTTGAAGGTAGCTGGCCAAATCACACGTGGGAGGCTTGCTGACCCACTGAACTCGCTTCAAAGGCACGCGGCGGACACCGTCCAGTCTCAGATCCCACATTTATAAGGTGTGAATCTTCTGCCTTTCCAGCTTTTCCCATGAGAAGAGGACTTTCTCTTGCATTTTGACTGGGAGGATGCAGAGTGCAGAGACAGCGCTAACTCACATTGATTTTTGCCTCGGTTTGTTTTGGAAATGCCTTTATAAATGCAAGGCTGACAGTTACACGTTTACTATCTCAAACGACCCAGCGTCAGGGTCTCCTTGGGGCTTTCGTGGAGCTATTGGTCTAAGGATTGCCACATGGACGGTGAGATGCAGACGAAGGTGACCCTGTGTGGTTCTCACGCCCACCTGGGCCCCACCTGGTCTGCAGGCGCTTGGGATGGTGGCCACGGGGCCCAAGCATGTCCTTCCTCCTCTGTTTCTTGTCACCTCCTCTATTTCTACTGGGTGTGTCTTGACTCCCCAGAGAGCAGAGCCAGCCCAGTTGGCCGTCCTCCTCCTCGGGAAGGACGCCAGCCTCTAAGAGCTACACCTGCCTTGTGCACAGGTGAGGCGTCTCCTGTGAAGGTCACATCATGTTTGCACTTACTCCTGAAGCTGTGGTTTCCATTAGTCCCAAGTCTGCCCCCGTCTTTGGTGGAACCGAGGGCCACGGATGATGGACCTTGGCGGCCCTGCACCAAGAAGCTGTGTTAAGGCAGAAGGCCGCTGCGCTGGTGGTGGGCAGATGGGGCTGTTGTCTTAGCCTTAGAAGGAAGGTGCAACCTGGAGGGACTTTCAGATTTGAAGGCCAATGATTCTGACAAAGGCAAGACACTGGTGGTCCTTTTCTGGGTGAAGACGCACCAAGGGTCTCATCATCCTTAGAGATGTGAGGACGGACTTGGACTTGGATGAAAACCCTCCTTCTGGACCTGTGACGGGGACTGAGGGTGTCATCATGACGCTTGTCTTGGCTTTTTCTGGGATTCACCATTTCCATGAGGACATCATGACATCTCGTAGCTAGTTGCAGTGACCCCAGATCTACTGATCCGATTCTGACTTCCCATCCTGTGTCATTTTTCCTGCAGATTCACAGCTACATACGCAGGTGTTTCTGACAGCCTGACACAGCCTGGCTCACGTAAACCCCTGTAATTTATAAGGGGTCTCAGGTTTAATATTACATCTTTCCTCCCGTGTCCTAAATTATCAATCACTGTAATGACATGCAGAAAAAATAACAAGCAAATCTTAGATGACATTCTTATCACCTATTTTAATACAATTTCCTAAATCAAACACCTCCCTAACGCCAATAAAAAAAAAAAAAAAACCCCAAAAGTATGCTTTGTGAGCAAATAAAGAAATACACTTAGGACAACACTACAATACAGGTCGACTTATGAACCCTTTAATTTTATACAAACGAATTTCTGTTCCTATTAAGAGTTTGAATCTGGGTCCACATTACTGGAAACACTATTGGAGTTGGGAACCATACCTAAAAACACCGATACATTAAATCTCTGGGCTGAGCTGCGGTTTCCTGGGGCCCTTGCAGCTTCTATGGTTCAACACGGTGACTCTCAAGTTGAAGCTATTTGTTCAAAGATGGTGTTATGCAGAGGACGGTGTCCACCACAAGGTATGCTGAAGTCTTAATTCTGGGTACCTGTGAATGGAGGCTTATTTGGAAATTGTGTCCTTGCAGATGTGATCACATGAAACTCATCGTCATGGGCTCTAATCCAATATTGACTGGCATCCTTATAAGGAGAACGAGGACGGTGACTCAGGACGGTCACCGTGTGCAACCATAGAAACTGCAAGGGTCTCAGGGAGTAGCAGCTCAGCCTAGAGATGTGACATATCGGTGGTTTCAGGAAGACAGAGGCGCCGATTGGAATGACGCGGCCACAAGCCAAGGAACGCCAAGCATTCCCGGAACCCCAGAAGTTAAGCGAGCTGATGGAACAGATGCTCCCTCAGGGTCTCCAGAAGCAACCAACCCTGCAGACACCTTGACCTTGGATGTCTGGTCTCCAGAACTGGGAGAAGAAATGTCTGTTGTTTTGATCCACCCACTTTATAGTATATTATTATGACAGCTCTAGGAAATTTATACAGGTGGTGACTTTCGTTTGCTAAACTGTAAGTTTCTGCATGTTCGGAGGCAACTTAAGCATTAATGAGTGCTGTCTGTGAAGGACGCCCAGCAGCCCTCTCCAAGAGAACACACCGTGATGTAGACACAGACCTTTATGGGCATCATGTCCCCGCACCAACAATGGCCCAGCCCACACCTGGAAACCAAACTCACATCGTGAAGGCCGAAACGTAAAGGTCTGTGGCAGCTAAATGTTGTGGATGCCAGATTCACCAACGCTAAGCACACTCAGGAGACCCTGGTTTAAATGTTTAGATTTGCAAGATGACACATTTACAGGAGACAATAGGGCAACCAGGAGGAGGAGGTTTGGATGTTGATAAAAGTCACTTGCAATCGGGGGTGTCCTAAATGCCGCCCTGCTGTCATCTTCGTGGCCCACTTTTATTCCTCAGTTCCCAGGGGTCAGGGGGCCCGGGGCTGGGAGAACTTCCTCCATTTTTTCCCCCAAGAACTAATACCATTGGGATGGCTCACGGGTGTCACGTCCGTGCCGTGGTCCATGAGGAGAGAAGGGCGTCCCCATCCTTTTGGGAGTGTGCATACAGGCACACATGCACTCTCTTTCTCACTTGCTTTTGACTGACCTCTTCCCTCCAAGGCAGGCCCTGCCCACGCACAGCCCCGGGGTCCCCAGGTGTCACACAGGTGCCCCTGTTCATCTGTTCAGACTTCTGGTCAACCCGCCGTCATGTGCGTCCTCAGGCTCTTTGTCCCTCTCTGCTGTGGCCCCATCCACACACTTGGAGGAGGCTCTTCTGCTCTGGTCACAGCAATGCCCCGGGGGCCTTGTGGGGCAAGGCATTCTGTAGGGACACGGAAAAATGGGGACAACTGGGCAGTGGCGGTGGTCTGGAGAAACAGCTCTCTGGCCTCACGTGCACCCTATGCCACCTTCCGCTGATGATCCCACATGGGCACCCAATGGGAGACAGGGCCAGGGGCCACACCCAGCACCACCCACCCCCTGGGTCATTGTGACAATTCAGTGCAGTGACAATGACATGGGGGCTGTGTTTTATGCGGTGCTGGACAGGATCGGTACCTAATACACAGCGGCATGGAGGTGGAAGGGTAGAGCTTCCTGTGTATGGTGCTCTTGCGAAAGTCTGCATTCGTGGGTGGCCCCCTCCCAGAGACCTCTCGGGGGCTCACGCTAGTCTGATTAGGTCTGTGCCCAGCCCCAGCTATGGGAGAGCCGATGGAGGTGGTGTCTGGCTCCAGGGGACATGGGAGGAAAAAGGGTGGAAGGTGGGCAACTGAGTGTCCATCCCTAGTGAGGTATGAGAACATGGCCATTTCATTCTGCTCCTAGAGAAGAAAAAGAGGGGAAACGGCAGAAAGGGAGGGAGGGGCAGGAGAAGTTAGAGGAGGTGTGAGGAAAGTAGAGGTGGGGCTTTGTGGAGGCAAAGTATGGGGGTCGGGAAAGGAATTGGTGGGGGTGGGGGTGGGGATGAGGATTTAAAGAAACTTGTAAAATGCAAGACTCAGATGGAGTGAGCATAAGTGGTAGAAAATGGCCACAAAGAGAAACGAGGCAAAAATCCACTTGGCATTAATCTCAATTAATACAAGAGGCACTTGGACTTCCCTGGCGGTCCAGTGGTTAAGACTCTACACTTCCACTGCAGGGGGCATGGGTTCGATCCTGGGTCGGGGAACTAAGATGCCACATGCCACATGGCTCGGCCAAAAAACAAAACAAAACAAAACAAAACAAAATGGACTTCATGCCAACCCTTTCTTAGCAGCTGTTACGAGATTAAAATTCCTAATTCTGACTAACTGGGAGGGGGTTAGGTCAGAAATCCATGTGCATTTGTGAAGCCTGTAAGGTATCAGTTCAGACATTTGCTTCTCACTAGATCCATTTTGAAGCAAGTACAGGGATTTAAACTCAACCAACCATGCTTCTCTGCGGAGCCGCTCAATAAAGGAGACTTTGATGAAAAGATGAAAGTGTGTGGAAATTGTTATGTTTGGTAGGTGAAGTGATTTCGCTCAGGGTAGCGGAGAGATTCTCATGCGACCTGTGAATCATTGATCGTTTAGCAGCCCCCCCGCCCCACTTTCCTCTTCTTTGCAGGGAGCAGATCATCCACTAGACTCACTATCTGGGCCTTGTGGTGCAAGAGGTGAGGCTCTGGTGTTGATGCGAGTGAATCTTTCAAGGGAAGGCTGTGACGCAGCTCTCAGAGCTAAGATGACATCGGAATGCCGTGGAGGCCAAGCTGAGGAGCAGAGTAAGTGAAGGGGATTCGAGATCCCGGCAGGGCCCCGGCCAGAAGGAGAACGTGCCTGCGCTTTGTTTACCCCAGCATTGAATGCCAAGGCGGATGCACAAAGTGGTTCACAGAGGAACCTCGGAGGGTCTTTTTTAGCCCCTTCCTCTGAATCCCAGACCATATGCTTTTCCAGCTGATTACGCGTTTCCCTCTTCCGAGTGCTCATGACATCAGAGCTGACCCCACCGTGTTTCCACGCCTTCTGCCCCTTCTTAAATATGCCACCTTACTTCTCAACAATGGGAGGCAGAATCTTGACACCTAAAAAGACATCCATGTGCTGCGCCTAGAGCCCCTGAATGTTAACTTACACGGCAAGAAAGGGGATAAGTTAAGAAACCCTGAGATTGATGTGAATTGCTATTAACTCCCTGCTGTTTTCATATAGATTTTAATCATTGAGTTACTTTAGAAGCATTATTTAGAAATATATAGTTGTCACAGTGGACATTTTGGTTTTCTACGTGTGTTGTACACATTTTTTCATTCCCTTTCCTTTTTGGGGTTGACTCTCACAATATCGTTTTGCTGCATCAAATAAACGTCCTCTGTGGACCAGCAGAATTGTTTAAATGTCCCCTCTTCAGCAGCACTTCCCTCAGCACTATTCTCACTTCAAAGGGGCCCTGATTTCAGTTTTCAGCCACGTATTTTATACTGTAAAAAATCCTAAGAAAAAAAAGCAGTTCTAAGACTTGGAAAAATTCAAATACCATCTTCTGGTGGCACATGGGGGAAGAAAGGGCAGGAAAATTTGACAGAACAAAGAGGCTCCTGTTTGAACTCGGATGTTTGTTCACTCGTGGACACACATGCCTTGATTGTCTGCCCCTCAGCTGGTCCTGCACGGACTCTGGGGGATTTGGGGTGGAATGACATTGGGCCAAATGCGGTTGGTCCCCATGCATTCCAGGGAGAGAAGGCATTGTATGTTTTAGGGACGATAATTAAATCTGTTTGCAGAAGGAGTAGGTTTCCATTTAAAACAGAAGGCTGCAGCTTATGGTGAAGGGTGAGGACGGTGCAGTCAGGACTGAGCCAGTCGGTCACTCCAATGGGTCTCAACCTCCCTAACTGTGAAATCGGGGCAGTGCTTGTGGGGTGCTTGAGGTGGAAATAAAACCAGACATGTGGAAAACCTTGGTCCACGTCAGTCACAGAGCGAACCCTTAAGAAGTGTGGTTATTACTTCTGTTGTAAAGTGTTCAAGTTTCCTGGTGCAGCTGTAACAAATGAGCACACACCGTGGGACTTAATAGGAATTCATCTTCCCCCATCCTGGAGACCAGACGTCTGAGGTCAAGGTGTCCCAGGGGCCGAGGTCCCTCCAGAGGCTCCAGGGGAGGGTCCTTCCGGCGCCTTCCAGCCTCTGGGGGCTCCAGGCGTCCCTGGGCTCGTGGCCGCTTCCCTCCTGTCTTCCTGGGGCTTTTCCTCTGTGTCTGGGTCTCTCCTCTTCTGTGTCTTAGAAGGACCCTGTCACTGGATGCAGGGCCACCCTCATCCAGGATGACCTCATCTCAGACCCTTCACTGCATCGCATCTGCAAAGACCCTGTTTCCAAATAAGGTCCTGTTCTAAGGTTTGGCTTGCTTGTGAATTTTGAGGGACTCTGCAGCCCAGGAAGGCAGTACACGCTGGTTCTTGTTTCGTGGAAAAAGTTGCCATTTGCTGGAGGAGGAGAGACGCCGCCCAAATCAAATGTGCATGTTCTGCTTCAGGGATGGATTAGAACCTCGATGGGAGGCATCTCCTTCAGCCGCTGATGCTCTGAAATGACGGGGTTTGATTACAAACCTTGAAGGGACATCCAGCCCGATTTTATGAGCTTCCCTCACTGTTTTCCTCTTTTTTTTTTTTCTTTTTTTTTTTTTGCGGTACGCGAAACAATAACTTAGACTCTTTGGGGAAATGTCACCATAGGCAAAATCTACTCAGTCTGGCCATGTGTGCTTTGCTAAGCTATTCAAACTGCACCATGATTGCCTGTAGTATTCTGAATATAATGTAAGCCTCATGTAAGCCTCATAAAGACAGGAACCTTGTTGGTTTTGTTCACCAATACATCCTCTGAGCCTCGCTTATTTTCGGAACATAATATGTATTATAAAAGAGTGAATCTTCTAACACAATTTCACCATTTGAGAAAAGTGCTATTATAGTCATCTGGAAGGTTAAGAACAGCCACTGCTCATGAAAGCAGAGCAGGCTTAATTTGAAAAGGATCAGCAAGAAATCAAAAAATTATTTTAATAGTTCAAGGAAATTACTTGGTTATCTGCTTTTATTTTAGAAATGTGATCTGAATGTGCTTATTTTGCTTTTGAAGTCAATTTTTTTTTTTTTTTTGCGGTACGCGGGTCCCTCACTGTTGCAGCCTCTCCCGCTGCGGAGCACGGGCTCCGGACGCGCAGGCTCAGCGGCCACGGCTCACGGGCCCAGCCGCTCGGCGGCACGTGGGATCCTCCCGGACCGGGGCACGAACCCGTGCCCCCTGCATCGGCAGGCGGACTCTCGACCACTGCGCCACCAGGGAAGCCCTTTTTCCTCTTTTGATACGCACTGAAGATTCTATGGGAGAAGAGACACAAGTCTTCGATGAACTAAGATAATTACTTTAAAAGGTCAACAGCTAAGCTTACGAAAGGGCTGTATTAACCCCAAAAAGGCAAACAACCCAATTAAAAAGTGGGTAAAGGATGTGAATAGACATTTCTCTGATGGACATACACGGAGAGCCGACAAGCACATGGAAAGACGTATCGGTAATCATCAGGGAAACACGAGTCAGAACCACAGTGAGATACTGTCTCACACCCACAAGAGTGATGATGACAATAATAACCATGAAAATAACAAGGGTTGGGGAGGACATGGAGGACTTGGAAGCTTCATACGCAGCTGGTGGGGGCATCAAATGGTGCAGCCGCAGTGGAAGGCAGTCTGGTGGCTCCTCGGAAAGTGAAGCATAGAATCACCATGTGACCCAGTAATTTCATTGCTAAGCATTTACCCCCAAAGAATTGGAAGAAGGGTCTCAAACAAATACTTGTATATGAACATTCACAGCAGCACTAATCACAATAGGCAAAAGGTGGAAACAACCCAAGTGTCCATGGATGGATGGATGGATGGATGGATGGATGGATACACAGCGCAGGGTCCATACACACAGTGGAATATGACTCAGCCGTGAAAAGGACTGAAGTTCTGACACAGGCTACCACGTGGCTGGACCTTGAACACGATGCTCAGTGAGAGAAGCCAGACCCAGAAGGACACACAGTGTGTGATTCCGTTGGTAGGAAACGTCCAGAACAGGCCAATCCATAGAGACAAGAAGAGATTCATGGTTGTCAGGGGCTGGGGGAGGGGGAGGGGGAGTGACTGCTCACGGGGACGGGATCTCCTTGGGGGGATGAGAGTGTCCTGGAAGCAGACACAGGTGGTGGTTGCACAACACTGTGAATGCACTAAACGTCACTGATGGTAAACTTTACGTTACGTGTGTTCTACCTCAATGAAAAAAAGTTAAATTGAAAAAGTCTATTGAAATGGGAATACTGAGAATCCCACAGACGGAACGAGGCATTGGTGGGTGGAGCTTACAGATGTCCCCGCCCTATACTCAAACTCTCTAAGTTCGCTTGCTGTGATGTTCCTGTCCTCAGCCCTTCTGCTGGTGGCTTTGTCCCAGCTGGGGGCCAGTGTGTGGTCACCGTCTATGTCCCGTACCCCACAGGCAGGTGTCCTTCACGAGACATAGCACATGGGGCCAGTCCCACTGCACAGAGCTTGGGCTTGAGGTGATTTCCACACACGGCAGGTGGATTTGGGGTTCCACAATTTGGCGTTTCTTGAACGAAAGGCTCTTAAAAGAGACAGATATTCTCATCTTAAGACGTATAATGGTGCAGAATGTCTTTGAAAGGTGTCATATTTCATCAGTTACCACTGCTTAATTATTCACAAGGAGGTCTGCAGGCTTTTCTGGCTGTAGTTGCGTTACCTATGTAGATGCTGGAAATCCGGGGAGCAGCGGGCGTGGGGGGCTTGCTCTAGGCACTTCCTTCCACTCTGTTTGCAGAGTCAAGGCTAATTGTCCCCTAGGCTGGGGACACTGGGGTGTATAGTCCCTTGGGATGGTCCTGCGATGCCCTCTACTATGGGGCTTCCAATTTCCATAGTAGGAGCAGCCACCCAGCCCCTGAAAGACTGGGATCGCAAGCACCTTTCAGGATGGAAACCACCAGACATGCATTGGAGCTGGTCCTTTTCAGTATCATCCAAGACTTTTAATTGGATGTTTATCCTCAGTTTAATGATTGGGGTGGTAAACCATGGGAGTGAAGGCAGGGTATGACATTGTTACTTTAAAGCAAAATCAAATATGCCCCTGTCTTGTAAATATGGAGTCGGGGGTCAGGGGGTGTCCCTTTCTGATCTAAATCCATAAATCATCCTGGTGCAGATTACACACACACACACACACACACCCCAACATGTATTATCCATTACCTGGCCCACACCTCCCGCTGGTACCCAAGTGCATATATGCAGTAGATGTGTGTATTACGGCTGCTGGTGGCCGCCCCGCGCTCTGTTGGAATACGAAGTGGGAGCCCCCTACCCTCTCCTCACCTGCTTTGATCTGAACACCAGGCTGATCTGGATGCAGGAAAGGCTGCTGTTCTACCCCATTCCCATTCAATCCGTTACACGGCTCACCGTTGGGTGCCTCCTCACCCTGACTCCTAATTTGACAATGACAAAGAACTCCGTGGCGATTTTAAATTTCATAATTTTAATCTGTCAAGCCTGACATTTAATTAGTGCCCTCTCTAACCCGTAGCCATGCGCGCGGGCCGCTGCAGTTGGTGTTCCCTCGGAAAAAAATAAAAAAATTTTTCCGCCCCGGTGGAAGAGTGGATTAATAAATACGGGCATAACTGGCAGGTGTTAAGACAATGTGCCCACGATGGTCTATTAGCCCCAAATCTAGACAGATGAGGTTAATCATATTTTAAAGTGCGGCTTTACCGTATTAGGAGTGATTAAGCTCTGGCTCTGCCCTCACATGCCATGTTCATTGCGAACGTGAAATAGGAGGTCTGGGATGCAGGCTCGTGCGAACAAACCATCATCGACACAGGCACCTCGGTCCTGGTCCCTTACAAGACTCTGTGATGCTGGGTTAGCGTTCCAGGAGTAGCTGGCCCCTCACGGCACCCGGGGATGCTGGGTTGGCATTGCTGGGGTCTCCGGCCCCTTACGACACCCGGGGATGCCGGGTTGGCGCAGCTGGGCATTGCAAATAAGGTGACACAGGCAGGGCTCTATAAGTGGTCAGAGTGCTCTGGGTGGTCAGCGGGGGCGTATTGGAGGTCCCTGGTCTGTTACTGAATCATCTGGGATACAAGTGGGGTTCTCTGGGGGAAAGTCTCCCTCCCAGGTTTCCAGGCTGGTGCCGCCGTCCCAGGAAGGGCGTGCCCATTCTGATTCCCTGATGTGAACCGAGGGTCCCCATCTTGATTTACGTTCAAGGTAGTCTGTTTATTGACGCCATGGCTAATTCAGCTCCTGTTGACCCACCTAAGGCAGGGCAGATTTTTCCAACTGAAACTCTAGGGAAAGCTCTTCTCCCAGGGTAGAAACACTAGCTGCTGTGGCACTCCCCAGAGACGGTCCACTGGGTCTGGAGAGTGGCCAGTTGGTGGCCCCTCCCTCGATGTGGCTCCTGGGTGGATCACAGCAGGGCTGGTGGGGGGTGGCTGTCGGTTGTAGTTTACGGGGGATGTGTTTCAGGCTCCCTGTCTCCCTCCTATTTCTGTAGATGCCTGCAGGCCTCTGTGCAGTCAGAAGCTGCATCCGACCAGTCCTTCCTGAAGATGTGCGTCTTCCCCGTGTGGGAAGATGCATCCAGGTGCTGAGATGTCTGGGTCTCTCCAGGGTCACGTGAGCAGGGCTGGGCAGGGTCCTTACCTCTTCTAAGGGGAGCATCTCTCTTTTGGGGTGAGAAAATCAGTCTCACAGACTGGAAGGGCATCCCCCTAACCTTCAGGTTCCATCTTTGCATTCGTGCATTCCACAAACCGAACAACCCCTGGGCTGCTTGGAAAGCATAGGGGAATGGAGCCCACCTGTGCACCTGGGGCCCTTGCCCTCCTGGGAGGTAAAGGGAGAGATGGCAGGTGCTTTCACGGATGGTTTGCACGGTGTTCGGCGGGGCCAGGGAAGGCAGCATCTACTGAAGCTTATGAGGGAGGTCTGCCTGGTGGAGGGGGAAGTGGATGGCACAAAGGCAGGCACATTCTGGTAAGCACTGAGGAGCTGGGTCTTGTGACAGCAGAACCCAGGATGGGACAGGTGTCACTGGTTGATGCTGCCAGGAGCTCCCAGCATCTATCCCCACCCTTCCTTCCTAAGACACCTAGAGAATAACTTATATTCAGAGCCTCACCTTTTCCCTGGAGGATGAGTAAGTTGCGTCACAGCTGGCTTTGCTCCCCTTCCCAGGAGTTGCTCCAGAAAGCAGCACATGGCCAAGATCTGGGTACAGGGCTTCCCTGGTGGGGCAGTGGTTAAGAATCCGCCTTCCAATGCAGGGGACACAGGTTTGAGCTCTGGTCCGGGAAGATCCCACATGCCGCGGAGCAACTAAGCCCGTGCGCCACAACAACTACTGAAGCCCACGTGCCTAGAGCCCATGCTCTGCAACAAGAGAAGCCACCGCAGTGAGAAGCCCGTGCACCGCAAGGAAGAGACGCCCCAGCTCACCGCAAGTAGAGAAAGCCCGCGCGCAGCAACGCAGACCCAACGCAGCCAAAACAAAACAAAACAAAAACAAAAATTAAAAAAAAAAAGAAAAGATCTGGGTACAGAGACATGAGGGCGAGGGTGGAAGAGAGTTTCTCTTTGGTGAAAACATTCTGGAACTAGATACATGTGGTGGTTACACAGTGCTGTGAAGGTGCTAAATACACACAAATGGTACATGTTCCATGCTTAAAATAGTAATTTCTCTGTGCTGTTTTATCACAATTTTAATTTTTTTAATTTTAATTTTTTGAAATTGAAATATAGTTGATTTACAATGTTTTGTTAGTTTCAGGTGTACGGCAAAGTGATTCAAATATATACATGTATATATGTATACTTGTATAAGAATATATGTGTGTGTGTGTGTGTATATATATATATATATATATATATATATTCTTTTTCAGATTCTTTTCCATTACAGGTTATTACAAGATATTGAGTATAGTTCCCTGCGCTATACAGTAGGTCCTTGTTGATTATCTATTTTATATATATGTTAATCCCAAACTCCTAATTTATCCCCCCTCCCCTCTTTCCCCCTTGGTAGTTTGTTTTCTATGTCTGTGGGTCTACTTTTGTTTTGTAAATAAGTTCATTTGTATCATTTTTTAGATTTCACATGTAAGGGATATCATATATATGTCTTTCTCTGACTTACTTCACTGAGTATGATCATCTCTAGGTCCATCCATGTTGCTGCAAATGGCATTATTTCATTCTCTGTTTATGGCTGAGCATATCATAATTTTTAAAAATGGAGTATTATTCTGATTCTCAGTAGCCCATATTAACACAAAAACCCTCTCTTTAAGTTCCCGGATCTCCTGATAGAACTTTATAATATTGTGTTTCCTGGGACCTTGCATGGTCATCTGGTCTACCCTGACTTTCCACTTGGGAATGATAAACACTTTCAGAGCTGTCTCACGTGGCCTGCTCTGGGGCAGTGTCATCCTGGGTGGTCACTCTCTGGACACAAGATTTTCTTGTTAAAAGATAGTTTGTTATCCCAGTAGTTTCCAAACCAGGCTTAAAGGTCCCCTGTCCCCCATTCGTTGCAACCAGAGAGATCACTGATTCATGTTTATGTATTTGCTCTTTCAAGCAATGTTTTGTATTGAGAAGTTTTAAATTAAAAATATAAGGACCACAGCAACCTAAGTATCCATTGACAGATGAATAGATAAAGAAGATGCGGTACATATATACAATGGAATATTACTCAGCCGTAAAAAAAGAATGAAACTTTGCCATTTGCAGCAACCTGTATGGACTTGGAGGGTATTATGCTTAGTGAAATGTCAGACAAGGAAGGGCAAATACTGCACAATATATCACTTATATGTTAAATCTAAAAAATGTAACAAACTAGTGAATATAACAAAAAAGCAGACTCACAGATACAGAAAACAAACTAGTGGTTACCAGTGGGGAGAGGGAAGGGGAAGAGGCAATATAGGGAGAGGGGATTAAGAGGTACAAATTATTAGGTATAAAAGAAGCTACAAGGACATATTGTACAGCACAGGGAATATAGCCAATATTTTATAATGACTATAAATGGAGTATAACCTTTAAAAATTATAAATCACTATATTGTATATCTGTAACTTGTATAATATTGTACATCAATATTGAAAATTGTATTTTTCAATTTAAACAATACTTTAAGATATATAAGGAGCAGTCTACAAGCCAATTGTTAAAGTCTTTCGGATTTCAGCAGTTCCGTGGGTGGGGCTGGGATCCACAGAGGGGCCACACCACACCACGTGAGTCCCCATGGAGAAGCTGCTGTGGGTTGTGTCTCACCTTCTTGTCCTCTGGTTCACCTGATGGAGGATGCAATTGCTCTGCAGCCTCTTGTGTGCAAATCGCTGCAGAAACAACTTGATGTATCTCTACAAAGAAGGGTCGAAGTTTAGGTAGATAAGTCCATGGTAAAATGCAATGAGCTGGGCACACCTGGGCAGGAATCAACTTGTCATGGTTGAAATGAGGAACCCTACGACCTCGGACACGTTTGTGAACTTCCATGGTGAATTTAGTATAATCCTGTTGGCAGCACTGTTGGGAAGGTGGGCGGTGATACAGGGCTCTCTCGGCACCCAGTCAAAACTCACTCAAGGGTGATTATGTTACCCACCAGGGTTCTTGGCCTCCTTACGCAGTAGAAATTGATCAGAGGCCAGACAAGAAATTCAGGCAAGGCTTTATTGGGGTCCCTGCTGCAGCGGGGGGCAGCGAGAACAAGTAACAGGTTCCCTTGCCCCGCTCCCCGAGGAGGAGGTTGCTGGTTCTTTCTATGGGGTGAGGGTAGGGGTGTGTCCAGGGGTCGGGCCAGAGGGGAGGCTTAGGGAGGCTGCCCACCCCTGTGGTTGTGTCCAGTGCAGGGGGCATGAGCAGTGCCCTGCTTTCGCTCCCACCCCCCTGCTTTTGCTCTTGGCTCTCCAGAGGTCACAGGTGGGTTTTTTGGTCTTTTTGTATCTTGTCCGTAATTTGCCCCAACTGCGCATGCACGCAGTTATTTTTAGTCCCTTATAGTTTCTTGGTATCTGTTGCTGGAGGAGACGTCTGTCCAGGTGCAAGCCCTGCAGCAAAGGGTCCCAGGTCTCAGATTCCAACCTGTCTCAATTATTATTAAAAGAGGGATGCATGAGAGAAGGAAGCCAACAGAGATGAGGCTTTGCATCCGCATGTCACACGGTGTTAGCTGTTTGATTTGGGACAAGCTATTTAACGTTTGCTCACTCCGTTTCCCCATCTGTAAAGTAACACTACTCATGTCTGCTTTGCAAGGAGGCTGTAAATACTGCAGAAATGAATCAGGATGGTAAAGAGGCTGGAACAGTGCTTGGCATCTGATGCTGCAATTACTGAAATCTCCCTGAAATTTGGGTTTGCTGGAGTAAAATGAAGCATCCTCATACCTTGATGTCTTACATTTTCTCAGCAGCTCTGTCTGAACACTGATGCTTTGTGCCTATGGAACATAGAACTAGTGGGAGTAGGGACAAAATGTACACTTTAGAGTCCCCTTAAGTAACATCAAGGTGAGCTTAGGTATGCACACCTGCTACCACGGATACAGCAAAGGCAAGTGACTTCGTGTCTGGTACTGGAAACAATGATAAAATTAGAAAACTGTGTAAGCACAGACATTAAGAGTAACATATACACACTACTGTGTATAAAATAGATAGCTAATAAGAACCTGCTGTATAGCACAGGGAACTCTACTCAGTGCTCTGTGGTGACCTAAATGGGAAGGGAATCCAAAAAGGAGTGGACATGTGTATACGTATGACTGATTCACTTTGCTGTACAGCAGAAACTAACACAACATTGTAAGGCAACTATAATTCAACAAAAATTAGTAAAAAAGAATCTACAAACAGAAAAACAAAAAGGAGTAATGTATTTCTCACTATGCTGGCCCCAACTATGACTTCCTATAATTGGAATTATTTTGCAATCTGCTCCCGCTTCCGCCTTGCTTCACCTTCTGGCTGTGTGGATGCAGTCCATAAAATTTGGATTTTCAATGGGCAGAGACAGATCGCCTTGGATCCTGAAAAAATGTATGGGGTGGCTCAGATGTCAGTGTCTGGTTTAACGGTCCACCGAGAAAGTTATTGGGGCCGCTGGGTTCTGCTCTTTCGTTTAAGCCTGTTGCCAAGTCTCTGGTGAAGCCCGGGGCTTTAAATAACAAGTTGCAATGAAGACGGCTTTTCAGACTTTGGGATTTGTCTCTCCCTCTCGCGCAAGGCTGTGCATGGAGAGGCATTTAATCAATCTTATTTGTCGACGATAGTTTTATAAGGCAGCAGGTTCGCCTCCCCAGTGATCTATGAGGATGGCTTACTTGCTACTTTGCAGATACACATCACGCACGTTGCCTGTGTAGGTTGTGTGTGTGGTTCCCGTGTGCATAGCTGGTAGGAAGTACATATGCTATTCTGGGGCACAAGTCCTCAAGAGCTGTCCCCAGGCTAGATGCTCACCATCATCCCATTCATAAGATCTTAATGCATCCCTTAATTAACTTTTTAGAGCAAGCTCTTCAGAGGCAAAGGAAAGGATACCAATAAGACCTCCTTCTTACTCTTGGTTGAAGGCAAATCATTTATTTCTGGAAAATAGTCCTATTTGCAGAGCTGAGGGACAGGTGGTCTCCAAAATAGCTGCACCATCTCTTTCTTCTGTTCCCAGGTATGTTGGAATAAACCCAACCCATCATTCCTTTATGACCCTTTTTTAAAACAAGCATTTTTATATTTAGTTTGCTGCTATTTTGTTTAAAAGTTTTTTTCTTCCTCCGTAAATGAGGTCGACCTGTAATTTTGCTTTTTAATAATTCCCTGCTCAGTATTGACCTCATAAAAATGAGTTTGGGAAGTATTCCCTCTTGTTTCAGATGCTGGAAAAGTTTGTATAAAGTTGGCTTTTTTTTCTTCCTTAAGTATTCATTAAATTTACTAGCAAAGATATCTGAACCTGGTAATTTCCTTGTGGCAAAATTTTAAATTATACAGTAAGTGTTTTGAATTCATGTTTTTATTTCTAAAAACTTGTCCACTTTATCTAAGAATTAAAATTTGGCCTAAAGTTGTTGTTTTTTGTCTCTTTATTTTTTAAAAGAAATATAAAGTATCTACAGGCATATCTTTCTTCTCTTAATATTGCTTTCTAATGTCTCTTTTCTGTCTTTCATTTTTTTCTTGATAAGACTTGTCAGGGGTATATAATTTGTATTAGTCTTTTCACACAGCCCATTTTGGTTCCGTTGATTTTTTCTGTGTTACGTTCATTATTTAATTGATTAATTTCTGTTATTTCTCTGGGTTTCATTACTTTTCTGACTTTTTGAGATGGGGTCTGAACCCACTGATTTCCAGCCTTTCTTCCTTTTTATAAAAGGATTTAAAGCTGTAAATTTCCCCCCACAAATCTGCTTACACTGCACTTAAATTTTGATAGGTCATATTTTTATAACCATTCTGATTGAAATAGTTCCCAGTGTTTGTTTTGATTTCCTCTTTGGCTCGTGGGTTATTTGAAAGTGCAGTGCTTAACTTTCAGACTTAAGGGATTTTCTAGTTATCTTTTCATTATTTACTTCCAGCTTAATTGCACTGGAGCTGGAAAATGTACTTTATACGATTTCAATCCCCGATGTCTGTAGAAATTTGGTTAATGGCTCAGCATATGGTTAAATCTTGTAAATGTTTCATGGGTGCTTGAAAAGGGTAAATATTCTGCAGTCATTGGTTATAGAGTTCTAAATCTACTCAGAGGCAAAACTCAGAGCACAAGATTTGAACAAAATTAAATTCTTAAACCCATAATCGGGCTTTGACATGCTTATTCTCTCTACTACTAAAAAAGTACATTAAGATGTCCTAATAAAACTGTGGATTGCTTATTTTACTTCCTCTAAGTTTTGCTTTATATGTTTTGAATCTTTGTTATTAGGTGCATACAAGTTTGTAATTGTTTTGTATTCCTGGAGAATTGAGCCTTTTATCATGAAAAAGTTTTTCTCTTCATCTTTAGTATTTATTTAAGTTCTACTTTGATACTAATGTAGCCTCACTAGGTTTTGTTGTTCTTGTTGTTAGTATTTGCATAGTACAGTCAATTATCATTATTCATGGTAGATGTGCTCTATGAAGTCCCCATAAATAATAAAATTAGTGAAGATGGACCCTTTGTTCCTAGGGAAAACATGATATTAAGTCCCTATGATCCTCTGGTGACAACATTTCATCAACAGATCAAAATGTAGCCTTACTTTATCACGTTTCTTCTTAAAGACTCCTCGTTGAATACATTATTGTGGATTCATCCACACTGAACTCACAACCAACAGCACTATAACTCTTGCCTGAACCAAGCTCATCTAACACACATATTTTCTCCGTAAAGCACAGCACAGCCTTCTTGCACTAAGTAACACCAGCTAAAATTTCTTCACTTGCTTAGGGCCCTTTTTAAATAGCAAAGTCACCAACAAAAAGCGCACGAATGCAAAAAAAACATATCCTAAGGTAGACCGAGAAAAAGAAACTGGTTTACAGTCTGAGAGTTGAAACAAGAAGACAGAGCATCACGCATCCAACCTCAGCTGGGACCGTGCACCTCAGGTGACTCACACTTCCCACCACACCTCACATGTCTACAAATAAGTGGGAAAACGTTGTGAGTATCAATTTGGGGTTACACATAAATTTTAGCAAGTAGACAATTTTGCAAATACAAAATCTTTGAAGAATGAGGAGGGACTATTTATTTTCCCACGTCTTTATCTGAACACTTTCCTTACATTTTAGATGTCTCTTAGGCAGCCTACAATTGTTTTGTTTAAATCTAGTTTGATGATCTCTGTTTTTTTAATTGGTGCATTTAGCTGATTTACAGTTAATATAATTCTTGATGTTTTGGAGTTAAAATCCATTCCTCTTTCTCACTAGCAAAACTGCACCAGCTCTGAAAGGTGAAGATGTAGCTTATCAATAGGGCACATGAAGAATCTGATGATTCTTCTTGGGGGGATAGTTAACGTATGTATGTGTACATGTATGTGTGTGCACATGCGTGTATAAGATGTGTGACTGTTTTGGGTGTATGTGTGTACCTGTGTGAGAGATGTGAGGGTTCCTGATGTGTATGTGTGTGTGAGAGGTGTGTGTATATGTGTGTGCATGTGAGGGTGTTTTTTGAGTGTGCATATGTGTGATGGTTGCCAGGAATACCGATGTGGTGTCAGACCATAACATGGGGTCCCACTTCATCCTGAGATGGTCAGCCAGCTTCTGGAGGATGGCCTGGTGGTGGTAGCCAATGATACACAAACTGGAGCTGAGCAGGACAGTGGGACGCTGGTGGAGACACTTCTAGAATCTTCTGCATTTGGAGAAAGATGGGGGGTCTGGAGGTATTCAGCCCAAAGAATAAAAACCTCCCAGGAAAAGAAGAACTAGGCAAGGCTGTGATGTTTGCCTGCAAATATTTGAAAGTCAACCACGTGGAAGAGCCATTCGGGCTGCCCTTTACAGTCTAACATACAGGATAAGGAATCATGCACCCAGGAGACCAATTTCAGGTCCCCACAAAGAAGGGATGTCTAAACACCAGAGCTGTGCAAGGGAGAAATAGCTTCTTAATGAGGGGGTACGTCTTCCATCACTGGATGTATGCAAGCACAGCCTGAATTCACGCTCAGGGAACACTGACAACAGGTCCAAGCAGCGGTCAGAGGCTGAAGTCCAAGACCCAGCAGGTCTTTCAAAACCTTGCAGTCTGGGAGAAGACAATTCATTGCTGTGTGCGCCAGCACCCTCTCCTCACTTCTAGGAATGCCAGATGAATCTCTTCAAAATTGAAAATGCCTCTTTGCATCTTTTTGGACCACAGAACGTCTCCAGTGGAAGGAACAGCCACATCATCCTGGGCAGAGGTGGCAAATTCCTCGTAAAATGAACGATTGTACAATACGGCCTTCACCTGAAGCGCCACATTACCCGAAATTTGTCCCTGAAGGAAACTGAGCAGTTTGTAACAATGCAAGAAACGCGAATCCTTGCAGTCCAATTTCAGTCCAAAAAAAAAAAAAATCCTGAAAGATCAGATTTTCTTTTCTTATGATACATTTAGAAATTTAGTCCAGAATAATCAAGCTTTTTTTTTTTTTTTTTTAAGTCTGCATTTAATCCGGGAAAGTCTCAAGGGCCTTAAATTTCCAACATAAAACCGGGACAACTTTCGGAACTTGGCATGATGCTCTTTAAAGTGGAACAGCAAAGCAAAAGAGGTTCTCGGATAACTTTCCATAATAAACGTCTCGGGGCAATTTAGAGAAAGAACGGGAGACCCTTCAAAATTTCACGAGGGATTAGGAAAAGATAATAGTGATTGCCAGGTGGGGAAAATATCCTGCTTTCTTTTTTGCAAGAGGGATTGAGGAAGGAGATGAGATTTTCAAAAGGTCTTCTCTCCTCCTCAAGGCAGACAATAACATCCCCCATCTTTCGTGGTGCCTACATTTCTTGCATTGTTCTCTTGTACACAATTATAGTTGCTTGCACCTTCTCGCCATTAGACCCGGACTCTTTGAGGACGTGGCTGGTGACTTTCTAAGGAGGGTTTACGAAGGGCGTGGTGGGGATGCCGTATTCACCAAGTCTTTCATCTTCTGCATTCAGAGGCTCCACCATCTGGAGCCTCACTCACCCTGGAGGCAAGAGCTAGCATTAAAAGGACACCACTGGGGGTGTGGCCACTCATCCTCTGATTTGAAGCACAGCATCCTTTCTTCCAAAGCGAGCACTTTCTGGTGGATTCTGTCTCACCAATGCTGCCATGAATTATTGGCTGCCTTTGTTTTCAAAGGTTGTGAACAGTTCCATTGGGGCATCTTCGCCTTCCCAAATGAAATAGAGATGCAGTAGTTACTTTGCTTGGTCCGAGTAGCTATTGCCTTGGGGATTCCGTTTTAAAATCCTACTAGTTTGGGAAAGATGCTCTGTTAGTTTCCCAGGGCTGCTGCAACAAAATACCACAGATGGGGCTGCTTAAAACAGAGATTTGTGGTCTCACGGTTCTGGAGCTCAGAGGTCTCTGAAATCAAAGTGTTGGCAGGGTTGCTTCCTTCTGGAGACTCAGAGGGAGAATCCATTCCAGGCTTCTCCCCGAGCTTCTAGGGGCTGCCCCAAATCCTTGGCTTGCAGCTGCATTGCTCCCATTTCTATTCCATCTTCATGCGACGTCTCCTTGTGTGCTCGTCTGTGTCCAAATTTCTCCGCCTTATAAGGACACCAGCCTTACTGGATGAAGGCCCACCCTTCTCCGGTATGACCCATCTTAGCTCACTACATCTGCAATGACCTTATTTCCAAACAAGGTCACTATTTGAGGTCCTGGGGGTAGAACTTCAGCACAGGAATTTGGGGAGGACGCAGTTTCACCCCTAGCAGATGAGGATACAGGTAGACACAGCATGATAACCCCCTTCTCCCCCTCCCTGCCAAGAAAAGGACAGACGATAAATGCGTTGAGACGCAGGGGCGCAGGCAGTGCGCAAAGCTGGTCTGAGTAATTCACAGAGGGTCTGGGGGGCTGGACCCCAAATGGGCAGAATGAACACTGTGTAACTCAAAGAATTATAACGGCAGAATTGTGGAGCAGAAAGCTAGAACTGAGTGAAAATGTACAAATATTTGTAGCTAAGGGTATCGTTGGCGCCAGGACCCAGGAGAATTGCCATCCACCTGAAACTCAGTGGGACCGGGTACTGTTGGAAGAGTTAATTGATTTTTGGCTGCGATTCTGGGGAAGACAGGGTGTAAGAACACATCAGGGGGTAGGGTGGAGGTGGGCGCTGCACCTCGGGAGCTGTCTGGGAAGCGCGGGCGGGCAGTGGAGAGTCGGGGTCTATGGAGTGGGCGGGGAGGGGGGAGCCGTGGTCCATGAGGCACAGCTGGGGTGCCAGGAGCCTGGATTGGGGTGGAGGCTGTCGTCTCCATTCCCCCCTTCCCCATATGGCATTGGGGTCCTCAGGTGCCTGCAGTGAGGGGCTAGTTCAGAGCTGCTGCTGCTTTTTTTTTTTTTTTTAAATCATCTTTATTGAGGTGTGATGGACATATAATATCGTGATGATTTGATCGCCGTTTATATTATGAAAGGATTTTTCCCCCCAAATCTGGTTAATGAAAACATCCGTCACCTCAGGTATTTATCTTTTTTCTACTTTGGTGAGAGCATTTAAGTTCTAGTCTCTCAGCAAATTCCAATGATATAAAACATGGCTGTCAACCATAGTCACCATGTTTTGCATTAGGGGCTTAGCCTGTATTCCTCTTACAGCTGAAAATTTGTTCCCATTTACCAACCTCTTCCTGTTTCCCCAACTCCAAAGATGCTTCTGTTTTGTTTTTTTTTAATTGAATGAAAGATTCTTTAAATTCGATAGTGCTTTTTTGCAAGTTTCAAAACTGTCACACACATGATTTCATATAATCCCATAGTAATCCTTTTTCTCCCCTACTCTTATCTTGCCCGCTCTCTCCCCACTGGGACCCACTAGTTTGTTCTCTGTATCTGTGAGTCTATTTCTTCTTCATTATTTTCTCTGGTTTGTTTTATTTTTTAGATTCCACAGATAAGTGATATTATATGGTTATTTGTCTTTCTCTGTATGGCTTATTTCACTAAGCATAATACCCTCCAAGTCCATCCATGTTTTTGCAAACTGCAGAATTTCACTTTTTTTTTATGGCTGAGAAATGTTCCATTGTATGTATATATTCCACATCTTCTGTATCCATTCCTCTTTTTTTTTTTATTAAGGAAATGTGTTTTTAATAAATTAATATTTTTGATGGACACTTAGGTTGCTTCTATGTCTTGGCTGTTATACATAGTGCTGCTATGAACTTTGGGGTGCATGTGTCTTTTCAAATTAATGGTTTTGGGGGGGTTTTGGGTATATATACCCAGGAGTGGAATTCTCAATACTCAATTTCATAGCATTGCACAATAACGCGCACCCATATCAAAGAGGATGGTGCGTCTTTGCAAGTATGCTATTACATACACCTACATGTTTCTGTATCTGTTTATTTATTACATACATTTATAAAGTATATGTGTGTACCAATTTATATATGTTTTATTTAGATTTTAAATCCATTAAGATAGGTTTATTAATACTGATTATATATACACACACATTTATGGCAGTATATATACATATGTATCTTTGTATACATAAGTGTTTATTTGTAGAAATGCATAGAAATCTTTACATCAATACATATATATGCTTCTGTATTTATGTCTATTATATACATTTGCATCTGTATATTGTGTATCTATGTCTATTTTATTTAAATTTTAGATCTAATTTGAAGTTATTTATAGATGTAGCTATCTATATATCTATATAGATTTCCATATATATGGATATATATGTAACTTTCATATACACATGTATGTATCTAAAAATATGCCTTTATATGGGTTCTGTATTTATGTCTTTTTATATACATACTTTATATGTATGTATGGATGGATCTATTTATAGCTATTTTATTTAGATTTTTAGATCTATTAATGTAGATTTATTTATATAGGTGCCATATATTTTTATATATGGAAAATATATATACATGTGTATCTTTTATGCATACATGTATATATACACACACGTCTCTTTATATATATACGTGTATATCTTTTTATACAAACACACGTATATCTAGAAAGAGGCTTTAGTTTCAAGCTAAGAGACAGATGATATGTAAAAGCTGTTTCTGAAGAAACTGGAGCCACATTCTCCCCCGCCCCCGCTTCTCGCTCTGACTACATGTGTTTAAATAACAGTGTGCCCTTAAATAGATATTTTTGAGAAGTTGTGGTTAGTCTAGCTTGTATTACATGTTGAGCTTTGAGGGTAAGTGACATATTTTCCCTAGAATGCCTTGTCCCTCTGTGCGTCCTCCTTGGTAGAGGCTTAATAAATATGACTGGTGAGACAGCAAGCTCCATGGCAGGGTGATTATTCCAGTGTGTTTATGCATCTTGCTAATTTTAAGCAAGTAGAGAGCTCATTTATAATGAACGGCCCCCGTCGTAAGAAGCATGGATTTGTCACTCCACACTCTCTCCCCGGCATGTCTGCATTTTTAAAATACAAGTCTAACCAAGATCTCCAAAAGGCATCTGAAAAATGTTTTAATGTGTATAAACCCTTCATTTCCCCATGGTCAGACAGCTCAAAAATAGATGAATGGATTTCTGAAACTTTCCCAGAAAATCCCTCTTGGGCTAAAACTAACATTCAGTGCAGAAAATAATGGGAAAGCATAAAATACTGAAAGAAGGGGTTTAGAGTAGAATTATAATTTCAGTCTAAAGAATAGCCTTGTTATACTGACACGAAACTCATATTTCAGGTAGCGTTAGGAAATCTGATCTGGTGATGCAGAAACTCGAGATGGATTTAGTCATTTCCGTCACAAATCCAAGAACACCATCATAGATTTATAAGACCCTGGACCCCTATTTTTGGAAACAAAATGGTAGCATTAGGGTTTTTTTTTTAAATAAACTTTTATTAGAGAAAGAGTTACCAGCCTCTAAACTATCAAAAGTCATAGTTTTATACAACGATGGCTTCCTTGCCTTGTTTTATCAAGAAATATTAATATTGCTGCCTCCCTACTACACCTTGCCAGCTCTGGCGTAAGGTGACCCCTTATTTTAGCTCCCAAAGAGCACGATTTCTAAGCTCTTGGTAATCAGAAACCAAGGGTGAGAATCTGAATGCAGAGGAAAACGTAACACAGGAAATAGATTCATCTGCTACGTATATTTTAGATGCTGAAAAATGAAGTGCTTTGGACAAAAAGAATTATCAGAGATGCAAGATGGCAGATTTCTCCCCTCCTGGAATGTTCTTCTTATATAGAATTAAAATGAATGGAAAGAAAAAAGGGGAACTTAAGAAAAAAGTAAACGCACTTAGAGTCTCTGTGGAGGGTGAAACTCAGCTAAACAGAGAAACAAATTGGGCAGCTGGGATCTTTCTATTTGGTTTCAAGCTTGTTGATGATATCACCAGAATCCCTTTCATGCTTAAAAAGAATTATGCTAGGTTACCGGTCTTCAATTTCGATTAGATCATGCAAAATGAAAAAACCAGAAGCACTAAGATATTTGTAAGGGTTAGTATTTCAAGCATGCACAAACATTTACCCTGACCTTCCCTTGTGGGATGGAGGTTGTATTTGTCTCTCTGCGTGCCTCCCTTTTCTGCTAATCCTTTTTCCATCTTTGCAATGCAGAAATCTTCCTTCTTGTGGGCTGCTAGAGTTCTTACCCATTTCCAAGTAATTCTATCTTTTAGACAGGTGAGGTTAGAAATGGCAGGTTTATCCTGTGGCCACAGGATACACCATCTATATTAATTTCCTCTTTATTTCTTCTGGCCAAGTCTACTATTTCTCTGAAATATTTTTATGATGATTTAACATGAGTCTTTAAACATTTAAACCACTCCCAAGTGTGTGTATGTTAATTTTCAAAACTGGGGCTGTGTTTTCCATCAATCCTCCCACTCTTTCTTTTTTTCTTTCTTTCTTTCTTTCTTTCTTTCTTTCTTTCTCTTTCCTTTCCACTCAGTGCTTCAACCATCATCCTTGCATTGGTTTAAGGAATCCAAATCTCACCCCCTCTGTGGCTGGCTTGAACTGGTGTCTGGAGCTTTAGTCCTAGAACTCCATCTGTTCTGGGTACATGCACCTGGTAACCTGTGTAACCAGCAAGCCCAAGATCCCTGGGACTTTTCTCTCCCTCAGGTAACAAGAATCCAGAAGGTAGGCTGTATGAGCTGGTGCAGAGTCTCAAAGATGCTGGGCAGATCTCTGCAATTTTTTTTTTTTTTTTGCCGTTCCCCGATGGCTTGTCACAAGATGGCTACTGTAGCTCCTGCCATCACGTCAACATTCCAGATGAGACAAATAAGAAAAACCAACTGACAACATGGCAAAAACAGGGGAAACCATCAAGGGATATTATTCCCCTTTTACAGAATTTGTCTGAAAGCCACACCTGACAACGTGGCTGCCCTGATGTGGAAGAGAGGCTGGAAAACAAAAGAAAAATATGTCATATGTGGCTGGGCGTCTGAAAAATCTTACAAGATTGGAGTTGTGGAGTGAGGAAGGAGGGGAGATGGGATAGAGAGGGCAGAGTGTCCTCAGTACACAGGTTCAGTCGAAAATAGCATCCTCCTGTTTCGTACATCCGTGTAATATGTGCACATAGTTCAACCTACACCTTTGAGCCTCAACTACCCGCCCAGCCCCCTATGAACTGGGGAGAATGACAGACAGTTGCTGCTCCAGTGTCTGCATTCCAGTGCAGGAAACAGACTAAAGAAATGAAGTGAACAAGGTGATGATTCTCGGAAGAAGGAAACCGGGGGCGGTGAGGGAACCTGGCTTCTCTGGGGCGGCTGCGCCCCGTAAGGAGATGATGCTTCAGGTACATCTTCAAAAAGAGGGCTCAGTCGGTCAGGGCCAGGCCAGGAGAAGAGCATTTCAGGCAAGAATCAGCCCCTGCCGAGGTGACAGTTGTGAAGAGCTTGGTGTGTCCCTGGGAGGACCAGTGTGGCTGCCACGTGTGGGGCGTGGAGCTGGGGAGGACGGCCGTGGCTGGGAGCCGGGTTCCGTCACAAACGCTGTGGATGACCCTGGACCATTCCAAGCCATGCAATTTCAAGGTCTGCCTTACGAGGTAGCAGGGCGGTCCTGGACCCTCCGTGCAGAGTGTGTATGCGCGAACAGGTAGGTGTGGGATTTTAGGGGAGCCCTGATGGTGGGTGCAGCAAAGCCGTGGTCCAGAGCTGAACGAGATGGACGGATTTGAGAAACTCTTTGGAAGTGGATCCAGCAGCAACTTGCTGGTGGCTTTGGGGAGATGGAATGAGGATGGAGACGGGCTTCTGGTTTTGGACCGAGTTGTACAGGGGCTGGCAGAGCCCCTTCTGAGTTGGGGAAGCCAGGAGCAAGTGTTGGGGTTAGGGTTGAGTTTGGGGTGCATAGCGGTCATGCAGGGGAGATATCTGCTTGGTGGTTGAGGACAGAAATCTGGAGCATTGGGGATGGCCAAGGATGGACCTGTGTACACTTAGGTTCATTCATTCACGCGTGAGCCCATTCTATCATCTTTGGGATGACGCATGTTTATTCAGCACTTACTGGGCTAGGTGTTCTCCCCATAACCCACTGAGTAGAGGGGCCAGTTGCCCTGCACCGTGTGTCACCGAGCTCCGCCTCTGGGCTGAGCTGGGAGCCAGGGTCAGAAGGAGGGGATGACCTGGTCCCTCCTCTCAGAGAACGTCTAGTCCTGGGATGGACTTCTACGGATGTGGACAGCTGTTATGACATCCAGGTGAGGAGGTCAGGTGTGTCTTGTGGTCGGCTGTCCGGCCCCCTACCTGGAGTAGTGATGACAAGGCACAAATGTTGGTCGTTAGAGAGCTGGCAGTGTGAAGGTGCAGAGGCGGCACAGGTGCCCATCACTAAACTCTGAGAGTGGTGTGCCCCTGGTGGTGGACTCCGTTATGGGGTCACGTGGACCCCTTTGCCTTCGAGTGCGCGGGGACTGGAGTGGGTGGACAGCCCACCTTGCTGCTTCTTTCGGGGGCATCGGAGAAATTAAAGGTGCACACCTTTAGGTGCTTTAGCGGAGCCTCAGAAGGACACGTGGGCAGGAAAAGGATGATAGAAAACTCACAAAGCAGAGCGGTGAGATGGTGTATACAGTCCCCGATGGGCTGAGAGCTGCCCGCAGATCCCGAGGGCTGTCGTGTCCAGCAACAGCAGCTCCCATACCAGCTGCAAAGGGGGCTGTGAGTCCGCTGCCCCACCCTCTGCTGAGGGCGCTGGGTCTGGCGGCCACACCTCCTGCTCTTTCTTCACCAAATCCTCCTCCTTTCTCCCCTGCCCTTCCCCGCCGCCCCCCGACCCCCCGCCTCCTTTTTACTAGAAATATTTGGCTGTTCTCCGTCAGCTATGGCTGGTATAATCAAACAAAGACATTTAAATTGCTCCCAAGTTGAGCATTTCGCTGGGCTTCCCTGGTGGCGCAGTGGTTGAGAGTCCGCCTGCGGATGCGAGAGACACGGGTTCGCGCCCCGGACCAGGAAGATCCCACACGCCGCAGAGCGGCTGGGCCCGTGAGCCATGGCTGCTGAGCCTGCGCGTCCGGAGCCTGTGCCCCGCAACGGGAGAGGCCACGGCAGTGAGAGGCCCGCGTACCGCAAAAAAAAGAAAAGAAAAAAAAAGTCAATGCACTATTTTTAGGAATAATGATAAGGTAAAAGAGGGAAGAGACACATTTCAGAGTTAATTCTGAAATTAAAGAGACATACCCATCAAATATCACAACAGATCTTTAAAAGACTACTTTAAAGAAAACACACATAAATATTGTTCTTTGGGGAAATATTTTGCTCTCTAAACATTTAATTAAATGTTCGACATTTTCAATAACCTACCAGAGCAATAAGTTCTATATTCTGCACACATTAAAGATCCCATGTATATCCCTCCCGAAGCTCAGATTTGCAGCGGTCTCAGCAGAAAGTAAACAGAATTTAGAGCATTACAAAAGTTCACAGAACCTCTGTCTTTTCACCATTTTTGTCACAGCAAAGACTACAATAACAAAAAGAGAAGGTAAAGTCAGCGCATTGCTGAATTTACTGTTCTTACCTTCTAAGATGTAGGAGTACGTCTGAGAATTCCATAACAACAATGAGGAAAAAACACACTGAGGGGAATTCTATTTTAGATGTCTGTTAACAAATGTTACAGGAAATGCGTGGCACCACAGTACGCAGCAGAAACACACAATTAGACAATTATGGCCCCTAAGGAACGCAGATTTGCACCCCAGTCACCCATCTCGAAAGAGTGGAAACATCTGTAGGACTTACCGATTCACTTCAATGTCTCTATTCTTGAATTTTCCAGTAATAAATGTAATCTGTAAGAATAAGTCTTTTGGGGCCCCTGTCAATGAGCATTTCTTGGTGTCCCAAGAAATCCTTAAAAGACTTGAACCATAGACTTTCTAGTTTTACCTACTTGAATCCACTTCACTGGTGTTTGCTATAATTTTGTCATTTCAAGATCACTGTCTACATGGAATCATGTGCATGTAACCCTTTCGGGACTGGCCCTTTCACTCACCACAAGTCTCCGGAAGCGCATCCAGGTTGTTGTGTGTATGTAGTTGGTTTGTTTTTATTGCTGAGTAGAATTCCATGGTACGGATGGACCATATTTTGTTTATCCGTTCTTCCATAGAAGGACATTTGGGTTGTTTCCAGTTTGGGGCTATTTTGAATAAAGCTGCTATAAACATAGGTGTACACATTTTTGTGTGAATACAAGTCTTTATTGTTTTCTGGGATAAATGCTCAGGTTTGCCATTGCTGTGTCATTAGACTGTTGCATGTTTATATATTTTCTTTACAAAGCTGCCCAGTGGTTTCCAGAGTGGATTTAACATATTATATTTCCCCCAGCGTGTGGGTGCTCTGGTTTCTCTGGACCCTCACCAGTATTCAGTATTCCCACAATTTTGTATTTTCACCATTCTGATAGGCTCGTGTTGGCTTTAATTTGAATTTCCCTAATGGGTAACCATGCTGAACATTTTGTGTGACTGTTGAGTTTTGAGAATTCTTTATATATTGGAGATATTAGTCGGTAAGTGGCTTGCAAATATTTTCTCCCCCACTGTAGTTTTCTTTCCATCCTTTTACCAGGGTCTTTTGATGAAGTCCAATTTGTCATTTTTTCCCTTCGTGGATGATGCTTTGGTGTCAGTTCTAACAACTCTCTGTCCAGCCCTACCTCCCAAAGAGTTTATACTATGTTTGTTTTATTTTTCCTAAAAGTTTTACAGTTTTACATTTAAGTCCCTAGTGCATTCTGAGTTCAATTTAGGATAAAGTGTGAGACCTATTTTCTTTCTTTCTTTTTTTTTTTTTTTTTTTTTTTTTTTTTTTTTTGCTGATGGATCACCACCACCATTTGCTTTGCTTCTCCATCTAACTACTTATCTATCTTTGCTAAACTTCACTGAGGCATATTTGTGTGCATTTATTTCTGGGCTCTCTATCCTGTTCCACTGACCTATGTGTCTATCTCTCCAGCCATACCACACAGACTTGATTACAGATTAATGACTTAAAGTTACATAGACTGATCCTTCTCACTTGACTCCTGATTCAGTCATCCATGGACACCCCACACACACCTCCATCCCATCCCCGAGGGACAGCACTGCCCCGTGGGTGTCAATGGGATCAGACACTTCAGACCATCAGCATAACTTGCTTTTGTGATGTGGGACGTCCGAGATCAGGGTGCCAGCACTGCCACTTCCGGGTGAGATACTCTTCCTGGTTTGTAGGTGTCCACATTCTCGCTGTGTCCTCACACGTTGGAGGGAGAAAGGAAGCTGTGGTCTCTTCTTCTTATAAAGACACTAATCCCATCATGGGGGTCCCACCCTCATCTAAGCCTAATCACCTCCCAAAGGCCCCCCTCCGAATGCCACCCCATAGGGAGTTAAGGCTTTGCCCTATGAATCCGGGGTTGGCACTGACATTCAGTCCACAGCACTTGGGATGACCTTGAACTAGATTCAGTCTCCCAAGTTAATCCAGGGCACAGGGGACAAAGCCTGAGTGGTTTCCTTCCAGCCTCCAGATCCACCAGGAGTGGTGGATCCTTGCGCAAGCTGTGCTTGCCGCTGACCTTGGAATCCCATTCCTCTCTCCGCGGCCAAAGTCGGGAACCTTGGAGCAGAGGTGACATTATAAAAGTTGATGTCACGCAGATAAAATCCCAGAATGGGACAGATTTTGCACAGCGGGCTGAGCCGTGCCCTTCAACTCCACAGAATCACCACGAGCGGGCAGGACTCGTTTCTCCCGCCTGTCCTCCCGCTGCCTCCGAAGGGGCAGTAGATGATATTTTGTGGCTTCTTGTAGGGCAGAGAAAGTGACCATTTGAAAACAAGAGACGGGAGATGCCGGTTTCCCTTTTTAAATTCCATTTCCAGAGCGAGACAAAAATACCCCCAAGGGCAAGACAAAGGCTGTAACTCTTGTGTACCTGTGAGGACACCTGAGCCCATGGTTTGCAATTATTTTCTCATTAAGAAGTCGGCCCAAAGAGTGTGTGTTAACACGAGCATACAGTTTAAGGATTAATCAGCCCAGAAAACAGCTGGACGACTCCTCAGACCTACGAGTGGCTGAGCCCACGACCGGGGCAGACTCCTAACTCTTTTTCATTCTCCTTGTCATACGCACAGGACGACTTAAAAATAGCTTTTGCATCCAAAATGCCACCATCTATCTTCCTGAAAGATTCCAAATTTCCCCAAACTGTTGCAAAGAGCTGGATTAAAAGTCCAGCCATCAATTCTGCCGTGGGCACCATAGCTCACCAGTATGTGTTTCCAGGAAGAGCTTGGTGGAACTCATCAGCTAGGGAAATGGGCTTCTAAAAATGTATGTCCCCTGTGGATATGTCCAGCGGCCCTGGCTGGCCCACGGAGCATGTCTATAATTCCCCCTAATTTTGCTTTCAGTCTCACTATGCTTCAGTTGGATTAAGGAAAATAATCAATGTTCTTAATACAGTATTTACTTGTAATATTTTCAGTGGGCTGTGAGTTAGTTTCCCCGGGAAGAAAGATGATTTTAAAAATTGCTAAAGGTAATGACTTTTTATAGCTTAATTTAGATTATATTGAAAATTATGAGATGGGGGAGAGGAAAAAAAAAAAAAAAAACCCAGAATCTCTGCTACCTTATTAAGCATCTCCTCGTGTTTGCAATTTAAATACTACCCTCCGTCATATATTTTGCGTATTCATATTTCAACAATAAGCATTCATAGCATGCTAATATCTTTATTTCCATACTGTGGCTTTAATGTACCACGGGGAGGCTGGAAGCAAAGTTCACCCAATAATTATTTCCATCAGAAGTAGCAGATTTTAGAGAAGGCCTCTGCCATTTCTTCCAAGGTGGAAAGATCATTTCTTTGGTTCACTGGTTCAAAGTAACTCAGCTTTGTCAATCCCAGTCTCCTAACGTATCCCTTCCCCAACGTTTCCCCTCTGGTAACCATGAGTCTGATTTCAAGATCTGTGAGTCTGTTTCTGTTTTGTAAATAAGTTCGTTGGAATTAACATACACATACTACTATGTATAAAATAGATAAGTAACAAGGACCTGCTGTATAGCACAGGGACCTCTACTCAATATTCTCTAATAACCGAAATGGGAAAAGAATCTGAAAAAGAAAGGATATACATGTACATGTCTAACTGATTCACTTTGCTGTACACCTGAAACTAACACAACGTTGTACTCTACTCCAATATAAAATAAAAATTAAAAGAATAAAACTAAATATCAGAGCTATCCATCCTTTCAAAAGGGAGTTTCTGACCCACCTGAAGGCACCCCTCTGCTTGTCTGGATTCCGCTATTCAAGGGAAAATGGTGATCACATCTGTAGGACGATGGTTGTATTTTTTCTTGGCGAACAGCTGCCCAAAACGCACAAGGAAGAAAAATCTTTCCCGCCTCTGCTCGCTGATGGGCAAAGGGAAACTATACGGGAACTCCAGGAGCCTGAGCTCTGAAGACGGGGTGGGGGGTTCTCCACCTTGGTACAGACAGCAGGGCCCCCACCGGCCTCGCCGTGTTGTCTGTTGAAGGTGAGGTGTGAGCCCCACCTCCCGGACTTCACAGGGACTCCTGGACCCTGCAGCCTTGCTTCAGAGGGGCTGTGCCTAGGCAACCTGAGCGCGGTGATGAGATAGATGGGCGAGGGAAGGCCCGCGCTCCTCACCGACTTTGGCTGGACGTGACCTTTCTCCCTCTCTACCCAGGTCTAGGTGTGATGTCTTCCCATCGGCATCCCGGTGAACGAGGGATGGGAGTTTCCAGGGAGTGCCAGCCGAGAGCTTGGGTCGGTGTGCACGGGCACAGCGGGGGTTCTGAATAAGGGTCCCACTGCAGGCAGATGGGCTCAGTGTCCAGCCGGCTCGCGTGTCAGTGTCGGTATTCTCTGTCCTGGGTGTCGCCAAGCCCACGAAGAGTCCACTAGTCTGGGGCGTCCAGTGTTTTAACCCATATGTTTATATGTATTTTTAGAAGTTAACAAATATACAGTAATACATGAATTCTTAGGGAAAAATTTGACCAGAAGATTATATATGACAGAAGCATGGATAAAGAAGATGTGGTACATATATGCAATGGAATATTACTCAGCCATAAAAAAGAACAAAATCATGCCATTTGCAGCAACATGGATGGAACCTAGAGATTGTCATACTGAGTGAAGTAAGTCAGACAAAGACAAACATCCTATGATATTGCTTATATGGGGACTCTTAATAAAAGAGTACAAATGAATGTACATACAAAACAGACATAGACTCACAGATGTAGAAAACAAACTTATGGTTACCAAGGTGGAAAGGGGGGGAGGGATAAATTGGGAGATTGGGATTAACATATACACACTACTATGTATAAAATAGATAAACAAGAAGGACTTTCTGTATAGCACAGGGAACTCTACTCATTAAGTTGTAGTAACCTATTTTGGAAAATAATTTGAAAAAGAGTGGATACATGTATATGTATAACAGAGTCACTGCGCTGTACACCTGAAACTAACACAGCATTGTAAATCAACTCGACTCCAATAAAAATTTTCTGAAAGAAGATCATCTATTAAAAAGAAAAGTAATTTGTAAAACACGCAAGGCTGACAGGGGAGGATCAATTCTGTGGCTTCAGCGGCTCGTGCCAAGTACACTTCTAGTCTCTGGGAGGCTTTCTCCTCCCGCTGTGCACTGCAGATCCCTTTCACTGACTGCTGCCTCAGTCCCACGGGCTCTGGGAGGGGCGTCTCCCCCATGACCGGCCTCCTGCGTTCCCCGGGGCGGGAGGAGGAGGGCTGTGGGACCCGCCTGCAACTCCTGCTCTATTTCTGTTCTCTCAGCCTCAGTGACACTTGAACACAGCTGCCCAGACGTAGCTTGGGTCGCGGCTCAGATGACTCTTTTCTTCCTCCCAGGCCATCAGTGTGGATTGGAGAACGGCCGCCGTGGAAGTGAAGTGAGAAAACACCTACACTGACCTTATTTTTCATGTCCACTCAAGTCCAGATGACTGCAAATTCCACGGTGCTTTCTGAACTGAGTCCGGGAGCTGTACCCTCATGGACTGTGCCCTGGTAGAGGGGAGGGTTCTTAGCGAGAAGGACCTGGAATATCCCAAACCCTCCCATCACCTCGTCTGCAGCCTCATCCCCAGATGCCAAGGGACACAGCAGGGACCTGATCTTTCGGTCCCATAATTTTTCCCTGTGGTGTCTCTTGCCTGAGTTTGCTGTTCCTCCTGTTTCTTGATGAATTTCCATTCCTCTGAAGCTTCAGGCTGCTTTCCTTAACTATGACGAATCCATCCAAATCATTAAAAAACATATATATGTTTTCACAGATCCGGATTTCATAATCATGCTAAAATCAGTTTATGTGGTGGCGAAATACCCTGCCTGGATGGAAAGCATTTCTTTTAGAATCATTGTTTCTCTTTAGACACAAAAGTGAGGTATACAAATATTTCCTGCACCCTCTGGCCGACATCTGTGGCTGACCACCCTGCAGGCCAGAGCCGTCCAGCTTAGGGAAGGATAGAGGCAGCCAGCGCGGTCCGGATTGCATTCCAAGTCTCTGTTTTACAGGAAACACGGGCATTCTAAATATCTAAGCACGTGCAATCTGCAACGCGGAAAAACCCCGCCGTGCGTCGCTGTGTACCAGAACGGGAGGTAAGCTCAGATGGGGCCGTCTCATGCTTCTGCTCGTGGAAAAAAAAACTTCTGGAGCCCTAGCTCTCCTGTGACAAGGGATGCCAGATGGCCTCGGCCTGCACGTGAGACCCCCGGGGGCGCCGGCAGCACACGGGCGGGTGTGCCCAGGTCCTGTCCTACTGCCCACTCAACCACCGAACTCAAGACTCTTACTCTCTACTCCACGATTCCGCACGCATGTGTGACTTGGCCCAAACACTCAAGGATGAAAGAAAACGGACCCTCTGGTTTTAAGGAACTATTTATTTATTTTTGTCTGCGTTGGGTCTTCGTTGCTGTGCACGGGCTTTCTCTAGTTGCGGCGAGCGGGGGCTACTCTTCGTCGTGGTGCGTGGGCTTCTCATTGCGGTGGCTTCTCTTGTTGCAGAGCACGGGCTCTAGGTGCGTGGGCTTCAGTAGCTGTGGCTCGCAGGCTCCGTAGTTGTGGCGCACAGACTTAGGTGCTCCGCGGCATGTGGGATCTTCCCGGACAAGGGCTCGAACCCGTGTCCCCTGTACTGACAGGCGGATTCCTAACCGCTGTGCCACCAGGGAAGCCCCGAAGCTGTTGTTTTAAAAACTATTCATCTCCGTGCCATCCAGTAGGACCTGGTTGTTTATCCATTCTATTCAATACCCTATGATAAACCATCATGAAAAAGAATATTTAGAAAAGAATACATATATGTATGTATAAGTGAATCACGTTGCTGTACAGCAGACACTAACGCAACATTGTAAATCAGCTTTACTTCAATTTAAAAAAACACACACAAAAATGATATATCTCAGTCACATTTCTGAAGCTGAGCTGGAGCCGTCTCCCAACGCCGTGATTTGTGGTTGATGAAAACAGACCCTTGATAAGGACAGGCAGGTGGGTCCAGATAAACACGAGAGGCTCAGAGTCCGCTCCTCCAAAAATGGTCTGTCTTGTTTTTTCTTTTAGGGAGAGTTTCCTAGTTTTCGGTGCCTCCTTTGCTTTGTGGATGACTTCCCGAGAAACCCCCAACACACAGACTAACTCATTTCCCTGTCCGGCCAGCTAGATGTTGGCAAAGCCATGGCAGACTTCACTTAAAAAAAAAAAAAAAAAAAAAATCAGTGCCAATGTGGTTCTCCCCGACGCTGCAAGGAGGGTCAAAGAAAGCCGATTTTTCCCCGAGAAGGCCCGTTTCATCCCTGGAACTTAGAACGCCGTATCACCCGATATGAATGGGCTCAGTGTCGTTAACGGCTCGAAATGAATGAGTCAGGGCACGGGGCCGCTGAATCTCATTTCCCTGTGGCCGGGGTGAGAGGCTTACTTGCTATTTTTCTCTGCAAGAGAAGAAAACAAAAAGCCCATAAGGTCCCGTCGAGCCGGCAGAGGTTGGCAGGGAAGGTTTCCTAGGATGGCCGTGTGGTGATTGCAATGCAGCAGGGGCCAATTTCCATAGCGGGTGAGTGGCAGGGAGGGGGCCAAGTGCAGCAGGAGGGAGGCTGACGGCAGGAGCGGGATCGGCCCTGTAGCTGCAGGAGGCCAGGAGGTGAGCCTGGGTGCAGAATTCTCTCCCGCAGGTGCGGCGTCCCCTAGACCTTGGGAAGAAGGGGCAGAGGCTCCCCAGGCTCCCATTTCGTCGCAATGCGCGTCCGGAGTCCTGGTCGACTGGGGATAGCTTCCCCTGGCCCCCCGCAGCCTGGATGTGCATCTCGGGCCTCATCCAGAATTCGACTAATGTGATTCAATCTCCTTCTCCCGGCGGTACCATTAATATTTTAATGTAATCAGAATTTCTTGAACTTGCTTCCATCCTGAGTAACCTAGTTACCTGTCAGCCTCCATCAGCTTGTCATATTAGAAGGAATTGTCCCCTGAATCTAATCTGCTTTAAATGATTTCGGGGGGTGTGTGTCTATAAATCACTGCCGAATCGCCCTGACACAGGGAGGTGTGTGTGTGGGTAAACACCACAGGCTGTTTCTGCTTCAGCCAGCCGTGAACTCTGCTTTATCAACTTATTGATTCCTTCACTCTGGGAGGTCAAAGAAAAAACAAAAGTGTTCTCCTTTACATAGAAAAACATGATTACGGTAAGTGCTGCATGGGAACCACCCACGTTAGGTTACGTTTAGACCTTCCTCGGGGAGCCCGGCTGGGAAACGGGGCGCTCCTCTTTCCAAGAAGCCCCTTCTGGAGTTTGAAATGATTCGTTCCTTTCCAAAAGGTTTATTTTGTCCCCTCTCCAAGCAAAACAGAGCTTAGGCGGATATTGAGGAACTTGGAGCCTGGGGGGAGCAGAGTTAAGCTCTGAAAGGGACCGTGGACAAGACGATAAGATGAGATGAGCCTGTTATACACAAGTCTTCTGGGATCGCGCGTATTTACACGTACTTTTGTTTCCTGTAATGTAACAGCAGCGTCTAGAACACGGGTAAGAAAATGTCCATTGGAATATGTTTGTGTTTTGCTCTCAGAGGTGAAGATGGCGGCAGTGATATAAATATGTGAAAGTGTGGCCCAGAAAAAGAGGTGAGGTGAGACAGGATAAGAGCGGTGAGGCCACCAGGAGCTGCAGGACGGGACCCAGCGTCCTGCTGCCTTGATTTAAGGCATTCAGAGATGCCCTGGGAGCAGGTGACATCATGTGTGTATGACCACACACACCCCCCACACACACAGACGTGCAGACACACACACCACCACATGCACACACAGTAGGACATACACACACCACACACACACACCAGCACACATATACACACCCCAGCATATGCACACAGTCAAGCACATACACACACAACCCAGACACACCAGCACACATACACACAGCCCAGCACACACACACACACACACACACACAGTCATGACAGCTCGGAAGATGCAGACAGAGCCTGCACCCGCTTCGCCTGGGTCTGCGAATTTGCCTCAGACGTCACCAGTAACCACCCTCAGGAAAGTCACGGCCGCCTGGTCCCCCAAGTCGGAGGAAAATGTACAGCCGGGCCGAGATCTTCCTCCACATTTGAACTGAAAGCAGGGCGGGTGCATGTGGAGCGGACAGGCTTCCACGCAGCCCTGCAGACACAAGGGTGTTCCCAGAACAGAAGCTTCCCCAAGGGGAGGGAACAGACCAAGAAATACTTACAGAAATCAAAGACGTCCCAAGTTCCTGTGGAGTGACTCATTCCCCCTCGGCTCCAGAAAGCATGTGTGAAGCTGCAGAAGTCTGAACGGGGAGAAGGGAGCAGCACAGTTACCAGGGAGCGCATTTTTGTGTAACATATTGAATTGTAATACATACGTTTATATAAAATATTGAGTTATAACGCCCACCCTCGGAGCCGACTGTGTCCCAAAGGACCCTGTGTGTGTCTTTCTCTGTTCCTGATCTGATATCAAGGACATCTTCACACGTTTGAAATGAGACAAAACATCGTTTGGGGCATAAAATGCAGAGATTAGAGAGGCATGTTAAGGGTATTTTGAGGTGGGGGCAGTTCTCTTGGTCAGGTGAACGTGGACACAGAAAAACACGCCTGCATTTATTTAGCTGCTCGGAAATGAAAGTGAGCGCAGCCATTAGACCACGCCAGGCACAAAATAGACTCAGTATGATCTGGATGCAAATATTCATGCAGGGGGGCTGTCTTTTGAGAATGCATGTTTCCGGTTTGACCAGTCACATTGCCAGCCCATGCTGAATGGAGATGGAGTACAATGACACTTCACTGACTGTCAAATAAAAATATTCTATTTTTTTTTTAAGTGAAATTAGTTAGGAGAAGGGACTCTAGCTTGGTTCAGGGAACGCTCATTTACGTTTTGTCAACTCTGGATGTTTTAATATAACCCACTCCTGCATTTGGATTTTTTGGGATTATTTTCTTTGGCTATGATTGACTGTCCTTTCTGAATACCAAGATCTAAAGGGGTTGAGGAGTGAGGTGTGGGGGGAATCCAGGAGTGCCAGTGAACAAGAATTCAGTGTGAATTAAGAATGGGTGCTTAATTCAGGATTGGCCTGGTCTGGGTGGAGCAGGACAAGGCGGGAAAAGGGGGTTTAATAGAATCCACGTGGGCTTTCTGAACAGAGAGAGCTGGCGTTGGATTTTCCAAAGCATAACTGGGTGCTTAACTATAAATTATAACTGCACAGGGTAAGTTGGGCTGGAGTAAATGTGACCTTAAGAAGCAACTTTGCCATTCTGGAAGACGGGCAAGATGTTCATGGACAAATATTTCACAGGTCCAACCCCCAGCTTCGCCCCCCACCTGCCGCCCTGGTGGTTTTAAACCAACTCCCAAACTTCAAACCATTTATTCACCTCAGTAACTTGGAAACTGGACATGGCTACACAAAAACTGTCACATTATTTTAGGAGGAACAGCAAGAAGATGCTGTATTTCTCCACAGAAGCTTAAACACCTCTGAAAAAATCTTTTCTTTTAGGGCTTCCCTGGTGGCACAGTGGTTAAGAATCTGCCTGCCAACGCAGGGGACACAGGTTCGAGCCCTGGTCTGGGAAGATCCCACATACTGCGGAGCCACTAAGCCCACGCACCACAAGTACTGAGCCTGTGCTCTAGAGCCCACGAACCACAACTACTGAGCCCACGTGTCACAACTACTGAGCCCATGTGCCTGGAGCCCGTGCTCCACAAGAGAAGCCACGACAATGAGAAGCCCGCACACCCCAATGAAGAGTAGCCCCTGCTTGCTGCAACTAGCAAAAGCCCATGTGCAGCAACAAAGGCCCAACACAGCCAAAAATAAATAAATAAATATTATTTTTTTAAAAAACTTTTTTTTAAATAGAAGTGTTTAGGGAAATTTTCCCAGGCATTTTTCTAACATTTTATTTTACTTTATTTTATTTGTGAGTGTAACTGGTTGGGTTTTTTATTATTTTGTTTTATTTTTTAATTTAAGAATAGTTGGCTTACAATGTTGTGTTAGTTTCAGGTGTACAGCAAAGTGATTCAGTTATCTGTGTGTGTGTGTGTGTGTGTGTGTGTGTGTGTGTGTGTGTGCGTGTGCCCTTTTTCAGATTCTTTTCCATTATAGGTCATTACAAGATATTGAACATAGTCCCCTGTGCTATACAGTACGTCCCTGTCGTTTATGTATTTTATACATAGTAGTGTGTATCTGTTAATCACAAACTCCTAACTTATCCCTCCACCCAACCTCTGACATTTTAAAACAGTTCACTTCCAAATCCTTTATGGCCTTTAGAAGCAGGGCTTGTACTATCTTTTTAAAGTGATATTCCAAACTAACACAACATTGTAAATCAACTATACCCCAATAAAAAAAAATTTTTAAGTGAAAAAAAAAGTGATATTCCAAAGATTGTAGAATTAAAACGTGCATTATGCACTTTATTCCTTTGAATAAGCAGGGCTGGATTTCTTTCCTCGGCGTGTTTGCAGGGTGATAACTTGAAGACATTCTAAAGGTTGCCTTCATGCTCTTGAATCCTTCTTGTGGCTTTGAGGAGGGTCCCCCAGTGTGGGGGACCGGGGCCGAGGCCCTGCAGATGGTGAAAAGATCTGACTCCATCTGGCCGTGGCTGGTTGGTTTGTAGGACAGTCATGGCCATCTCTTGGAATAAACACTTGGCATTAGAAAATCTAGGTGTGGCATTTAAACACAGGGGCAGGGAATACACGGAGGATAAGATCGATTAACTTAGAAGTGGAGACAGACAAGGCTCTTGGAACCCAGATAGGAAAAGAGACTGGGTTATTTACTCAAATTACGGATTTTTGTTTTTCTTTTATTCCCAGAGTCCTAATGGCATGGATTTATCGAATACAACCTGAGGCCGCAATCACTGATTATTCATCAAATAATTATTGCGGGTGCGTCCAGGGCCACGTTTATATTTGAAATATAATTTTGACATGAGGCGGTGAGCTCATGGTAATGAGTCTTACTTTGCCTGAAATCCCATAACTGCCCCCCACTGTGGAACCCCCTAAGAGGATGCTCCTGCCTCAGCTTGAGGGTTTTATATTTTGGAGAACCCTGAGTTCCTTCTCACTCTGTATGCAAAGTCTCATGCATGTTTGTGGATGAAAAAAACAAAAAACTCACATCGATTTTTTTTTTAAGTGAGAAGCAATGTCTTCCTTCTTCCAGAAATCACTCCCTAGAAAATTATCCCTATTTTGCTCTCTTTTCCCATATTGATAAATGTGGGAGCCACTTATGGATTCCCCACCATCCTGACCCGGCTTTAATGTTGTAAAGCACGGGGGTTGCTTCAGGATCAAGGACTGGGGGGACATCTTACTGGGACCCGGCCTTCCTGTATCATCTCTGAGCTTCCTCTTGACACAGAGGAAAGGAAGTTCCCTCCTGGCAACCCCTCCCCACAAGCTTGGCAGAAGGAGCAGGGTCTCCCCCAGCACAGAGAGCATCTCCCGGCGAGAGGACCCCAGCACAAGAGCAGGACTGCCAACCCTCGTGGACCCTTCCTCTCTAAGACTCTCTGAACACACCACCCCTCCCTCTCCCCCAGCAGAGTCGCCAGATAAAATACAGGACACCCAGGGAGGTCTGAACTTCAGAAAAACAGTTTTGTACGTCCTCAGGATACCACGTTAAACTCGCATTTCAAATGAAAACAAAAATTTTTTAAGGGTAAGTATATCCCAAATATTGCCGGGGATATACCTATATTAAAAAAAATTTTTTTTTCTTTGTTTCTACAACATTCAAACGTAACTGGCCATGCTGTATTTTTTCATTGCTAAATCTGGCAATTTGACCCAAGAGCCCCTCGAAAGGAGGGGCATGTTCTGGCCCCTTTGATAAAAGGATGCCCAGAGATGGCTGAGGGGATAGCCCATGTTTGATCAGACACCTACTCTCACCTTAGAAAATGCCTCTTGACAGGGAGGATTTCCTACTTACCTCCTCTGACCTCCAGTGAGTCTGGGAGCAACTTGCTTACATGAAATAAATGGACTTCAGCATCTGATCCAGACATTCGGGGCTATTCTAGGTCCTGGGATGGAGCCCAAGCAGTGTTTTCCTGGGATTCCCCTGTCTTTGTGAAATTTGCTGAAGATTGTTTACCTGCCTCTGGTGAGGACGTTAAGTCTGCAGGCTCCTTCTGTCTCAGCGCCCCCTCTGTGACGGGCGGTGGGTTCCCTACATAAGGCTCCTTCTGTCTCAGCGGCCCCTCTGTGACGGGCGGTGGGTTCCCTACATAAGGCTCCTTCTGTCTCAGCGGCCCCTCTGTGACGGGCGGTGGGTTCCCTACATAAGGCTCCTTCTGTCTCAGCGGCCCCTCTGTGACGGGCGGTGGGTTCCCTACATAAGGCTCCTTCTGTCTCAGCGGCCCCTCTGTGACGGGCGGTGGGTTCCCTACATAAGGCTCCTTCTGTCTCAGCGGCCCCTCTGTGACGGGCGGTGGGTTCCCTACATAAGGCTCCTTCTGTCTCAGCGGCCCCTCTGTGACGGGCGGTGGGTTCCCTACATAAACCTGTTTTATTTTTGTAACTCTGCCTGCTTTTCCCTAAATCGATTCCCCCAAATGCAAACCCTCGACCCCCACACCTCCCCCATCTTCCGCAGAGCTGGTACCCGAGGGCTCCTGTCAGAACATAGAAAGCGGCTATGCCTGTCAGCAGTGAGGGAAGCTGCTTGTCCCAGAAGGCCACCCCGTGTGCAGAGTTTCTGAGGCACCAGGGAAAATTCTGGAACTGTGCTCTTAAGACTCAACTGGAAACCAAGTCGAAGGAAGCAGTAACTTCGTGTTCAAGACATGATTCTCAGCATCCTGAGAACTGGGCTGAAGCTCCCAATCATAAAAGGACGCAAACATTTAAGGAGGGAGGCATCTTGTCCCTGGAACACAGACCACAGTCAAGGAATCCTAAAAACCAGCAGCTTCCCGGACAACGGCCGTGGAGGTCTCTCACAAGCTGCATCTTCACAAATCCCATTTTCCAACTCTCTCTTTTGCACTCACTGCATTTGGTATTCCTCAGGACTCCCGGCGGTATTTCATCGCTTTTATCTGCTCTTTCTGCTGTTTATGTGGACGCTCCAGTAATTCACAAAACACGAAAAGAGCCATGTTGAGCTCCGCAGCCGTGAAGCCGGATTAGTCCTACCTGCTGGAGGTTATGCCAGCACACACGGCCGTAAGCATGTGCCTCGTCACACGCGGAGCAATCCCAGCCCCGCTGGATGCTGGGGGGCGGCCACGCCGGGGAAAATCGGTTCTGTAATATCTGCGAGTCTGCGAGACTCAAGGCTTCGCAGTTTGAGCCCACCTGGTCATTCATCCATCCCGCAAAGCACACAGCTAACAGGGAAACGACACACCATGCCTGAAACCGCTCTGAGAGGGAAGGGTGGGCGCTGAGGAACCAGGTTCCGGAAGACCCTCCACCGCAAGAGAGGCTGCATCTTAAGACCTTTCAGAGATGAGAGTCAGTTTAACCCCAAAAGGACCGTTTCCTTGTAGGAAACAGAGCTGTAAACTTAGAATCCACCTTTCCTGGGCTTTGGGGTGAAAGACAACAACATCTCAAGTTGCATTTCACGGAGAAATTTTCTCATTTCTGCAGAGGGTCCCTCGGTTGTTTTTTTTTTTTCAGGGGCGAGGCCCCTATTACCCCAGAAATATTTAAACTTTCTCCCCAGAAAGTAGGCGGAGAACAGCGGCCAGGGTGAGAGAAAGGAGGGCAGAATTCTCACATGGCTTTTCGAAGGCGTTTTTGGAATTTCATGATGTGGAAACACTGACTGGATGTTTCCTCTTTAAGGCGGGGGTCTGTCCGTCGTGAGAGTTGCTTCTGAGGCAAGTTTCAGGAAAGAACACCGTTTCCACCAGGCGCCCTCCTTCTTTGGCAGCTAAATCAAGAGCGACTGCTTTCACCTAGGGTGGAAGTCCACACCCAGCCCAGATGCGAAGGGTTGCCTATACTGCAGGTGCCAAAGTCTCTCTGTGGTCGCTGACCTTGAAAGATAATGGTCTCTTGTGTTTTGCAATATTTGTGGTCAGATATTTCACTGATTTTTACATCAAATGAACCACCTCCATACCACGTGAATCTTTGACAATTAGTTATTCGATCGTGATGGTGGTTTCTGCTTTGGTCCCTCCGTCCCTTTCCTTTCATGGGCCAAGCAACGCTCCTTAGTAAACATTTTTCTGAGTTTCAGCCCGAGCTGAGCAGATGTGTGTCTCGAGTCTAAACACGTCGGGAGTAAATCTACATTTTATATTTTTTCCTTAATGATTTTTTTAAGCCAGAGGAGAGAATAAAGAAGGCAAGACAAATGGTGGAAACTGTGATTTCCTTTTTTTTTTTTTTTTTTTTTTTT
>NW_006787695.1:2164103-2169424 GCF_000442215.2 Lipotes vexillifer | reverse complement strand
GTTTTTTTTTTTTTTTTTTTTTTTTTTTTTTTTTGTCGCCTGAGTTTGCTGTTCGGACATGTGGCCCCAACACCAGAGGAGGTACGATAAATCTGAAAATGCATGTTTTTCAGACTCAATGTTTTTGCACTTTGATTTATACCCAACAAGATATTAATTCTACCTCCTCTGTGGTACTGCCTTGGACATCGCCTGGCAGAGTTGGAATCTGGCAATAAACAAAAGTATTGAGAAAGGATGCAAAAATTAGTCTGAACATGGGATTGGTGTTGTTGAGTGGAGCCGTGGTGTCCTACATGGTGCTGGAGTTTTCCAGAAAACGGGTTGTGCCTTTATTGTATGTGTCATCGTCCCTGGAGTCCAAGGCCGCCCTGATGCTTCTCCAGGTGGATGACAGCCAAGTTGGGGGACAGCCTTTCTCTCGGGGGACTCCCCAAGCATCCAGGCACAACGTCTGCATCCTGGGTCTCACCCACTGCACTGGGTCTGGAAGCCTCTGTTCCTGGTCCCGCGAACGAAGGGGAATTAACTTCTGAGCTTCACACACTGAGGATGTGTTTGCAGGGCTGGGAGCCTACCCAGCTCCTAAGCTCCAAAAGATGAGGCAGAATGTGGGGCTCGGAGACAGGGTGGGCACCCTTCCCCAGAAAGCAGACAGGAGTGGAGGCCGTATGCTTGGCAACGTCTCATGTGCATCAGTCCAACTGGACCCTCAGCAAGAGCTCCTGGAAAACCCATGTCGTGAAAAATGCATGACACCAACAGTCTGCAGGGCGTCTGAGGTGTGAGTAATGCATGGCGTGGCTGCGGGCAGCTCCATCACCCGCCGGATATGAGCAGCATTGCAGGAGAAGCGTCTGACCCTTCCTGGGGACTCAGGTGATCAGGGAGATAGATGTGTCACTCTGGAAACGAGACTCTTTTTTTTTTTTTTTTTACATCGTTACTGGAGTATAATTGCTTTACGGTGGTGTGTTAGCTTCTGCTCTATAACAGAGTGAGTCAGTCGTACAGTGGAAACGAGACTCTTGACTGTTGTCCTCTAATGCTGAGATGTTGTGGGTTCTGCCCCCGCCCCATGGAGGCTGGGGCAATATTGCACGAGGAAAATGTCTGGGACAGAAAATTGTTTTCAGCGGTCCTGGGCACCATTTGAATATTAAAGAGGGAGTCTGTGCTGCGTGGGTCTGCAATCTTTCTGTTGGAGGTTTCGAGTAGGAGCCCTGCCAAGCAGAGGGCCTGCTGTTGGGGTTCAGGAAGATGAGCTTTGGGGGTCGGGGAGAGGCACCCGCGCGCGCACGCGCACCCACACACACACACGCACACACACACCAGTTGCATTGCTCACACCAACACCATTCTTCCTTTTAAGTCAGTTTCCTGCTCTTGTAGAAAGGCAAAGTAGAAAGCAGGCATGAGGATGAATTACATTAGTTCATTCCCTCCGGTTCCATTTATCACGGAAAAGAATGGCCATTCCCAAGTAGAGGAGGAACCACCCTTTTGGACCATTTTTTCACGATTTCTTTCATAGTTGGGTTTCCAGCTCCTTGGAGGAAAATTACTTGAAGGTTGTCTTTGTTGTTATAATTGTTTTTGCCGACTTTCCCCCTTGCTGGGTCCACGTTGCAAAGGAAAACTACGTTGGGATGAAATTGGGGTTTTCAGCAAGGACCAGAAGAGGTATGCACGTGTGTCCATGGGGGAGGAGGGTATCTGAATATTCCCTCTGGTTGGCTGTCATCGGCTCACCCCAGAATGAAGCGTCTTGGTGCTGTACCACCTAATTAAGGGCAGGGTTTTAATGCTGCCCTTAAAGAGCCAGTGCTTGAAAATGTCTTAAAACAGTCAGGCACCCACCAGGCGCTGGACTTCTAGGGGTATGAATGCCATGCAGTGTTCCAGACCTGCTCCCTTTCCTGCTCGTCCGCTGCCCAGCCCCCGGGACATGCATTTGGAAAACTGAAAAGTCCTCTCCGCTCTGTTGCAAAGGAGTTTCTTCTCTGGAAGAGCCATGGAGGACCTCCTCAAAATTAACTTTTCTTTTCCCCAGGTTCCCCTGCCTTTATTATGCCGCACAGAAGGCAAGGATCAGAAAATGTCCCGAATTGGTGCAGATATGTCTATCACTGGAGGCTGTTTTGGCCAACAAGAAGATGATCTGTTTGTACACATGCAAGGTGGCATCTCGGGAGAGCGTGTGCACCTTCACGCAGGGGCCGACACGCGGGTCTGGCCACCGGGATTCCGTTCTGAGAGCGATGCCCTGTTTCCCGGCCGGGGCACCCTCCTCTGAGCAGGTGGTCAGCTTGACAGGCAAAATGTTAGGCATCCGAAACAAATGATACGTATAAATTATTTGCGAGCTCAAGTAACGGCAATTTGACTTTTTATGAGCCTGTAACAATGTCCCCAGGGATGCGTGTGCGAATTTCTGGAGATCATTGCATTTTCATAGCCTTGGACAGGCTGGAAGGTGCTGCTTTAGGTTTTGAATGTCTCCACTCATAAATAAGAGCCTTTTTTTTTTTTCCTTTTAATGTCTGACTTTTTTTATTTGCATGAAATATGTATAGTCTAACCCGCTCTGAGAAGTCTTCAAGGGGGCTTTTTTGGCATGAAATTTGGACTCTGCTGCTTTGAGAAACATCTCCGGTGCCAGAGTCCAGAGCACCCTTATCAAAGCTTCGAGCTGCTGTGTGCTCCTGGCTGTCTGAAGACAGGTTTACAGAACTAAGATGCTCTAGGGGGTGAGGGTGATTTATTCCAGAACAAGTAGGGTGAGCCAGGCTACTCTGCCTTCCAGCAGCAGATAAGGACCATGGACAGGGCAGCTGGACTCCACACCAGCCTAGAACCACGCTTACTGTCTTCACCGAGAAGTTGCATTTCCAATCCAACTGATGGGAAAACTTAGCACGTGCAGAACAGGAAGCCTTTCCCCTCTGTGTAGGAGGGAGGTGGAGACTGAGGCTTGGAACTTTGAGGGTCAAGACATGTAGGTGCTGCGCTTGTTTTGTGTAAGAAAATACCACAAACATATGGGATTAACTTGTGGGATTAAACAACAGAGATTCATCCTCTCTCATATCTGGAGACCAGACGACTGAGGTCAAGGTGTCCCAGGACCGCGCTCCCTCCAGAGGCTCCAGGGGAGGCTCCTTCCTGCCTCTTCCAGTTTCTGGGGGCTCCAGGCGTCCCTGGGCACGTGGCCGCCTCCCTCCCGTCTCTGCCTCTGTCTTCCCGGGGCTTCTCCTGTGTGTCTGTGTCTCTCCTCTTCTGTGTCTTAGAAGGACCCTGTCACTGGATGTAGGGCCACCCTCCTCCAGGGGGACCTCGTCTCAGACCCTTCACTGCGTCACCTCTGCAAGGACCCTCTTCCCAGATAAAGTCACATTCACAGCAACCTGGGTTAGGACATGGACATATCTTTTTGGAGAACACAATTCAACCAACAAGGTATGTAATTGAGGAAGACCTCTGATTTTTTTAAAAAATGAAGTGAATTCTTTCTTCCTTTCTTTCTCTCTCTCTCTCTCCTTCTCTCTCTTTCTTTCTTTCATTCATTCTTTCTCTCTATCTCTCTTTCTTTCTCTCTCTCTCTCTCTCTCTCTCTCTCTCTCTCACTCTCTCTTTTTCTTTTTCTTTTTTGCAGGATTAGGCAGGGTGTCTGAGACAGATGAGACCAGGCAGGGATGAGAAAGTCCAGAATAGGTGGTGATATCAATGCTGGTGTCTGAAGCAGCAGGTTCGCGGTTGGGGAGGGGTCAAATATGGTAAACGCCCGAAGGTCAAAGGGCTGAGTTGAAGATGATTTCAATGGCCAACGCTTGAACAATTTGAGTGACCAAGTAAATAATGATTTATGGAATAAAGTGAAAATCTATGAGTCTGAAAAAAAAAATCTGTGAGTCTGTACTAATAAAAATGAACAATTGAATATGTAAGTAAATGGACAGGAAGGATCAGCTCTTTGCTAAAGGACATTTCCTTTCATTAATAGATGCAGAAACAAAGGAGGGGAATTTTGAGGAGATGTACTGCATGCGGGTTCAACGCTTCCTCAAATGGAGCATATGCATAAATGAACGGGACGGCTGACAGCGAATACCCTGGTCATTGGTGGGATACGAGGGATGAAGGGATAAGTATTTAAGTCTCGGACTGAATCATGGGAAAGTGACCAGGCAAATCCCAGACAGCAGAGAGCTGGGAAATAGAGTTCATTTCAGAGGCTTAGTGAAAGATTTGTCATTTCTCTTGTTCCAATAAACAGGCATTAGTTCCAATATTATGATGAGTAAACTACAATGCTTTGTCTTTGGAGGGCACTGTTGAGGTTTCAGAGGGTCTTTTTCAGTAGCGTTGTGTTGTTTCCAAATGAGAACGTAGGTGTTGCATGAGACAAGCGGGAGGTGGTGTTTCTGATTCCTGTTTTACAGCCAAGGAGACGTGGGTGAATGTTAGCGGGGGCTCCCTGCAGAGGACTCCCTGAGTGGTTCTCCAGGGAGCTGGATGGGGGTCAAACCTCCCTCCTGTCAGTTCTGTGATCTCCTGGGACAGGGTGGAGGTGGAGAGGGTACCTTCTGGGTGGGCGCCATCTGGGGCAGCCTCTCCAGTAGCCCCGCGGATGGAGTGAGGGCCAGTCAGGTCTGGACAGGACAGACCTGGGGACATTGGGGCCTTCCCCACTGTAAGCTGACTTCTCATCAAAGACACGGAGAGCTCACTTTCATCTGGAGTTAACACCCTGCATCAGGATATTACTTCTTTTTTTTTTTTTTTAATAACAGCTTTGTTGAGATGTAATCACATATCATAAAATCCCCCCATGTTAAAGTATACAATTCAGTGATTTCCCCCCCCCCCCAGGATTGTAATACATCTTTTTTCAGTGCTACATATATGTGTATCTATCCTTTTTCAAATTCTTTTCCCATTTAGGTTGTTACATGATATTGAGCAAAGTTCCCTATGCTATGGTCCCAAAGGTTACATGCACCCCAATGTTCACTGCAGCACTGTTTACAACAGCAAAGACATGGAAGCAACCTAAATGTCTATCGACAGAGGAATGGATAAAGAGGATGTGGTACATATATACAATGGAATATTACCCAGCCATTAAAAAGAATGGAATAATGCCATTTGCAGCAACATGGATGGACCTAGAGATTGTCATACTGAGTGAAGTGTCAGACAGAGAAAGGGAAATATTGTGTGATATTGCTTATATGCAGAATTTTTAAAAAGTGATACAAATGGGGCTTCCCTGGTGGCGCAGTGGTTGGGAGTCCGCCTGCCGATGCAGGGGACACGGG
>NW_006787695.1:2154428-2164067 GCF_000442215.2 Lipotes vexillifer | reverse complement strand
CCGCGAGCCATGGCCTCTGAGCCTGCACGTCCGGAGCCTGTGCTCCGCAACGGGAGAGGCCACAGCAGAGGGGCCCAAGTACCCAAAAAAAAAAAAAAAAAAAAAAGATACAAATGAACTTATCTACAAAACAGCAACAGACCCACAGACTTAGAGAACGAACTCATGGTTACCAAAGGGGGAGAGTGGGGGGGGAGGGATAGTTATGGAGTTTGGGATTGACATGTACGCACTGCTATATTTAAAATGGATAACCAACAAGGATATTACTTCTTAACTGAACTAACTTCTGAATTCCTCTCCAGCGATGTCATGCTCTCACCTGTGACCAGATACTAGGCTGAGAAATTAGCTCTTCGAAAAGGGAGGATACATATTCCATTTACCATGTTTCCCATTGAGCCTGGAGCTACAAATATAAGCTCATAATCACAAGATGGAGAATTCTCATTCAGCATCAAGTTTCCTCTGTGTGCATTTGTGTTTAAATAAAATCCCTCAGAATGTTTGACACTCAGGTGCTGATGTTGAATTGTAAGGGGTCTGGGATGGACAATTATTTTGGTAATGAAACTAAATACCGAGTTTGAAAAAGCTAACCCCCAAACCCAAGGCTTTCCTCTACTTTTCTTAGCAATGCAACCAAACAAAAAACCAAAAACTCAGGTTTTGCTTCCTTTATGTGGATGAGCACACAGGTCGAGGCCAGAAGCGCCAAGCGCTGTACATCCTGAGATGAGACAATGGAGTTTTCACTTATGAAAAATGAGGAAGGGACTTTGGTGTTTGGATTTACCCACCAAAAGGTGATTAATACCCTGGCGACTTTGCTTTTTCACAGCCCGAAGTGGCCCCATTAATTACCTGCTTCCCCCTCCTTAAGAGGACTTAGGCTATTAAAGCCAATTTATTAGACAGTTAAAATTTAACACTCAGGGCTATGCTTATCCTTTTAAATTATGTTTGTAAACAGGAGCCCAAATGGAGGAGGCCTGAGGGATCGGCCAGCGCGTTCCATGACTTTGCTAATTCTAGGTCCCAAATTGCATCCTTTGTTTCACTTTCATTCCCTACAACTACACGTTTCAGACATGTCCCACTGTTGAAAACAAACAAGTGTGCTGGAGACTCAGGATTCCTGAGAATGACAGCTTAAAACTGAAGGTCGTGCCACTGAAGACTGGTAAAGGCTGTTGGTGATTGTTCAGAATGTTTTCACAGTGTTTTCTGGTGAAAAAGAAAATCCAGTTGTATGAATATCTGTGTAATGCATTCAAGGACTACAAGCTTGAGCAGCATTCGTGGTAAAATGACAGAGGACAGAGAATGGATGTGGTGCCTTCATGTTGGGTGTGTGTTACCCATTAGGAAGTTTAAGGAAACAGAATACCCCCAAAGAGAGGGGCTCCCCAGTTTGGGCTATATATGAGAAATGGCCGAAAAAACAGGTTTGAGCAAGTAATAACCTCTAAATATTTGGAATGTCCCTGGAGGGAAGGAATTCCGTGTCTCGCCTGGTTCTGTGTTTCTCCATCTGCCCCCAAAGGCACAGAAGTAGGCTTATGTGGAATCAAGACCACCATCGTGTTGGTTCCAAGTGTAGAGAGCTTTACAGGGACGATTCCTCTCCAGCGACGGAACAGATTGCTTTATTACCCATGGCTGCCAGGATGGTGTTATTCTTATCCTTATCACACATGTATGCTTGATTACAATCGCCTGTGCAAGTATTTCTCATTAAACTGTAAGCTCCATGAAGCTAGGAATCTGAGTGTGTGATCCGCGCAGTTCATCAACAAAACCTGTGGATTCCACTTCCCTTGGATGGGAAGCTGCAGCCACTCCGTTGGGCAGCCTGAAAACATGAGGGCATGATCTGAAGCGGGATGAGAAAGTTCCGCCACAGGGGGCCCCAGGCCCCCAGCCGCCTTCGTACAAGGGAAATATGTCCTTGTCGATTCACATCATAAAATGAAGTGTTTTGCACAACCTTTGATTTGTTGTGGGCACACCTCTTCCTTGGCACCAACTTCGTGAACTTTTTGTAGAATTCTGTGTTTCCCAAATGTGCCTCAGGCAGCTCAGAATCACCGAGGAGGGGATGTGTCTCCAACATGCCTTTGGGCTGCCGTACATGTGGCTGGCGGGGCATGATGTGGCCGGAGAGTGACAAAGGACTGAATTTCCCTTGCTGCCAGTTGGCTGTGGGAGGCAGAGAGAGACAAAGAGGCAAGTAGGAAACAGGCCTGCATCTGAACTAACGTCTGCTGGGTTTAGCGAATTGCAAAGCAACTGCCATGGGATATTCATGGGTTGATGCCAGGCTCGAGTCACATCTTTGTAACTCCTCAGGGCCTCAGAGGAAAATACTCCACGTCACCAGGTGCTCACACTGCAAAGTCACCTCCCCGCTGAGCTGGAGTCCTTTTTCAAAAAGTTTCACTTTCCGGGCACTTCTCCTGGCTGCCATTAGCTGGAGCTTGAAAAGGGCAATAACTCTAATTGTCATTCCTGAGGGGGGCATACAGCCCTGTTCTGACCTCACTCCCCGTGCCAAAGAAAATGCTGGATTACATCCCGTTTTCCTCATTCTCATTTTCCTGCCCACTTAACAAAATTATATTCAATGAGCTGTGGGAGAAATCCACATCAACGGGCCATGTAATGCGATTTCTGGTATATATTCAGGAAGGGGAAAAAATCCTACATTTTCTTTCATTTCTGTCAAAATCAATCAAATTGTACGAAACGAAACGTAATCTCTTAGAAAGAAAATGAGGTATTTCCAGCGAAATAAGCCTCCTCTGCATGGTAACATGTACATATTTAAGAGGTGTCTGTTTTAGTTTTTTTAATCATGCCTAATTAGTTTTTTTTAATCACCCACACAACTAAGGCTCTTGCCTGCATAATTTATGACATAGAGGGGCCGGTGTCAGAAATCAAATGTTGTAAATTAAAAATAACAAGTTTGAGACGAGTGATTCAATTAAAACCCTAGAAAACATTGGATTATGCATAATTGAGAGCTTGTACGCAGGCATGTGTGTCACGCTTGTCAGTTTGGATGGGAAGATTGGATTGGGGCTGTCAGGGGTATTTAAATCAACTCGGTAAAAAAATTAGAAAACAAAGATGATATTTTTTACTAACTTCCAGTTTCAAAAATAACACCAAGAGGTCTTTACATTGAACACTCAGACGGCAAGGCTTTATTTTGAGGGTAAGTTCCAAAACTTTGGAGACCTGGCTGGCTGAGTGCTCAAGCCCAACCGGGATGGACATGACGATGCCGTGTTACAAGCTTTGCAGGACAGCGTAGGGTACCCCTCTGGACGCACTGTAAGGAACCCATCGAATCCTCTGCCATCCACCCTGTCCCACCTTTGCAATTTCTCTGAATCATGAAGCTGTCTCTACACACTGTTTTCCAGAAGCTCGCAGACAGGGTCTTGGCATCAGAGTTACAATGGTCTGGATTGGGTTGCAATTTCCCAACTGGGAAGAGGTAACTAGAAAACAACTCAAAAAGCAGGGAACATTTTTTTTTTTTTTTAATTTTGGTTGGAGTATAGTTGCTTTACAATGTTGTGTTAGTTTCTGCTGTACAGCAAAGTGAATCAGCTGTACGTATACATATATCCACTCTTTTTTGGATTTCCTTCCAATTTAGGTCACCACGGAGCCCTGAGTAGACGTCCTGTGCTATACAGTAGGTTCTCATTAGTTATCTATTTTATACATAGTAGTGTATATATGTCAATCCCAAGCTCCCAATTTATCCCACCCCTTCCCCTTCCCCCCCACCGCTTGGTGTCCATACGTTTGTTCTCTACTTCTGTCTCTATTTCTGCTTTGCAAATAGGTTCTTCGATACCATTTTTCTAGATTCCACATATATGTGTTAATATACGATACATGTTTTTCTCTTTCTGACTTACTTCAGTCTGTATGACAGTCTCTAGGTCCATCCATGTCTCTGCAAACGGCACAATTTTGTTCCTTCTTATGGCTGGGTAATATTCCATTCTATATTAGAAAATACAGAAATGAAGGGCATTTAAAGCCACCCATAAAGGAACATTTGACAACAACCTGGTGGTGTGTACCTTCCAGTCTCTTTGCTATTTGAACTTAATTTTGAAAGGCAAAGATTTACCTTGACAGTGAAGGCGGGGAGGATAAAACATTGGGTAAAGGCAATTGTCCTTAGGTTGCTTTAAAAACCCTGATGTAAGAAATAAAGGCATGAAAGTATATATTTAAAAAAAAACAAAAAGCAGGGAAGAGACCAGAAACTTCTGCAAGAGAACAGATTCTCGGTGAGCATGTGGAAGGTCAGAGGGGTACCGGGAGGGCCCCTGTGAAGAACGGGCCATGGGACCCCAAGGGGGAGGGGAATGCAGAAATTCGTCCCCATGAAGGATGCTCTGGATCGACACAGAGCAGTGGACTCAGGCTTTGGAAGGTGAACGCTCTCCATTTCTCCGTGGGCAGCCAAGGGTGGTGGAAATGTCATCGCCCAGGACCCAGAGAATGGACGGAGCATTCTTCAGCCTGGCTTCCTGGTAGGTGGGGAGAGGAAAGGTCCCTGCCAAGAAAGGGACCCTCCAAGGAGACATTTGCATTCCCTAAGCTGCTCTGAGGGTCTTTGTAAGCTGCCCATTCACAGGACAGCCTCATCCAGGGTAACCTAGTTTGACTGGGGAAGGACCCCAGGGCACAGCTCCTGTAAAAGCAGAAATCCACCTGATGGCTGAAAGGGCTGAGGACACAGGGCAGAGGCCCTCTTCTGCCAAACACAGAGTGGGGTCCCTAGTCCAGCCACTTCATTCTCCCTGCCTCGGTTTCTTCTTTGGTAAATTGGCTCAGTGGTGTGGATACCTGAGTTGTTACCAGTGGGGCTCAGAGCAGAGCCCAGACCATCTTGATTACTGACCTCAAACTATGACGGCTCAGGATGGGTTCCCACGGGGCTTCTGAATGGGTGGATTCTGTGTTCCTCTAAGTGTCCACGTTTCTGGGATGTGGCCGGCAGAGCATCCCTGGGCTCACCTGTCTCCCTGCCTCACGCCTCACTTTGTGGTCAGTAGGGAGCGCTGTTTGCAGGGGGTGAGGCCTCAAACCAGGGCTCAGCTAGCTCACCTTCGGGCAGTGAAGATGTCTCCTGTGATTGGGTTCACAGTGATGGAGCACGTGGAATGCTCAAGGCCCCGGACAAGGGATAAACCGAGGTTTCAGAGGGAGACTAAGTGAGCAAGTAAAGGTGTATACAAGTGGTTTCAGGTAGAGGTAAGCTCTAGAAGAACGTGAAATGCCGTGAAGAGTCCCAGGACCCGGTAGGTCCCTCCATTTATTATATCTGCTTTCATTCCTCTCCAGAATATTTTTTAGTTGTCAGACTGCTCATCTCACTAGCTTTGCTAGACGTTTCTCTAAAATATTCCATTTTTATGCTATTACGAATGGTCTATGTTTTCAAACTGAATGCTTTGTGACCAGGACTTACAACTGTCATGGATGTTTAATATTGATTTTTTTAATACAATGACCTTGCTAAACTGTCTTATTAATTCTAATCATTTATCTGTAATTGTTAAATGCTTATATCTACACTTATGCATAAGTAATGGCATTTTTATTCCTTCTTTTCTGATGTATTTATTTTTATAATTTTAGTTACTTATATTTTTTTGTTATTTGGCTAAGACTTCCAATACCATATTACATAGATCTATGGGAGAGTGGGGTCCTTGTCTGGCAACTGGTCTCAAAGGGAAAACTTTTAGCATTTCACCATTAACTGTGATGCTTACTGTAAATCTTTTGTAAATATTTCATCAGATTCAGAACAACCCCTTATATTTCTAGTTTGCCAAGGTATTTATTTGCAGATTGATTTACTTGTTTATATTTTGAATAAATGCTGACTTTTATAAATTTTTCTGCATTCATTGAGATAACTATGTGATTTTTTCATTTTTATTGTGTTAATTTTTCATTTTTATTCTGTTAATGTTCTTTGAGATAACTATGTGATTTTTCATTTTTATTCTGTTAATGATAATTTACACTGTTAAACCAATCTTCATTCTTAGAATAGACCTGACTTATATGATCTATCATCTTTTTTTTAATATTGCTAACATTTTATTTATTATTTTTCTGTCTATGTTCAGAAGAGAGATTGACCTGTGGTTTTCCTTCCTAGGTTTCATTGAAAGGTTACGCCAGTGACATAAAATGGGCTGTGACTGCCTCCTCTTTTCCTAACCTCTGGAATATTTTGAGTAATACTACCATTATTTATTTCTTAAATATTTGGTAGAATATAGAGGTAAAGGATTTTAGGTCTAGAATTCTTTGTGTAAATGTATATCATTACAGATTCTGTCTCTTCTGTGGTTATAAAACTTTATATTTTCTATTTCTTTGGGTGTCAGTTTTTTAATTGTATATTTTTACAAATGTGTTCATTCTAGCTACCGTTTCAATTTTATAGGCATAATGCTGTTCATAGCATTCTCTTATGAAATTTCAAATGTTTATAGGGTCTGTAGTAATTTCCCAGTTTTTATTCTTGATAGTATTTCTTTATGCCTTCTCTGATTTTATTGATCAATATCTTGGGTTTTTCCCCATATTATTGGTCTTTTGATTGCAATGTTCTATATCATGTATTCATTTACCTCTTTTTTTTTTTTCTTTTTTTGCGGTACACGGGCCTCTCACTGTTGTGGCCTCTCCCGTCGCGGAGCACAGGCTCCGGACGCGCAGGCTCAGCGGCCATGGCTCACGGGTCCAGCCGCTCCGCGGCACGTGGGATCTTCCCGGACCGGGGCACGAACCCGTGTCCCCTGCATCGGCAGGCGGACTCGCAACCACTGCACCACCAAGGAAGCCCTCATTTACCTCTTGATTAATTATGATTTCGTTTTTATTATTTCATTATTCCCACTAATTTATGTGAGTTTTTGCTGGTCTTTTTCTAATTTCTTAAGAAGGTTGTTTTGCACATTGATGTTTTTTCAAATATTTTCTAGTCGCTTTAAAGTACACAGTTTGCACTCAGCACAGTTTTAAGTTACATCCCTAATGTTTTAATGTGTTTTATTTTCACTGTCTTTCAGCTTATAATGTTTTCCAATGCCTATTATGACCCATGGGTTACTTAGAAATTTAATTTCCAGGCATATGAACTTTTCCAGTAATTCTATATCTATATTTTTACTACCTTACTGTGAACTTTCTACTTGTCCCTAAAAGTTTTATGTGTTTTGTTTCTTTTCTTTATTTAGAGTATATGAGGTTTTCGTGATTTATTATAATGACTCTCATGACCACCATCATTCACTTCGAAGTCAAATATTCTTTCATTATTCTTGGGAAGATTTTCCTTAATACTACAACACATACCCTTGGGTTTTCAAAGTCTAATATTAATTGCTTTTACTTTCTTACCAGACAATGAAAATACCTTAGAACATTCGAGTTTACTTATTTCCCCCTGATTTATATACCACTGTTCTCATGCATTTTAATTCTTTCTACATTTTAACTCCCTTGAGACACTATTGTTTTATAATGCCAATATTTATTTACAATTACCCACATTCTCAGGCATCTTCACCACTTCCTGATAAAAAGTCACTTCACTCTATTGTTAATTTTAATGTTCTATTTGGGTCACTTCTCTTTGGATTTCAGAGTTCTCCTTATAGTATTTCCTTTGGTGACAGTCTGTTGGTGGCATAGTTTCTCAATTTTTGTGTCCTGAAAATGTCTTGCTTTGAGCCCATTGGGAAGTCTATGATAGGATTTTTTTGACAGATGAGATATTTCCCCGTACTGAAGGGACAGACCTTGTGAAGAGAAATCGAGCAAGTGTCCTGGGATTCGCTCTGTGTTTTATGTTCTATAGGTGATGGTCAAGGCATAAGCCCACAGGTAATCCACCTGCCAGGTGAGCACTCATTCTCCCAGGATACTCCAGTAATAAGGGGGAGAGAGAGAGATGTGGGGGGATGGAGGGATGGAGAGACAGACAGAGACAGAGAGAAGAGAGGGAGAGAGCAAGTTGTAGATAGAAAAGAAAAAAAAAAAAAACGCACAACCTAAAAGCTGAGAGTTAAGTTTTATTCGGTGGGAAATTTTAGGACTTCAAGCCCAGGAGGCAGCATCTCAAGTAACCCTGAGAGAACTGCTCAGAGGAGGCTGTGGGGGGGCGGTGCTAGGATATCTAGGAGTTTCGCAACAAAGTGCAGGTAGTCGGAACATCAAAAGATTATCATTAATTAAAGAAAACCAGAAATCACAAGTTAAGGAATTTTGCGCTTTCCTATATATGGGAAGATGCAACAGTGTGGGCTCACTGAAATCATCCCTCTGATATGCACCTCAGCTATCTGGGGCCAGTTTCCTGTGTTTTCCCATCCTGAGTTTACTCAGGGCTCACCATCGGGGTGGCTGCAGTCTGATGGCTACTAGATAGCAGGTATTCTTTCCTTCCTGAGTATCCTCAGGGCTCACCGGCTCACCATGTGCTGTGGCTGCAATTGCTGATGACTGTGACATCATTTGTTTACTGATATGGCAGGAAATATTCCATTTCTCAAAGTCATCTCTGGTTCATAGATAGCACCTCTCTGCTAGCACTCCCTGGCCAAAATTTACAGCTATGCAGTTAGACCTCCAAGGTGCAGGCGAGAAGGTGACAAGAAGTGGAGTTGTCAGTACAAACCCACAGCCCCTCTAGGTACATGTTTTAAGCCATCAGGACCTCCTGTAGATAAAAGGGCACCACCTCAGTGGGATGTTAGGAGCCTGCAAAGATTGTGAAGTCCCAGTGGGGATGCCTGAGCCTGGGAAGTTTCCCCGCAGTGGGGTTCTCTGGAGCTGGGTCCTGAGGTCCCAGGGTCGTGGGGTGGCTGTGAGCACCTTCTGAAGTTTCTCCTCTTACAGCGAGCCCTGCTATGTGCAAGGGGATCCCCCCGCTTTCCAAGACTGCAGTAACATTTCTTTGGGAATTTGTTTTTGGTTTTGTTTTTTTAAACATTTTATCTTATATTGGAGTATAGCTGATTAACGATATTGTGCTATTTTCAGGGATACAGCAAAGTGATCCAGGTTTACACATACATGTATCCATTCTTTGTCAAATGCTTTTCTCAGTTAGGCTGCCACAGAGTACTGAATAGAGTTCCCTGTGCTCCACAGCAGGTCATTGTTGGTTACTGCATCAACACTTCTGATTCTCAGCCTCAGTCTCCATCCCCACCAGTAACACGAATGAGATTAGAATGGGCCTCTCCATGTCCCCCCTTGGATAACCAGCGAAGGAGATTTTAGCAGATTGCTTTGTGGTGTGTAACCTCTTCCCATTCCCTCCAAATCATGACCGTCTTAAAATATTTCCTGTAAACCCACCATGCCATGGAGGCATCCGCCAACCCACGTGGGCTTTTTCTTCCCCCTGTATGTGTGTTTCATCTTCCTTTTATGTAGTATGACTTGCCAGATTTACTCTCGGATATCCTCGTTGTTTCCTCCTTGAGCAAAATCAAAGTATGAAATGTGTTAAGCTGTAAGGGCCTCTCAAATTTCCCTTCAGATGGGAGGAGGGGGGCATTTCATCAGGAA
>NW_006787695.1:2149196-2154418 GCF_000442215.2 Lipotes vexillifer | reverse complement strand
TGTGAGGAGGGGGGCATGTCATCAGGAATGCCAGGGAGAGGGACCAAAATGAGATGGACAAGAAAAGTGTCTGTAATTTCTGCTGTCCATGAAATCTGGGTGTTCTGGCTGAAAGGTTAGAGGGGGCTGGAAATGCTATACTGCCTTCAAATTAAAAGCAGTTTCACAGGGCTGAAAATTGCACACACATTGCAGCTACGAGGTTCGCTTTCTTGCCGTGATGAAGGAAGGCTGAGATTCCATACGGAGTTGTCCAGTGGGGACAGATAAAGATCAGATAAAGGTCAAGATTTCAGCAATGCGCAATTAACAAAGAAATGTTCCCCAAAGACTCAGATAGGAGAACACATCGCAAAGGCTTTTCCAGGGACCCAAGGAAACTCAGAGGCTGCAATGCTTTCGGGGAACTCTCTGTAATTTCTGCAAGATCTAAGAAGACGCTCAGACCATCTTGAGAAGGAACAAGTATTGGGAAAGGATGTCATATAACGGCAGCACAAGATGCTAATTTGGGTGTTGACTTATTTTCATTCTTGGAGATCCGGTCACTGTATTTTATCTTTGCAACAAGTTTAATGTCGGTTGGATTGTGTCCCATCAAAATTCACACGCTGAAGTCCTCACACTCGGTGCCTCAGAGCGGAACCTCGTTTGGAAATAAGGTCATTGTAAACGTACTTAAGTAAGTTAAGAGGAGAGTCATTAATTCTTATAAAAAAGGGAAATTTCGACAAATACTCATGTGCAGAGCGGAAACCATGTGAAGGAACCTGGGGGGGAGACAGCTGCCTACAAGCCAAAAGGGAGAAGCAGGGAACAGAGCTTTCCCTCACGGCCCTCAGAAGGAGCCAGGCTTGCTGACACCTTGAGACCTCTGGTCTCCAGAACGGAGAAAGAATACGTTTCTGTTTTAAGCCCCCCCACTTGTGGCGCTTTGATATAGCAACCGCATAACACTCACAGTGGTTTGATAAATCTTTGAGGGATGACTTCATGCAAAGCAAATTCAAACGTGGCATTGATAAAGCTGTTGATTTTATCTCCTTGTAACTGATGATGCTTGTTTGTAACAAGATATGCTTGATCTCCAGACAGGAACCCATTTTTCTTCCAGACCTTACCTCTGCTTTATGAGAGATTCTCCAAGTCTCTGGCTTCCTACCCACTGGGCAAGCTTTTGTAGGGTCTGGAGGATTGGGTTGTTGAATTAGAAGGATGCTTCAGCATCTGTAAGACCCGGATCCTGAAACAAATGAGAGGGCAACATATATCCATGTTTGGGGCATCCTGAATTGAACTCAGGCCAACATTGTCCATCATGGATAAAATATAGATGCAATTGTGTCCCTCTATCTGAATTGCCCCAATGTGCACACACATGCCACACACACACACACACACACACACACACACACACACACACCATGAAGCATTCTGAAGGCAGCACCCACTCTCAGTTGTAAAACAAGACTGCTGAGTACACGGGATTTGGTACAAGTGTAGATGAGTGAGTCATTCCTTGAGATGATCTGTTGCCTCAGGCAGCTGGTGTCTGAATCCTCAGGGTTACAGAGCTGTCTTTTCTTAAAAGACCTGGGATGAGGTACCCCCAGAGTGCCAGCAGGCTCCCTGTGCTGTCCTTCCAGGCTGACACTGAAAACATGCCCACCTGAGTTAAACTCAAAAGCCGCTGGCCCTTTGGCAGGCTTTTATGGAGCTCTCCCAGTGAGGTGCTCCAGGGATGGGTCCGTACCAAGGCACTGACCCCTTTTGCATGAAAATGTTTGGTAAGGAGGATGCAGACGGTATGGGCATTCCACCAGAATTGATCTCAAGACTTAGTGTCAGGAAACTGTTTCCACTGACCTAAAAGAATGAATTCTTAGGAAGTGATCCTGTCTGGGACGTCCTGGAACAATGGACAGACATCACTACCACAGAAAATGAAATAATTGCTTACAAGAGCAGGTTCCGAAGTCCAGAACTATGCCAACTACAGCAGCGTATGGAATTCCCAAAATGCAACATCAGAGAGACTTCAAAGCAAACCACTCTACCCACCGACAACTAGAACAGTGTTAATTAGCAACAATGCTCTTTAATCTATAAATAATAAAGTGATCACAGAGGTCCCCAGAGAGGTGTTTAAAACACACACCACACACACACACACACACACACATCCCTTGGAAATCCTGTCTGGCATTCAATGAGAGACACCCTTTTCAAAGGTGAATGAGGGTTCCCCAAATTAGGCACGTTTTAAGGACATCACCTTAACTTATAAATGGAACGTCTTGGGTGAGATCCAGGTAAATTGTTGTTTCTTGGGCAGTGGGATTCTGGCAGGTGCAAAGCCACCTCCCTACTCAGACTAGCCAGAGAAAACCACTACTTTGAATTCATGGAACACCTAGAAAGGACATTTTTAACATCAACAGCAGAAATTCCTTTTGGAAAGACACCGCCATTTGAACGAATAATTCATACACATTTACTGCGTAGAATTTCTGTCAGATATGTGGCAGTAAGCATGTGTAATTAGCATATCCTTTTTAAACACTTTTTATTTCTTCTAATGGCAAATGGTTTTCTTCTGGAAATCTGCTTACCTCGTGATTCACCGAAAAATAAAAAGTCCCGTGTTCATAAGCAAAGGGAAAACTCAATCTAATTCTTTGTGAACAATCACAAAATCTGAATCAGATGTCTCAATTTTGGTGACATTTACATTTTTTAAAAGAACCCCTGGAGGTGATGGTTGGGGATGTCCAGGGCTCCTTTTCTGGAAGAGAATCAACTTCTATCCTGTAGAGTGTCCAAATGTTGCTCACTATCGTACAATGCACAGGATGTCCCCACAAAAAAAGAATTATCTCACCCTATTATTGACTGAATGTGTGTGCCCCCCAATTCATATTTGGAAGCCCGAATTCCCAATGGGACGGTATTAGGAGGTGGGTCTTTGGGAGATGAATAGAGTTAGCTGAGGTCTCGAGAATGGGCCCCCATGATGGGGTGTCCTTGTAAGAAAAGACCAGAGAGCTTTCCCTCTCTCTCCTTCTCTCTCCCCTCTCTGTCTCTGTCTCTCTGTCCACCATGTAAGGACACAGCAAGAATGTAGCTGTCTGCAAGCCAGGAAGAGGGTCTCAGCAGAACCCAACCATGCTGGTATGCTAATCTCAGACTTCCAGCCTCCAGGACTATGAGAAATAAATTGTTATGTAAGCCATCCAGTCTATGATGTTTTTTAATAGAAGCCTAAGCTGACTCATCCACATTTTAATAGTGCTGAAATAGAAAACCCCAAGCTAGATTCTCCTGCTGGGTCTCTTGGGGGTAAGAAAGGCTTAGGACAGGTACAGGCTGAGAAATAGCATCTTTGAAGAGAGCCAAGCACCACAATAGGATCAGGCCACGAGCTTAAGAATAGAAACTGAAGAGGCCCAGGGCCACATCTTAATGATCCTAACAAGGGTTAATGGAAGAATAAAAGTACTAAGGTTCAAGAATATAGGGTAGCATCACTCAGCAGACAAAGATTCTGAACAATCCAATGAGTCTGAAGCAGGAGGATACATAGACTGGGTATAAAAAGTGAATGGCGGGGCACATAATAAATGCCAACCACAGCCTGGTGGTTCAAGCAAGGTTTGTCCATTCAAATTCCTTTCTTGCAACTAGAGTGTAATAACTAACCTAAGTCTCTTCTCTTTTTCAATATGAATAATAATGGTAATAATTAACAATAATAGGAGGCTTCAGTATTAGAGGTGAGTGTGACAGGGGTTAAATGTAGCCCCAGAACTCAAGCTTGCAGGATGGGATAAAAATGGGGTTAGGGAAGAATAGAGTCTTGAGGCTGGGGCTTCATAACGTCATTTCTTTCAATTTACAAGCTTTTGAGTTGTTTTTTAAAACCTACAATTGTGTGCCATGTTATGCATCATCACAGAACATCCAAAGCCACTCTTTCTCTAACATAAATTGTACCAGTATTTTCTTAGGTCAGTCTCCCAAGGCAATAGAAATAAAAACAAAAATAAACAAATGGGACCTAATCAAACTTAAAAGCTTTTGCACAGCAAAGGAAATCATAAACAGAACGAAAAGACATCTTACATCTTGCAAATGATGTAACCGACAAGGGCTTAATTTCCAAAATATACAAACAGCTCATAAAACTCAATAAAAACAACAATGGAAAAAAAAATCAAAAAATGGGCAGAAGACCTAAATAGACACTTCTCCAAAGAAGACATACAGATGGCCAACAGGCACATGAAAAGATGCTCAAAATCACTAATTATTAGAGAAATTCAAATCAAAACTACAATGAGGTATCACCTCATTCCAGTCAGAACGGGCATCATCAAAAAGTCTACAAACAATAAATGCTGGAGAGGGTGTGGAGAAAAGCGAACCCTCTTGCACTGCTGGTGGGAATGTGAATTGGTGCAGCTACTATGGAGAACAGTATGAAGGTTCCTTAAAAAACTAAAAACAGAGTTACCATATCATCTGGCAATCCCACTCCTGGGCATATATCCAGAGGAAACCATAATTTGAAAAGATACATGCACCCCTATGTTCATAGAGGCACTATTTACAATAGCCAAGACATGGAAGCAACCTAAGTGTCCGTCAACAGAGGAACAGACAAAGAACTACAACTATATGTAAAATAGATCAGCAACAAGGATTTACTGCAGGACACAGGAAACTATATTCAATATGTTGTAATAACGTATAATGGAAAAGAATCTGAAAAATATATATATATAACTGAAAAAAGTATATATAACTATATAAATAACTGAATATATATAGAATATATAGAATGTATATAGAACATATACATAGAATATATATATATATATATATATATATATATATATATATATAAAATTGAATCACTTTGCTGTACACCAGGAACTAAAACAACATTGTAAATCAACTTGACTCCAATTTTAAAAAGTCACTGTTGAAAGAAGCTGAGCAGGCTCCCCGTCTGTACCATGGTGGGCATTCCATTTGGGGTTTGTCAATTCCTGAGGGACAGCATGCCATATATGGACCACCTGGCCACACTTTGTGTCATGCTCTACTCCCTGTCTGGATCTCCGCTCCAAATCCGTCCAGCAAACTCCTGAAAGTGAGTAAGGAGAGAAGGTGGGAAGAGAGGACTTTGTGCCGTCTTTTGCGCCCCCCGCCCCCGCCCC
>NW_006787695.1:2147559-2149102 GCF_000442215.2 Lipotes vexillifer | reverse complement strand
CCCACGCCCCCCACCCCCCACCCCCGTCATCCAAGAGCTGTTTACTGTGAGACTTTCACTCACTTGGAGTGGGTTTCAAGGGCAAATGGATGCATTTAGGGAAGTAAATCACATCAGCATCCTCACGCATCCAGTTTGGGTCTCAAGACAGTAGTTTACATAAGAAATGATTGATAATGGCCTGAACACTTCACTGATTAATAAGCATTTTCATTTGTGCTTTTCAATGAGAAAAATCTTTAAATTACTTAAAGAGGCTTTAAGATGAGGAGTAAGGTTTGCTAGCTTTAGAACGCTTTGATTTCCTAAATTTCCTATCAATATTCTGCATAAGACGTATGATTGAGCATCTGTTTTCATTAACACCCACTCCTTATGCTGTAAATATTAAATGTGCATGAATGCATTTGCATCTGGCGGCAGTGAAAAAGTATGGGGGGAAGGGGGCAAGGCACGCCCTCTCCTCATCCCAGAGCTGAGGTGGGAGCAGGTGACATCCATCACTGTCCCATGAGGGAACACCCTGGAGTGAATTCCACCTTCATGAGCAACCTGGTAGAAAGCCCTCGAAAGCATCGAAAAGCAAATTCAGAGGGCAGTGGGGCTGGATCCATGGGGGCCCGTGTTTCCATGTAGGCAAAATTCTGTGTCATGTTACACACACGTCAGTTTTGCTCGTGGGATCTCAGTCTGGGTATTGTGTAGGTCATCCGTGAGCTGGGGTGGCTTCACGTATGGGGTGAGAGTCAGGGAGCTACGGATAGCTGGAGGGGGATGGAGACTCCAGCGATGTATGTTCAGAGCTGGGGGGATGGTCCACTTGACCAAATGTGTATGGAGCAAAGCTGCCACTCATTTTCCCAGCCTCCCTCCAACACCCTTCCTGCTTTCTTTTTCCTTCAGGCCATCCATCTACACGTCACAAACTCTATTTTACTTACCCATGTTGTTCACCATCAGAAAACAAGGTCAATAACGGCCAGAACTTCTGCCTCTTTTGTCCACTGTGCTATCTCTCCTCAGTGCCTACAACAGCATCTGGTAGTCAACAAAGACTCAGTAAGTGCTTCTGGATTCTTCCATGAACGAGCATATAGAAACGCACGAAGCTTGCCGAGGGTAAAAGACCAGGGTGTATGGGAGGGGATGGGGGAGGAATAGTTAGGGGCTTTGGGATGGATAGGTACATCCTGCTATATCTAAAATGGAAAACCAACAAGGACCTAAGCACAGGGAACTCTACTCAATATTACGTAACAACCTAAATGGGAAAAGAATTTTAAAAAGAATAGATACGTGTCTATGTAGAACTCAGTCACTTTGCTGTACACCTGAAACCAGCACAACGTTGTTCATCAACTCTACCCCAATATAAAATAAAAAGTTTAAAAAAAAAAAAGATAAAGATTAAAAAAAATAAAAGACCAGGGTGGCCCGAGTAGAATGTTCTTGTAAAGCTCTTAGGAGAGATATTGTTGGAAAGCAAGACCGGGTCAGACCACAGAAGGCCAGGAATGCAATATTAAAAATTTTGAGAATTTAT
>NW_006787695.1:2146487-2147470 GCF_000442215.2 Lipotes vexillifer | reverse complement strand
GGAATGCCATATTAAAAATTTTGAGAATTTATATTAGAGAATGAGGATGAAAGATAGGTTTTGTGTATAGGTAAATTCTGGAAAGTTGCCAATGATAGCAATGACTGTAGTTGGCAAAAGTCATGCAGGGTCCCATCTGGTCTCACAGACCTGAGGGCAGTTTGGAGTCAAAGATGTTTGAGTTTGCTTCCTTTGCTCCCAGTTTTGCCATCTTTGCTCCAGGTAAAGGAGAGACATGGGAGATTTTATAGTAAAGTGTGGGGAGATGAAAGTGATGTCATATGGAGATTATTCCAGGGAGGGGGTGGGGCTGAAGTGGGAAAGACTTGGAGGGGAACCCTCAGGAAGAGGCATTAGTCCAGCCAGGAAGTGCTTAGGGCCAGGAAACGGTGCTTGGCCTGAGCTGCCGCTAGTGATGTAAGAAAAACACACCCCAAGGGTCTTGTGAAAGCCTCACTTACTCCCTTCCAAGAAAGAAGAGTGTTTATTTTACAAACACAAAGGGTAAGAACATTAATTCGAAAGCCATTTTGCAAAGCATTATAGTAACCCTGACAAGGGAAACGGCAATTCAGCTAAATTGTTTCTATGTACCAGGCGAACTGTTAGGTGCTGGGAGCTTGGGAATGAATTGGACACAAGATATAGATAGATACATAGGTACACACATAGATATATGGATACATATATATCTCGGTATGCATGTATGTATCTATCTACCTATCTATGTACCTATATGCTAGTATTGGGGTTTAACAGAATATTATGGAAACAAACCAAAAATAAGGGCTTAAATTAGATGAGAGGCTATGTCTCTGACAGGATAGGAGGCCAGAGCAAGGAGTTGAGTGTTGCTATGAAGATCCAGGATGTCAGGCATCCTCCACGTTATGGCTCCACCACCCTCCGTATGTGACTTTCTACTCATGGTCCAACATAGCTCCATGGACTCCAGCCCTCACGCCTTCATTCCAGTCAGCAGG
>NW_006787695.1:2100599-2146367 GCF_000442215.2 Lipotes vexillifer | reverse complement strand
AGCAGGAAAAGAGGAGAGAAAAGCTCACCCTTACCCTTTAAAAAAATGTAAGAGAGTTTATTGATCTAAGACATTGCTATTTACTTTCTGTGGATCCCAACTTGATCCCACAGCCACACATAAGTGCAAGGGAATCCAGGAAAGGCAACTTTACAGAATGGAGATGGACAGCTCCTTCGGGACCCCCTGAGAGTTCCTGTCACTCTCTTACCTCTCTGCGTCTCTCTGTGTTCCAGACTGGGCTCTTCCACTGCAGACAACTTCTTCCAGAAGACAGGGGGGAGCAAAACGACCTGCTGCAACTCTGCACTTACACAGTCTGAGCTCCTCTTTGGTGATTGCTGATTAAATTCCAGGGAAGAGCTGACTAGCCTGAGTTCTACCAAATGTCTATCCCTGGGACAATCTCTATGTTTGAGAAAGGTGCTCAAGCCAGTTTTCCCACAGAAGGTGGCATATCCTACTTTAAAAGATGAATCAAATTTTGAGAGAACTCAAGGTTGGGTGGCGGAATTCAGAAAACGAAGAAAGTGATCATAGATTAGGGTGTTGGAGGTGACAGAGTGAAAGGGTATAGGGACGCCACACCTTCCTTGTGTGAGTTTATGAGAGATATCAAACACCATGGTAAAGAGGCATGACTAAGCCACCTCCCCACCACATTCCCATCTCACCGGACTCAAAAGGACTGGCTCCTTCTGGAGGCTCCAGGGAACACGTATTTCTTGGCTTTATCCAACTCCTAGAGGCACCTGCATTCCTAAGCTTGTGGCCCCATCTTCTGTCTTCAAAGCCAGCAGACTAGGCTTCTCATCTCCCTGTGACTCTGACCTTCCTATCTCCCTATTATAAGAACCCTTGTGATTATATTGAGATCACTCAGATAATTTGGAACAATTGTCTTTCGGAACAAAGACCTCTTCTCAAGGTCCTTAACTTAATCACATCTGCAAAGTCTGTTTTGTCTCCTAAGGTAACAGAAATTCACAGGTTCCTGGAATTAGGGTGTGGATGTCTTTGGGGATATTATTCTGTCCACCACATGGGGGTCAGGATGTGGACGTCTTTGGGGCCATCAATCTACCACACTCTTTATACCTGGATTTCTCCTGAGATATCCCCTTATTGTTCATTATTGCTGTATCTCCAGCTTGCAAAGCTGATTCTCATGGGTTATGGCTTCAATAAACAATTAAGTTCATATAAGAAGATTTTTTTTTCTTATTTAAACTTTTTTTGATAAATTTCAAAATTGATATATCACATCACAAATCCATATGGTACATCCATGTCACATTGGAACAATGAATCCACAAAATGTTGGATGCTGCAAAAGGCACCAGTATTTGGGGGCCTTTTATTTAACATGACTCGGTTGTAACTAAGTCCCTCTTAAGCTATTCAGATAGCCACAGAGTACGGGGAAGGAGCTCACAATTCTCGTAACAAAATCCGCAGTGGTTAACAACACACATCTTCAAGATAGCAAAGGAATAGAACCCACCTTAGTCCTTCAGTGAACAGAATAGAGTAGGTGGGTCTGTGTGTCCACCAGGCATGGAGACTTTCCCTCTGAAAACGCAAGGAGCTGGGTGTTTCCCTCTGAATGAACAAGATGCTTAAAAATCATAGTCACAACCTTTTCCGTGATTATAGGTTTTGAATGTGTTTCCCTCACCGGGTCCTGTAAGCAAATATCCACGGGAGTGTTTGTTTCATTGATGCAACTATGAAATAGATTTACAATGTGATGTCAGCATTCCAGGCTTGGAAGACAACCTCAAATTCTCCTGTCACCCCACACCTTCTTAATACTGGAAGGATTCTGATGATTTTCTTTTTTTTGCTAAAGCGGGTGCTTACCTAGCCTAAGGGCTCTTGTTTGGAAAGGTAAATGCCACTTGTTTGGAAAAGCAAACGCCACACACCTGAGAAGGGTGGACGTGCAGGGCTTCACAGTCACTCACAGGATTACCGCTGTCTCCCAATGAGTAAAACTACTTAATCTCTGAGCTCGCTTGCCTTTTGCACATTCCTGTTAAATGCATTTTTTCTCACCTCCCCCAGGGACCCCAGAGGGTCAGAATCTTCCCTTTTCCTTTGTCTTTAAATGAAACGGTATGAGAATCCTGCATTGCGGGTAGTTCCCAGCCTCTGTGGGGAGAGGGGCCACAGTCTTCATGCCTCTGCAGCAGCAGGAGAAAAAGGAACAGCTCCAGCTGCCCACAAGGTGGAAACACGCTTCAGGGTGCAGGCCGGCAGTCAGCATTTCGCCCCGTGTCCTTCTGGAAACCCACCATGAGGCTTCTCTCCAAGAATTCTTCCATCCACAGCACATAGTACGTGTCCCGGGGAAGGACATCGGCCAATTACCATTTCAAATCAAATGCTTTCCTGATGCGTAGTACTGGAAATGTAAAAACGCTTTAATTCTTAGATAATTTAATGGTTCACATCTGGGGGTCTTCACGTGGCGAATTGCTGGCTCAAGTTTCTCGTCCGAGAAATGTTTGCGGTCTGTGTCTTGTTTAATCGCGGTTTAAATGCTGAAAATAAATGTTTTCCTTTGTAGGGGGCAACTCGTGTACTTATCAGCCAGCGTCCGGGATGGATGGCTTCCCCTCCTTCAGTCGCTCTTGTCTGTCTCCACAGTAATCGGCAAACGAGTGCATCTCTAAACGCTCCAGGGATATGTCTTTACTTTGAACACAAGCTAATGTTTGGAAAAGGAACATCAGTCCTTCCCTGGAAATGCTACACATTTTGAAGGGCTTCTGGGATTTGGGTCTCTTGCAAAAGAACTGATGTAAATGAAATAACTTCCCCCATATGCATCCGGGGTCTTGGCATCTTGTACAGGTCATGGGTGCAAATGGCGGATCTAGTGGAGGGTCTGATGCTGAGGCTGATACTGATGTGGATGTGGTTACAGAGGAAGATGCTGGTGCTGATGCTGCCGTGGATGCTAATGCAGACGCTCTACTGATGCTGACACTGATATTGATAATTGATGCTGATGGTGATGGTGTGATTGATGTTGATGCTGACACTGGTGCTGATGTGGATACAGATGAAGATGCTGGTCCTGATGCTGCCATAGATGCTAAAGCAGATGCTCTGCTGATGCTGACGCTGATACTGATAATTGATGCTGATGCTGACAGGTACTGACACTGATGCTGACGTTGATACTGATGCTGGTGTGGATACAGATGAAGATGCTGGTCCTGTTGCTGCCATAGATGCTAAAGCAGACACTCTACTGATGCTGACGCTGATACTGATAATTGATGCTGATGCTGACAGTGTTATTGATGTTGATGCTGACACTGGTGCTGATGTGGAGGTGGAGGTGGAGACAGATGTGGATGCTACTGACAGTGCTATTGGTAACGACGCTAACACCTATAACTGATGTTGTTACCGATACTGGCGGTAATACCGATAAGCAATGCTGATACGAATACTGGTAGCGGTACTAATACTGATAACTGGTGCTGTTGTTGGTACTGAGGCTGACAGGTACTTGACACATGCTATTATTGCTACTGGTGCTCATGTGGAGACAGATGTGGATATGGTGTTGACGCTGGTGCTACTATTGATGGTGCTATTCGTACTGATCCTGATGCTAATATTAGTAAGCATGCTTCTATTCACGCTGCTATTCGTCCTGATGGTAATACGGATAAACGATGCCGATTCTGACATTGATATTGACACGGATAGCTAATGCTGATACCGATACTGGTCCTTGTCAGGAGCTCAGCCGAGCCCAATGGGACAGTTGAGCTTTCAGGTGTTGGACCAGTCAGTTAAAGCAACAAACCCAAAATGTCAGAGCTAAGCTTTTACTGCAGTGGCAAAAGGAAGGGGCTAAAACCAGAGGAGGCACCAATTCCCCACTGTTCCATTTTCCCCCCATGGACCGTTGTTCAGGTCGAGGGTCAGGTAGATCAGCGTAGATATGGAGGTCGTCTCACTGCTGGGGGAGCCCCAGCAAATATCCCTAGCAGTTTTATGGAGCCTGGGGTGGAGAGATGGTGCACAGGAAAGGTGGAAAAGTACTGAGTAGTGGAGAAAGAACCTTACAGGTTTCCTTCACCTCCCCACATAAGGAGGTCTCCGCAGAGGCCCCTGAAGACCTCAGCCCAGGGCTTCAGATAAACAGACCTAGGAATGGAGACTCCGGGGCTGAGAAGGCAAATACATCCAAAAAGCATGACTATGCAGGGTGCCTGAGAGCTTGTCTGCAGCTCCCCCTGAAGACTACATGTACTGCCCAAGTCTGGTTTGGGGCAGAGGCAGTTCTCCCATGAGGCCGTATAAGTAGAGCCTTGTAATTGCCAACGATCGCGCAGTGATTGAGAATTTGCCTGCTAATGCAGGGGACACGGGTTCGAGCCCTGGTCTGGGAGGATCCCACATGCCGCGGAGCAACTAGGCCCGTGAGCCACAACTACTGAGCCTGCACGTCTGGAGCCTGTGCTCCGCAACAAGAGAGGCCGCGATAGTGAGAGGCCCACGCACCGCGATGAGGAGTGGCTCCCGCTTGCCACAACTAGAGAAAGCGCTCGCGCAGAAACAAAGACCCAACACAGCAAAAATAAATAAATTAATTAATAAACTCCTACCCCCAACACAGCAAAAATAAATTAATTAATTAATAAACCCCTACCCCCAACATCTAAAAGAAACATTAAAAAAAAAGATATTGGCTATATTCCCTGTGCTGTCCTTGTAGCTTATTTATTTTATACATAGTAGTTTGTACCTCTTAATCCCCTACCCCATCTTGCCCCTCCCCCTTCCCTCTCCCCACTGGTCACCACTCGTTCGTTCTCTGTATCTGTGAGTCTGTTTCTTTTTTGTTATATTCACTAGTTTGTTGTATGTCTTAGATTCCATATATAAGTGAGATCATACAGTATTTGTCTTTCTCTGTCTGACTTATTTCATTTCGCATAATGTTCTCCAAGCCCTTCCATGTTGCTGCAACTGGCATTATTTCATTCTTTTTTATGGCTGAGTAGTATTCCATTGTACATATGTACCACATCTTTATCCATTCAACTGTCGATGGACGTTAAGTGTTTCCATGTTTTGTCTATTGTGGATAGTGCTGCTATGAACATTGGGGTGCATGTATCTTTTCGAATTAGTGTTTTTGTTTCTTTCAGATATGACTTTAGATATCTGTGGAAATCACCATGCCTGTGTCACCTACACAATTGTAGGGAAGAGGCTAAAGATGCCTAGAACCTCACCAGACATGCTGTGTGTGCCTGTAGGCATCCATTGTTGTTGGAGGGGAGCTATTGGACCACCAGCTCCCTGGGTGGATTTTGGGGTTTTCTACATCTGTGATGGGTGGCTCAGAGCAGCTCCTCATAAAATTAGCTGACACATTTTTGCTGGCGATTCTTATAAATTGACAAATTGATAAGATACCCGTGTATCTTGTTTTGTTCCCAAAGCAATTTCACATAAATTAACTCATCTGTTTCTCACAGCAGCTGGAGACAGTACACAGTAGCAGCAAACAGTATCTCAGGGCCGCCAGAGACATTTGGTCGAGAGAGTAGGGGTTCCTCCCACTTACAATTAAATTTCGTAGGAAGCCGCGACATCAGTCAGACCCAAAATGAGGAAGCATCAGAACTGAGTCTTTTATCAAATGCTATGGTGGCCACAGATTGCCCGGAAAAATATATTATTCCCTCCAAATGGGGTGACTTTGGTCTTTGGGTGATTCTTGGAAGGCAGTTGTAGGGCTCTTGGGGGTTTCACGTCTGTTCAGGTTCCACAGAACCTAAATCCTACTGTGGGATTTTATTCTTTTTCCACATTTAATCCAGCTAACTTTTTCCGCCAAAATTTCTGTGGAATAACCCCATAAGGATACATTGGCATGTCCTGCCTTGGAGGAGGATGGTGATAAAAGACCCTGCCTCTTCCCTTTATAAAACTTAGTGATGAATTTGGTGCCCAGCTGTGTGACTTTCTTTCTTCAATTGTGGTAAAGTATACATACCACAAAATTCACCACGTTAACCAAAGTGGACAATTCAGGGGCATTTAGCACATTCACAGTGTTGTGCAGCCACCACCTCTATCTGGTTCCAGAATATTCTCATCCCCCCCAGAAGGAGACCCTGTCCCCATGAGCAGTCACTCCCCCTCCCCTTCCCCCTCCCCAGCCCCTGGTAACCACTAATCCACTTTCTGTCTCCATGGATTTGCCTGTTCTGGACGTTTCCTATAAGTAGGATCACACTCTGTGTGTCCTTCTGTGTCTGGTTTCTTTCACTATTTTTGCCATCAATTTTTCAAGTCACAGGTTATAGAACCAAGACCCCCTTCTCAGAAGATTCTAGAAGGTTCTAGGTTTGCAAAATGGATACGTCATCCCCAGTCTGGTGGGGATCCCACATCTGATCCAGGGAGCAAGACGTCTCATCATCATCTAAAAATAAGAAGAGCGCTTGTGATTTTCCCATGATCGTGCTTTTTCAACAAAACCATCCCAGTTCCATCATATCTTTAAATGAAAACAGTTTCTAATCACTTCCGACAGTATTCCATAAAAATGGCCACTCATCTTTTTTAAATCGTTGCTCTTATTTTTCTGCTTCATTCCTTGTCCAAAGCAGGGGGGTCAACCTGAGCCTCTTCTTTAAACAAGCCCATTGTGCCTCCGTATATACTTTTAATAACTTCAACATTTTTAGGTTTAGAAACTCTAAAAAGTTCATAAATAAGTCAAGATGTTTTTCCGTGTGAGCCACTTGGAGCAAGTGATGGGCCCACCCGACACTAGTTCATTATTTTTCTCCTAGTCTGCTCAGCAGACAGGCTCAGCCTCTTAGAAATGACTTGCTGCAAATCCACCCCGCTGGACGGTGCCAGACACAGGAGTGGGCCCAGGCTTCTGAGCCCACAGGGCAGTGATACTCCCATGGCAACCACTCAGCCCCGCCCACCAAGCGGTCCAGGGCTAAAAGACCATCTTTACCCTAAGGACACAGGACATGCAGAAATTACAGACAGCATCGCGTGGGTGGAGACCAAGGTGGGGCATGGAAGAGCCTAAGCCCACTGGAACTGTCGACCACTCTCTCCGCCTCAGGCCCACGGGGTTACTTTGGGATTATCCCGAAACATCACGGACTTGCCTCCACACAGCCAACGCCCTCCCCCCGCCCCCTCCTCCTCCTCGGGGGACACATGTGGGCAGAGTCCGTTCCGGCCCCCAGCAATTTTAGGGTGAGTAATTTCCGAGCACGCAATTATAAGTGACTCAAGACCAACTGGTCCCCGAAGAACCATTGAGATGCCTGGATCCCGCCTCTAATTGCATCCAGATCTTAACCTCCGTGTGGCCTGTGTCCCGGCCGTAACCCGGGGCCCCTGCTCTGTGCTCCGACATATGGGACGATTTTCCAATCTGATTGCTGCGATCTGATTAAGGGAAGTTATGTAGCGTCTCGGGAAGGCCCTCCAACAGCTGCTCCGAGAGAGAGATTCCCAGGAAAGCATTCTCTGCCGGCTCCAATTCAGGCTTCTACCTCGGAAGGAAAGGGATTGCCCAGGGTTTCATGGAGGCCGAATGCTGGAGTTGGGGAAAAGGTGAATTGCAGTTTGGCCAAAAAAAAAAAAATCCTCTCTCCCTGCAAAAGGTGGGAGCTGGAGTGGGAGACAGAGGAGGAGGATGTGGGGGAGGGGAGAAGGGGAGGGGGGGGGGAGGGGAGACGTAGGAGCGGGAGGGGGGGAAGATGAGGAAGCGGTGGTTCCTGGCAGTCCTGTACCCCTTGGCTTGTGGCTCCATCACCCCAATCCTTGCCTTCATCTCCTCTTGCTTTCTCCCCCGCCTGGTGGGGGAGGGGAGACGTAGGAGCGGGAGGTGGGGAAGATGAGGAAGCAGTGGTTCCTGGCAGTCCTGTACCCCTTGGCTTGTGGCTCCATCACCCCAATCCTTGCCTTCATCTCCTCTTGCTTTCTCCCCTGCCTGTTTGTCTGGGTCCAATCCCCCCTTGTACAGGGACCCCGGTCATTTTGGTTTAGAACCCACCCCAGTGACCTCATTTTGCCTTGATCATCTTGGCAAAGACCCCGCCTCCAAATACACTCCCATGCTGAGGTTCTGGGGGTGAGGACTTCATCACATGAATTTGGGGGGACAGGATCCACCCCCTGGAGGCCTCCAGGAGATGAACACAGGCATTGCATCAGAACCACCCCCCACCTCTGTCATCAATGGTGGAGAGAGTTCTAAGGTTATGAGGCTAAAACAGGACCAGGGGTTTTGCTGGGGGAAACTTCTGGACCAGAGAGTACACACCAGGATTCGAAGACCACACAGGAGTGGCTTGAGGGTCTTATAGAAGGGGAAGGATCTGGGTTGTTCTAAAAATGAAAAGGGAGACTGCCCTTCTCTGGGTTCTGGGTTTTTGTCTCCTCCCACCTGGCTCTGTAGGCTGTAGGGACGCAGAATATGCTAAGGCGCATGAAGCCCTGGGGTGCTGATCGCTATTCCTGAAAGCAGGACGCAGCTGAGGGTCCTGGGGATGGTGGGTCCTCTGCAGCCCCGGGCACATCTTTGTGCCCATGACTTTGGTCCAAAAGAAGGTGCTTTCAGACTCTGAGTGTGTCTACTAGGACCTCCATTATGCACTGCTGATGTTACCAAAAAAATTAAAAGTTTCTGAGAACATTTCCCATTTCCAGCAGGTTTCCTAGCTTGTCAACCCTGGTGGGTTTTATCCTCGAGATTTAAAAAATTGTTATTACCTGGGCAGCCTTTTCTGTTGGAACCCCAGAACTTTTCCAGGTGGTAGAAGAAGGCTTCCACGAACAGCTTGGGCTAACTCGGAGCTTGGGAAATGCAAACTCAGTCTTATTTTATGAAGCGAAAGTAGGTTTTCCTAGAAAAGATGACACATGGTGGAAGATGCCTTTCTTCTGGATGGATGTCCACATCCCCTTGGCGATCAGAAAGCTGTTGTTTTAGGGCTTCAAACCTGCCAGGAGGCAACAGAGTAAGGCCTGACAGGGAGAAAATAAGATCCTGAACGATCTGGGCTCTTGTCTCTGAAGTTCTGCCATCTGATCAACTCATGAATAGGCATGAAGCACAGGTGTCCACCACCGTGGCATTGAGGCAAATATCTACTGTAAGGGAACCCTTTATTCCACATGCATGTGCCAAAAATTTGGAGATAATCATTCCCACCGACCTTTATTTAGCAAGGAAAAAAATGCATCTTGCGTTGACCAAAGATCTACGTAGAAAATATCACTGCTCACACATCAGGTGCCTCGAAAAGCATTAAGTCTGTTCCCTTATTAATTCATTCATAAACCATGCATCAGGCACATATATATCTGTCTGCACCAGGAGGTTGTGCTAAGTAACAAACTGTCCCCACATCCCAGCGGCTTTTAACATCAAAGGTTTGTTTCTCACCCATGCCCATGCCCGTTGCAGGTCTGCTGCAGGTGCTGCTTCTTCATAACAAGGATGGACAAAGTCATCACCATCTGGACATCGGCAAAAGAAACCTTGTAAAGTTTTTCACGTCCTAGCGGTTAGAGGTTTCACCCTGCAAGGCACACGCTTCCCTTCCTGCCAGCAAGGCAGTGGCCAGAACCATCCCTTGGGCTCCTCTATCCCTCTTGTGGGCTTGGGATGAGAAGGGCCACCCATCGTGTGTGTGTGTGAAGATATAGAACAGCAGACACGGTGACCACGGATACCTCCAGTGGTCCAGCCTCAGGGGAACCACACATGAGCTGTGCAGAACATTGAAACCAGGGAGCCCCACAGTGCTCATGTGGTCCCAACTCACGAGAATGTGTTAAAGTCCTCGAAAAGAGATTTTAGGCACAACTGAGCACTGTGAGATGGATGGACCCTTTTAGCCTCCATCTCAAGGGCACGTGGGTTTAGGATCACCAAGAATCAGGAAGCTGTTTGCAGAGAAGCAAGACCCTTCCTGAATTTTCAGACCTGGACAAATACACTCACTTTTTTAAAACCTATATTTAATTTTAATAATTTCTTATTATTGTGGTAAAATACATCATAAAATGATATACTATAAAATAAACGATATGATATATAAAAGTTACCACTTTAAGTATTTTTGTGTATAAGTTACTGGCATTAAGTACATTCACAATGCTGTGCAAACATCCCCACCATCCATCGCCAGAACTTTTCCATTTTCCCCAACTGAAATTGTGTCCCCATTAAATACCAGCTCCACAAGCACCTCCCCTGCCCCTAGTGACCATCCTTCTACTTTTTGTCTCTATGAATCTGAGGACTCTAGGGACCTCCTATAAATGAAATCACACAGTATTTGTCCTTTTGGGTGTGCCTTATTTCACTGAGCACCTTCTCCTCAAGGTTCATCCATGTGGTAGCAGGTGTCACAGTTTCCTTCCTTTTTTGCTGTTTTTTAACAATTCTATTGGTGTATAATTGCTTTACAATGGTGTGTTAGTTTCTGCTTTATAACAAAGTGAATCAGCTATACATAAACATATATCCCCATATCCCCTCCCTCCCACACTCCCTGTCCCACCCCTCCAGGTGGTCACAAAGCACCGAGCTGATCGCCCTGTGCTATGCGGCTGCTTCCCACTAGCTAGCTATTTTACGTTTGGTAGTGTATAGATGTCCGTGCCACTCTCTCACTTCGTCCCAGCTTACCCTTCCCCCTCCCCTTGCCCTCAAGTCCATTCTCTATGTCTGCATCTTTATTCCTGTCCTGACCCTAGGTTCTTCAGAACCACTTTTTCTTTTCTTTCTTTCTTTTTTTTTTTTCTAGATTCCATATATATGTGTTAGCATACAGTATTTGTTTCTCTCTTTCTGACTTACACTTCACTGAGTATGACAGATTTTAGGTCCATCCACCTCACTACAAATCACTCAATTTCATTTCTTTTTATGGCTGAGTAATATTCCATCGTATATATGTGCCACATCTTCTTTATCCATTCATTGGTCGATGGACACTTAGGTTGCTTCCATGTCCTGGCTATTGTAAATAGAGCTGCAATGAACATTGTGGTACCTGACTCTTTTTGAATTATGGTTTTCTCAGGGTATATGCCCAGTACTGGGATTGCTGGGTCATATGGTAGTTCTATTTTTAGTTTTTTAAGGAACTTCCATAGTGCCCTCCATAGTGGCTGCACCAATTTACATTCCCACCAACAGTGCAAGAGGGTTCCCTTTTCTCCACACCCTCTCCAGCATTTATTGTTTGTAGATGTTTTTATGATGGCCATTCTGACTGGTGTGAGGTGTAACGTCATTGTAGTTTTGATTTGCATTTCTCTAATGATTAGTGATGTTGAGCATCCTTTCATGTGTTTGTTGGCAATCTGTATATCTTCTTTGGAGAAATGTCTATTTAGGTCTTCTGCCCATTTTTCGATGGGGTTGTTTGTTTTTTTAATATTGAGCTGCATGGGCTGCTTGTAAATTTTGGAGATTAATCCTTTGTCGGTTGCTTCATTTGCAAATATTTTCTGCCATTCTGAGCATTGTATTTTTGTCTTGTTTATGTTTTCCTTTGCTGTGCAGAAGCTTTTAAGTTTCATTAGGTCCCATTTTTTTATTTTTGTTTTTATTTCCATTTCTCTAGGAGGTGGGTCAAAAAAGATCTTGCTGTGATTTATGTCATAGAGTGTTCTGCCTATGTTTTCCTCTAAGAGTTTTATAGTGTCTGGTCTTACATTTAGGTCTTTAATCTATTTTGAGTTTATTTTTGTGTATGGTGTTAGGGACTGTTCCAATTTCATTCTTTTACATGTAGCTGTCCAGTTTTCCCAGCACCACTTATTCAAGAGGCTGTCTTTTCTCCACTGTATATTCTTGCCTCCTTTATCAAAAATAAGGTGACCATAGGTGTGTGGGTTTATCTCTGGGCTTTCTATCCTGTTCCATTGATGTATATTTCTGTTTCTGTGCCAGTGCCATACTGTCTTGATTACTGTAGCTTTGTAGTAGAGTCTCAAGTCCGGGAGCCTGATTCCTCCAGCTCTGTTTTTCTTTCTCAAGATTGCTTTGGCTATTCAGGGTCTTTTGTGTCTCCATACAAATTGTGAAATTTTTTCTTTCTCAAGATTGCTTTGGCTATTCAGGGTCTTTTGTGTCTCCATACAAATTGTGAAATTTTTTGTTCTAGTTCTGTGGAAAATGTTATTGGTAGTTTGATAGGGATTGCACTGTTCTGTGAAAAATGCCAGTGGTAGTTTGATAGGGATTGCATTGAATCTATAGATTGCTTTGGGGAGTAGAGTCATTTTCACAATGTTGATTCTCTTCCGATCCAAGAACATGATATCTCTCCATCTGTTTGTATCATCTTTAATTTCTTTCATCAGTGTCATAGTTTTCTGCATGCAGGTCTTTTGTCTCCTTAGGTAGGTTTATTCCTAGATATATTATTCTTTTTATTGCAACAGTAAATGGGAGGGTTTCCTTAATTGCTCTTTCAGATTTTTCGTCATTAGTGTATAGGAATGCAAGAGATTTCTGTGCATTAATTTTATATCCTACTTCTTTACCAAATTCATTGATTAGCTCTAGTAGTTTTCTGGTGGCATCTTTAGGATTCTCTATGTATAATATCATGTCATCTGCAAACAGTGACAGCTTTACTTCTTCTTTTCCTATTTGGATTCCTTTTATTTCCTTTTCTTCTCTGATTGCTGTGGCTAAAACTTCCAAAACTATGTTGAATAAGAGTGGTTAGAGTGGACATCCTTGTCTTGTTCCTGATCTTAGAGGAAATGGTTTCAGTTTTTTACCATTGAGAACAACGTTGGCTATGGGTTTGTCATGTATGGCCATTATTATGTTGAGGTAAGTTCCCTCTATGCCTACTTTCTGGAGAGTTTTTATCATAAATGGGTGTTGAAATTTGTAGAAAGCTTTTTCTGCATCTATTGAGATGATCATATTGTTTTTCTCCTTCAATTTGTTAATATGGTGTATCACATTGATTGATTTGCATATGCAGAAGAGTCCTTGCATTTCTGGGATAAACCCCGCTTGATCGTGGTGTGTGATCCTTTTAGTGTGCTGTAGGATTCTGTTTGCTAGCATTTTGTTGAGAATTTTTTCATCTATGTTCATCAGTGATATTGGCCTGTAGTTTTCTTTCTTTGTGACATCCTTGTCTGGTTTTGGTATCAGGGTGATGGTGACCTCATAGAATGAGTTTGGGAGTGTTCCTCTCTCTGCTTTATTTTGGAAGAGTTTGAGAAGGATGGGTGTTAGCTCTTCTCTAAATGTTTGATGGAATTTGCCTGTGAAGCCGTCTGGTCCTGGGCTTTTGTTTATTGGAAGATTTTTAATCACAGACTCAATTTCAGTGCTTGTGATTGGTCTGTTTATATTTTCTTTTTCTTCCTGGTTCAGTCTCAGAAGGTTGTGCTTTTCTAAGAATTTGTCCATTTCTTCTAGGTTGTCCATTTTATTGGCATAGAGTTCCTTGTAGTCGTCTCTCATGATCCTTTGTATTCCTGCAGTGTCAGTTGTTGCTTCTCCTTTTTCATTTCTGATTCTGTTGATCTGAGTCTTCTCCCGTTTTGTCTTGTTGAGTCTGGCTAATGGTTTATCAATTTTGTTTATCTTCTCAAAGAACCAGCTTTTAGTCTTATTGATCTTTGCTATCGTTTCCTTCATTTTTTTCATTTATTTCTGATCTGATCTTTATGATTTCTTTCCTTCTGCTAACTTTGGGGGTATTTTTGTTCTTCTTTCTCTAATTGTTTTAGGTGTGAGCTTAGGTTGCTTATTTGAGATGTTTCTTGTCTCTTGAGGTAGGATTGTATTGCTACAAAATTCCCTCATAGAACTGCTTTTGCTGCATCCCATAGGTTTTGGGTTGTTATATTTTCATTGTCATTTGTTTCTAGGTATTTTTTAATTTCCTCTTTGATTTCTCCAGTGATCTCTTGGTTATTTAGTAGTGTATCATTTAGCCTCCGTGTGTTTGTATTTTTCACAGAATTTTTCCTGTAATTGAAATCTGGTCTCATAGCATTGTGGTCGGAAAAGATACTTGATATGATTTCAGTTTTCTTAAATTTACCAAGGCTTGATTTGTGACCCAAGATATTATCTATCCTGGAAAATGTTCCATGAGCACTTGAGAAGAAAGTGTATTCTGTTGTTTTGGGATGGAATGTCCTATAAATATCAATTAAGTCCATCTTGTTTAATGTATCATTTAAAACTTGTGTTTCCTTATTTATTTTCATTTTGGATGATTTGTCCATTGGTGAAAGTGGGGTGTTAAAGTCCCCTACTATGATTGTGCTACTGAGGAAAAGGTGATATGAGTTAATTTATGTGAAATTGCTTTGGGAACAAAACAAGATACACGGGTATCTTATCAATTTGTCAATTTATAAGAATCGCCAGCAAAAATGTGTCAGCTAATTTTATCAGGAGCTGCTCTGAGCCACCCATCACAGATGTAGAAAACCCCAAAATCCACCCAGGGAGCTGGTGGTCCAATAGCTCCCCTCCAACAACAACGGATGCCTACAGGCACACACAGCGTGTCCGGTGAGGTTCTAGGCATCTTTAGCCTCTTCCCTACAATTGTGTAGATGACATGGGCATGATGATTTCCACAGATATCTAAAGTCATATCTGAAAGAAACAAAAACACTTATTCGAAAAGATACATGCACCCCAATGTTCATAGCAGCACTATTCACAATAGACAAAACATGGAAACACTTAACGTCCATCAACAGTTGAATGGATAAAGATGTGGTACATATGTACAATGGAATACTACTCAGCCATAAAAAAGAATGAAATAATGCCAGTTGCAGCAACATGGAACGGCTTGGAGGGCATTATGTTAAATGAAATAAGTCAGACAGAGAAAGACAAATACTGTATGATCTCACTTATTTATGGAATCTAAGACATACAACAAGCTAGTGAATATAACGAAAAAGAAACAGACTCACAGATACAGAGAACAAATGAGAAGAAGCAGGTGGACCTTCGTGTGGCCTAAGAGCATTTGGTGAAGAGTCGCTTTGGGGAAGTGAAGGTCCACGTTCCGATGAGCATTGCCACATCAGAAGACCGAGAACTGTCAGGGAATGCACAGGACTGGATTTGCAGGTCAAGCCTACGCCCAAGGCATCTTCAGATGTACGCGTTCTCTCTCGGCTGCTGGGTCAATATCACTTGTCAATACACGTTGATATGGGCTTTCAAGGCAAGTCAACAATGACATGAACGCACATCAAAAATAGCTTTATCATGGACGTTCCAGTCTCCATGAATTTGTCACATGGATAAGATATAATAGAGACTCTAGTATCTGCACAAAGTGCTTTAAATACCTGGATGCCAACATCCAATGCGGCTTCTCACTTGAAGTGGGATTGCAGGTCTCAGAGAGCAATTTTCAGGATTTAGAATATCAGTGAGGCTGTAAAACTTTACACTGGAGTCCCACTTTCTCATTTTCTGGCTGAATGTGCCATCAGATATTTTAAAGGTCCTCGTCCCCTTCATTAACCTATAACGTTTTCATTGAAGGGAGCAGGGGGACCACTGGTATCCCCCCTTCTATTTTTCATGGCGACACAACCTCTGAGTTTTAGTTGGACACGTGGCACCCCCCACAAGGAAGCCTGCCTTGTCTTGCCTTCTTTAAAGGGCCGGGGGTGGGGATGCTACCCTTTTCCCTGTGGTACTGGCTATAACGTGAATGCAAGGCTTGGAGATGAGCAATTCTTCTCGACCATGGGGGAAACCTCGGAACGCAAGCCAGATATGGTCGGAGAAAGTGTCTGCCCTAACTCACCTCCCTGTAACCACAGGGAGTTCTGGCTTAGCCCTGTGACTTGCTCTGGCTAGAGGTCTGAAAACAAACATGAAACAAGGTACAAAATGTTTGAACACTGCTTCCTGTCATCATGTGAAGCTCTGGGGGCCCCCAAGATCTCCAGGGGGACAAGCACAAAAGATCCATGAAGCCAAGACGTGTAGCAAGGCTTCCCTAGTCCATCCTGCCCTTGACCAAGCCACCCATACCAGAATGGCTCAGTTGGCCCCAAATCAAAAGGAATAAATGCTCATCACCTTAGGCCATAAAGATTTGGGGGTGGCTTGTTATTCAGCCAAAGCTTGTACACTCAGGACATGAAATGAGGAAAATACTGCCAGTTTGCTGATAGATGTTGAGTAGAGACCTTGCTTTCTTAGGGTATGTGGGGCGTCTATATTTGGCCAAGATTAGAACATCTTTACTTGGTCTGTCTCCTCTCAATGGATGAAGCCAGGTCCTCCTAGGTGGGTCTGCAAACGTGTGCCCTGCCCTACAGTGTATGAGATCTACCTAATTCTGATTTACATGGAGAATAGTGCAAAGAGGCACTGAAATGCAAATTATAAGAGAAAAGATATGTTAAAAAAAAAAAAAACGATATAAGAGAAAACAATAATAATTTTCCAGAAGATGAACTGAGGGTGCAAAGTTCTGGAATGAGAGTAATTCTTTGGCCTCTCCAGAGTGCACCTCTGTGGGGTCTGGTCCAAAAGCATCTTCCCCTTTCACCCGTGGGCAGGTGCTTGCAGGAAGCCTGCATCACTGTTTAATAGGGAAGAACAAATCTGACTCCATATTAGATCTGTTTCTTCTATTGTTTTTGCTACTAGTTAAGAATGTTGCCTAGAGCCTGAAATATACAGAATAGCCCATTCTCAAGGCTCTGACCTTTAAACATATAGCACTTTTCCATTCATACAGAGGTAAAATGTTGTAGAACAGAAAATAACATGTGTCTTGTTGGAGGTTTACAGGAACATCGTGACCTGACCTACATGGACAGCTGCAAGAACAAAGGATTCCAGCACCAAAAAGTTAGAAACAACCAGACACACTCGCTCCCCTTTTAGTACAAAATAAGCCTTAATTCTAACTTGGGGAAGATGGTTCTTTGGGACACGAGTCTACATGAGTCTTTGTCTGCTTGCTTTCCAAACAAAGTCTTTATTCTTTGTCCCAACAACTCGTCTTTCAGTTTATTGGCCTGTCCAATGGCAAGCAGTACAGGCTTGGACTCGATAACACCTGTTTCTGTCATAAATTAGTGTGTTAATTGCATGCACGGGGCTGTGAATTTGAGAGGTGTGGGAGCGACAGCCCCCGGCTGGGATTTCCAGAGATCCTGTTGCAGGCATCCTTAGGATAAGTGCGTCCACAGCCCTTCTTAATGTGCTCCTAAAAGTAAGTTATGGATGCTTTAACATCTGCACAGCTGCAGATGTGTGTGGAGCACGGCTCTCTCTGCTCCCAAGGACGAAATTAATTTTTGAGATGTCCACATTGCCTCAACATCACCATCAAGCACCGCCTTGGAGAAGCCCAACCACTTGGCTACTTTTTATTGCTTTTTTAAAAAAAATAAACCTCTGTTCAAAAATATACTCAGACATTCTTCTGTCACAGACTGAATCTGTTCCCAATTTCTTGTCCAAACAATGAAAAATATACAAGTGCATTTTCCGCGAGACCCTTTCTGACCTTTTCAAAGGGAAGTGGCACCCAGCACAGAGGTTGACGCTTTCTGGACGTTTGATCTGAAGTGGAGGCCACCTGTTTCCACAACTCATCGGGTAACGTTTGACCACACTCCCCAAAGTGGGGCTTTGCAAAACTGACATCCCAGAAGGTTGTAGATCTAAGCTTAGGAAAACAGACATTCAAAGATTTTTGAAGTGTTTAAATGACTTCTGCTAATTTGATGGTGTTGACTACAGAGGTAATAGGAACCAAATTGAAATGGGCGATTAGATAATTAGATATATTCCCCAGACCCTTACAAATACAATCATGTGGGGGAGTGGGTGTGTTTAGAGAGACAGAGAGGGAAAGATGTAATAGATGCATAGATAGATAGAAATTAGATTAAATAGATGATAGAGATAGATAAATAGAGATGATGGATTGATAGATATAATAGGCATGTAGGTGATAGATAAGGATAGGTAGATAGGTAGATAGATAGGTAGATGATAGATAGATAGATAGATAGATAGGTAGATAGATAGGTAGATAGGTAGATAGGTAGATAGATAGATAGGTAGATAGATAGGTAGATAGATAGATAGGTAGATAGGTAGATAGATAGATAGGTAGATAGGTAGATAGATAGGTAGATAGATAGATAGATAGATAGATAGATAGATAGGTAGATAGATAGATAGGTAGATAGGTAGATAGATAGGTAGATAGATAGATAGATAGATAGGTAGATAGATAGGTAGATAGGTAGATAGATAGATTGATAGGTAGGTAGATAGATAGATAGGTAGATAGATAGGTAGATAGATAGGTAGATAGATAGGTAGATAGATACATACATAGGTAGATAGGTAGATAGGTAGATAGGTAGATAGATAGGTAGATACATAGATAGATAGATAGATGATAGATAGATAGGTATATAGCTGATAGATAGATGGTAGATACAGATGAATAGGAGACAGATAAATCCTCTATAGGCTGCCTAGGATGTTTTGTTATTTGGGGGACATGATTCTAATGGCCTTTCTATCCTATGTTGCTGCTTATTCTGAAAATAATCCTAAATTTTGATGTTTCAGCTACAACAGGACCCAGTAGGTGCTGGTCACCAGTTTCTGTTTTTCCCAGTGGCTGGTGGGAGAGAACCTAGGCTGGGGCCTTTCTGATAAATTTCCGACTGCTCTGGTTGAGCTCCAAAAGATATGTCTATGTCCAAATCCCTGGAACCTTTGAATGTGCGCAACACATCTTGCAGCTGATAAACAAATGTAGGAAAAATAAGAGTAGAAAAACACCCGACAGTAGTTTGGGGTGAATCCTCAGGTTTTCCCATCCACAGCCAATGTTCTCAAACCACATTGACCGCAGGCTGCTAAACTTCATTTACAAAGCACTCAGAGCCTCTTGCCTGTTTGGTGGATTCCGTGCCCTTCAGTTGATCTGTTGACATCCATCAGGTGCTCTTGGGGGACCCTCCTGGCATTCCTCCCCCCGGGTTACCTCGAAACACGAAACAGAGTAGAAGATGCCCCTTGGGACATTCGGGCCTTGCCCTCTGCGTCTCCCTGAGGCCCCCGCTCCACGATGCCGTGCCGTCCGGTCCTGGTGGAAAATAAACTAGTTAATGTGACTGAGGTCAACCGATGGGCTTCTCTCTGTGATAAATTCAAGCAAATTGAATGTAATTGCCTCAACTGAATTCAGAGCAAGTCCTGGCCCAACTTTCTGCTGCGAGTTCTGCTGGCTCTGGGGGAGCCGGAGCCCATGACATCATGCGGACAATTTGCACATATTTATGCAATTTGTCATAATTCTGTCTGTATCGTCTGGAGGCTGCAAGATTTGCCTCTGGCCTCCCTGTGAAGTCAAAGATTTGACAATCACATGCTGGACATACTGTGGGTATATGTGGTGTGTGTGTGTGTGTGTGTGTGTGTGTGTGTGTGTGGTGTGTGTGTGGTGTGTCTGTGTGTGTGTGTGGTGGGGAGGCGTTTGTGTGTGTGATAGGGGTGTGCTGGGCAGAAGATGCGAATCTCTTGATAGAAACCAAGTAACTGTATTATGATTTAAGGACACAGCAAAGCCAACAGGTTCCAGAACAAGTATAGACAAACCTGGGATGTCCCTCAGCCAGTGGACACACCTGCGTACAGGTGTGGCTTCCACTGGTTTCACTGTGGATGCTTTTGCAGGTACAGCTGTGGAAGGTCAGACTTTGTCCCTTCCAACCTCAACACAATGTCCAACCAGGCAGGGGCCACCTGCCTTTCCCTAAACGATGTCTTAAGGTTGAGCCATGAAAACACCGCATCCCCAGCTAGACTTGAATTTCAGGGAAACAGTGGAGAACTTTTCAATGTCGGTATGTCCAGCGTGATATGTGCCGTCTGCCTCAAATCCAGGTTTGACTGGGCCTCCTGCACGTTTAGGGGCCGACTCTACACACCTGCAAAGAAAACTAAATTTGCAAATCTTACTTCCCTCTAAAATTGCAAATTTGTTCAAACCAAAGCAAAGAAATCATAGACACGGTAACTATTCCTGGCAGAGGTTAGGAGGGCCCCGAGTTACGTGCTCGCAACAAGGTTATGGTTGAGTTTGGGGCATGGACAGAGGTGACAGGGGGACGCAGACAGGGTCTCTTTGAGCAGGAGACCCCCTTTGAGACGGCAGAAATTGGTCCACTTGGGGATAGTTTCCTGGGGAATCTTTGGGGACCGCTCAGGGCTGGTCCATCGTGATGGAAACCTCAGAATGAATTTGTGAACTCGCTACAAAAGCCTGTATAAAACCAGATGAGGCATGACGGAATTAAAGTCTTTGAGTCAGAGGCCGGCCATGGCGTCCCACCAGATGTGAGGCAGCCAGTCAGGCCCCGCGGACCACGGTTCCAATTAGATCCCGGGATGACCTCATGCAGAGGGTATGGCCCAAATATTAAAAATTCCTGGGGCAAATGGCATTAGGGAAGGGAAAGGGTGCATACATGCTTCATTTTTTATTTCAACGCCGGCTCTGCCGGCCGGTGCGATGGTAGGAGAGGAAATTGCCAGGTCTTGGCTTCGTGTTTTACTGGATGGAAGACAGATTTACAACACATGGAAGAAACAATTAGGACGGGGGCTCCGCCGACTACAAAGCGAGGAAATAAATTCCCGTAATGAGACGGGAAAAGCGCAGGGCAGGAGTGAGCTATGTGCTGGCGTCCAGAGGCTACGGCAGGTCGCCGTGGGCTGCCCTCGGCAACAGATGGCCTGCAGATTCCGCACGCCCCCGGCCTCGCTTACGGTTTTATGAGACTCTCCCCCTGCTGCCCGTCCCCGAGACTCCAGGCCAGAAATGGCACTAGAACACAGGTATCTGTGAGCTGAAGCCTGAGTCACCTTAAATGTCGACTTGCACATCAAGGAGGGGAAGGGGAGGAGGTGAGAGGTTGGGTGTCTGGAGGGGTGATTGGGATGAGCCCGGGCAGACTGTGTGCCTGCAGTGGGCAGGGCCTCTCAAATGCACAGCTACCGCTCAGAGGTGCCTTCCAAAATGAGCGCAAGAAATAATACCCGGCCGTAAAGAGGAGGGAAGCTCTGACACAGGCTACAGCGTGGATGGACCTTGAACACAGGACGCTCAGTGAGAGAAGCAGGCACAGGACACGCGGTGTGTGATTCCGTTGACAGGAAACGTCCAGAACAGGCAAATCCACAGAGAGAGAAACTGGATTAGTGGTGTTAGGAATGGAAGTAAGAGGATGGGGCGTGACTTTTAATGGGGACGGGACCTCTTCTGGGGGACAAGAATGTTGTAGAACCAGATAGAAGTGGGGGATACACAACTCTGTGAGTGCCCTAAATGCCCCTGAATTACCCGCTTTAAAAATGGTACAAATGAACTTATCTACAAAAGGGAAATAGAGTCACAGATGTAGAAAACCAACTTATGGTCACCAAGGGGGAAAGGGCGGGGGAGAGGGAATGATAAATTGCGAGACTGGGATTGACATATACACACTGCTATATATAAAATAGATCACTAATAAGGACCTACTGCGTAGCACAGGGAACTCTACTCAGTACTCTGTAATACTCTATATGGGAAAAGAATCTTAAAAAGAGTGGATACATGAAGATGTATAACTGATTCACTTTGCTGTACACCTGAAACTAACACAACATTGTAAATCAACTCTACTCCAATAAAAATTTAAAAATATATATTTTTAAAACTAGAGAGTGTAACAAAATAAAATGCTCGATTTTAAGTTATGCGAATTTCATCTCAGTTTTTTAAAGTGCAGAACATGGGTTCCTTGTTGAGAAGGCTGCTGAGAAGCGGAAGTCAGGTGATGGGTGGCCATCCTCCCTGACAGCAGAGGGCCTGGGGCTGAGCTGGTGATGACCCGCTGGTGTTGACAAGGTCAAAAGCCCCAGATCTGACCCACAGACCTGGCTGGTAGAGAACTCCATCCCATGAGACTGACACCTTAACTCTGGCCATTTAACACAGATGTGTGGAAGCAAGGGGCCCCAGGTTGAGGAAACATGGGTCCTTGGTGGGAATGAACCCCACGCTAGAAGGACAATTTGGAGAGTTTTCCATCTGGACTGGACGACTCTCTGATGCGGGGCGTCCCAGGCCCTGTGGGCTGTGGAGCAGCTTCCCTGTTCTCCACCCACCAGGTGCCAGGAGCTCCCCCTCCCCCCAGTGCTGACAACCAATAATGTTTCCAGATATTGAGAAGTGTCTACTGGGGGCTAAATTGTCCTTGGTTGCAAATGACTGCCATAGATAGAAAGTTACGTGATGGATAGATCGATCGATCAATCGATAGATAGATATGATGGATAGATGATAGATAATAAATAGATAAATGATATAGACAATCGAAACATAGATAACAGATGATAGATAGATGATAGATAGGTAGATAGACAGATAGATAGATAGGTAGATAATTGATAGAAAGTCTCTCATGCTAAAGCAGGGCTTCTCAGCAACACCCCACTGACATTTGGGGCTGGAGGACTCTCTGATGTGAGCCGTCCTGTGCCCTGTGGGCTGTGGAGCAGCTTCCCTGGTCTCCACCACCACGTGCCAGGAGGACCCTCTGCCTCCAGGTGGTGAGACCAAAAACGTCCAAGACATTATCAGATGTTACTGCCTTCGTTGGGACAACATCTATCAATTACAACACCACTTGGAACTTACTTTCCAGAAACTAGAACAAAGAGGCAGGTGCCAGTGGGAATCCTTCCCATCTTGTGTGGAGCTAGGTACCCAACTTGCAGGGTTAGACGTAGGACTGTTTTGATCTCAGGGTTGATGGGGCAAGTGGTGGCCTGTTTAGGGTCCCAGCAGCCCTGGGTGATTTGTACACCCCTCTCCCCCTCATGCATTAGCCTCCAGCCCTGGTGCCCATGTAGGTCCTTGTAGATGGGAACCCACAGGCTGGGTTTGAACAGGCCCTCCAGGTGATCCTGACGCACAGTCAATTTGAGGACCTACAGCAGGCAGCTGGGGATTTGTAACCCACAGGCAGAGTGAGGGGTTCGGTGGGTGGAAAATGCCTAAGAGGAGATGTGAAGAGCAGAGGGATTCTGGCTAAATTGACATAGCGGGACTCTTGCCCAGTCTGGATTCGGCAGGAGGAAGATGGTTGAGGCTGTCTTGAAAAGACGTCTTAGAGGAGGTTGTTTGGAATTTGGTCAAAGAGAGCATCTGTCCTGCCCAGGAGTGGGGTTTCTGGGTTGTAGCGTCACACCATGTATAAAGTTTTGGGGAACCACCATATTGTTTTCCAGAAAGGCTGCTCTATCCCACATTCCTGCCAGCAAGAGTCATGATGTGTCTACATCCTCACCAACACTTGTTATTTTCCTGAATTTTATTATAGCCACATCTGGTGTACACATACCGTGCACTTGGCACCTAAGGAAAGTTTGTGGCGTGAATAAGCAACTCTAAATTCCACACATAGCTTTACATGTTTAGCATGCAAATTTACAAATCCAGAATTAGAAAAAAAAATAAATGGTGTCATGAAACCCTATTTGCCTGTGGCCAGTTTCAACCTCGACCAGTGTGTTGCCAATCCCATTTCATTTTCCATCCTTTTCACTGTCATGCTCTTTGAAGGCAAATTCCAGACATTACATCATCTTACCTATAGTTAGTTTAGGGTGTCGTTCCAACAGATAATAGTATCTTTTAGTTCGTAATCACAATACCACATCAAGCCTTAAAGACAAACTATACTCCCCCAGGAGATGCAAATTTCCACCATGGACTCCAAGATGAATTTTTACACTTGGTGTGTCCAAGTCAGCATCCAAACAAGATCACCCCATCACATCTGATCGATTTATTTCAAGTCTTTTTGTAAAAAAATATAATGTATTGAGGTGAATTTGACACAAGACAAAACGAACCACTTAAAAATGAGTAATTCTGTGACATTTAGGGCACTCACAGCTTTGTGCAACCACCACCTCTATCTAGTTTCAAAATATTTCTGTCTTCACAATGTAAAACCCTGTATCCTTTAAACTATCCCTCCCCATCCCCCTCCCCCAGCCCCTGGCAATCACTAACCCGCTTTCTTGTCTCTGTGGATCTGCCTGTTCTGGACGTTTCCTGTCAATGGAATCACACACTGTGTGTCCTTCTACGTCAGCTTCTGTCACTGAGCATCGTGTGTTCAAGGTCCATCCACGTGGAAGCCTGAGTCAGAGCTTCACTCCTTTTCATGGCTGAGTCATATTCCACTGTGTGGATGGACCCCATGCTGTTCAGCCATCCATCCATTGATGGATTCCACAACTTTTCAACCCTTTCTGCACTGTGTTATTTGCCAGTTATTTTGAAAACTGTGTGTTTCTGCTGTGGTGTCTCCCACAAGCTGACGGGATGGATTGAATTCGTGGAACATATTTCTCTGGCCCTCCCATGACCTGCAAACTGGGAGTGGAATGTGGAAGCCTGGTAAATTCAGGTTGAATAATTTTCCTGCTTCATCACACCACATGGGGCAGGATGTCGGGGGGGCCCATTCTTTGGGATGTCATCCTTAATTAGAGCCTTATCACTAGTAGCTGGCATGGCCAGCCGATCCAGGCGCTGTAAAGTCCCCCATCCTTCTTTTTCCACGGACGGTTTAAACACCCGTGAAAGACCATCATGCAGATTTATCTTGCATTGGGTTTCTATCACGGAGATGCACAACTTTATAATTTATTCTGCATTTCTGAGCCCGAATTCTCCTGTTGGAAAAAGCTCATTCCTTCCTGTAAGGTCTGGATACTCAGAAATACATGATACACGGGAAGACGAAGAATTTTAAACTTTTTTTTTTTTTAACTTTTCTAAAATCGGCTTTCGGAACACTGACTCTGAGCTCTGCTTTCCCCTAAAGATAACACAAGAGTCTCTCTCTCTCTGTGTCCCTGTAGTAGAAGTCACAGATTTGCCATATTTGATGAATTTCATCCCATTCCCTACCCTGTTGGTGTGGGTTCTTACCTCATTGCAGATCAGAGGCAGCCCTTCTGATCTGTCCCAATATCCTTTGGACAAGATACGATCAGTCTTTGGTGTCTTTTATTCTGAGTGTTGATATGACGCCCCCAGCTCACCCTGTACATTTCCTGCCCGCACCTTAGAGCAGTCAAGGGCATCCAGAAACCAAAAGCAGATTTTCTTATAGAGACCTTCCTAATGACACGAACACTTAGGATTTTCTTTAGCCGTTCATAGGCGATAGACGATTGGTGATCTGGAATATATGACATAATAGCATATAAAATATGTTAGAAGTTTTAAAATTAGAATATGTAATTGTACACAGAATACTTCAAACTGTTATCATCTTTTACACCAGGTATATTTTGAATGAAAAAAAAGGAAAAAAACAGTGTCCCCAACACTTTCCGAGAGAGGTTTCCTCTGAAGGTAATTGTCATCTCCTCTCTCCGTGATAATTCACTCCTGGCATCCGCACTATTTAATAAAATTCAGTAATACAATTTGCTTAGATCAAACCCCAATTAAGGAGTCATGCCAACCCCGTGCCTCCAAGTCTGAAGGGGTTAATGCTCTTTTATGTTTGCGATTACCATTTTATTACCCATGCTTTGCGAAAGACCCATTATCATAAAATTGAGAAATCCCATCAAGTCCCCCCCCTACACCCCGGCCCCCGAAGAGAACAGCTTTTCCAAACGAGTGACTCAGATGCTTATGTGAGGCAATTACCGGGTGTCCGTCATGTGTGCCGAGGATTGAAAATAAAAATTAAAGTAACGAGGCATGAGCTGGATTTAAGGAAGTCTCGCCATACTTAATTTGTGTTTGTATTGAATTATTTAAACCCTCTCCCCCAGCCGGCACCCATCCACTTGTATTTGTAGCCACATCAGAAAAGAGATGTGCGTAGCTCTTTCTCAGGAGACTGCCCAGGGGCCCTGCTAATTAATAATGTGATTTTTTTTTAATGAGGGGAAAGCTGATTTGGGGCTGTGAGTGTTTGCACTCCACCCACAGAGGCTGAAGGATAAGGATCAAGTATTGATTGATTGATGCTGTTGGGCTCCTTATATGTGATGAGTTTCTCCCAGAAGGCGGACTCTCCGGGGGAAAGGATGATTGATCCAACCTCAATTATGTAATAATCTTCTAACATGCAACCTACATATGCGGGTGTGTATCTACACAGTTACGGGTGTTGGGATGGTGGCGCTCTTAAATCTGTTAAAAGCACTCTACGAAATCACAAGCATTTCTTTACTGGTTTTGTCTTCCAAATGGTGACCATAAGACCAAGTATGCGGAGCTATCTTCAAAAATACCAGTTACCGGGCTTCCCTGGTGGCGCAGCGGTTGAGAGTCCGCCTGCCGATGCGGGGGACGCGGGTTCGTGCCCCGGTCCGGGGGGATCCCACATGCCGCGGAGCGGCTGGGCCCCTGAGCCGTGACCGCTGAGCCTGCGCGTCCGGAGGCTGTGCTCCGCAACGGGAGGGGCCACAGCAGTGAGAGGCCCGCGTACCGCAAAAAAAAAAAAAAAAAAAAAGAAAGAAAGAAAACAGTTACCCACCGCGTCAGGGGATTGTTTTTTTAAATTTTTATTGCCGTATAGTTTCTTTAGTTACTATATGTTGTGCTAGTTTCTGCTGTACAGCAAAGTGAATCAGTTATACATGTATCCACTCCTTTTTTAGATTTTTTTCCCCATATAGGTCTTTACAGAGTATTGAGGAGAATTCCCTGTGCTATACAGCAGGTCCTTATGAGTTATCTATTTTATATATAGTAGTGTGTATACCCAAGGAATCTAAGAGTATTAGTTGCTAAACTCCCAGTGTGTAGTTCCAGCATAAACGGACAGTGTAGGGTCCGATCTGGATGTGCAAAGAACTGCCACCACTGCTGGTTCACATGTGAGAGCTTGAGGGTTTCTCTTTAATCGATTGGATTCAGACAACCTATCACTGGTTGACTAGGGATTTTGCTCAGTCCTGGGCTCACCCCTCCCCACGAGCCCTTTGGGGTCCTTAAGAGCCAAGTGTTGAAATGCAACTCTCGGGATACGTCATGTTGAAACAGAATTAATTTAACACTGAATGCATCAGGGTTGAGGGGGACGACACAAAATTAAACACTTCTGGCTATTTTCCCCACCTTCCCTGCTCACCTCTAATTTGTTTTTTCAGTTAATATCATGATTCTGGGACTTCCGTCGTGGCACAGTGGTTAAGAATCCACCTGCCAATGCAGGGGACACGGGTTCCAGCCCTGGTCAGGGAAGATCCCACGTGCCGCGGAGCATCTAAGCCAGCGCACCACAACTACTGAGCCTGCGCTCTAGAGCTCGCAAGCCACAACTACTGAGCCTACGTGCCACAATTACTGAAACCCGCGTGCCTAGAGCCCGTGCTCCGCAACAGAAGCCACCGCAGTGAGAAGCCCGGGCACCACAGTGAAAAGGAGCCCCCGCTCGCCGCAACTAGAGAAAGCCCACGTGCAGCAACGTTGACAAAAATTAATTAACTAATTAATTTTTTAAAACAAGGAGAAGAAATAAAGGCGGAGATTAGGAGATAAGTCTCCTGACTTATCTCAGCCAAAAGCTAAAGAAATAAAAATAAATAAGTAAAATAAAAAGAGTTTAAAAAATGTATCTTGAATCTGTGAGAGGTGTGTTTACAGCTTTAAATGTCATACTTGAACATCTATTTCCAACAGGATCTACTGACTCCTCAGTTTCATAAAATTACTGCTTTTATCCCGCTTTCCATCATGTCCTCCCCTCCCCCATCTGATCCCAAATGAAATTTGAACGTAGCATTACAATATTCGTCTCCCTGCAACTTCAGACACGTCTGTGTTTTATGTGCTCTGGTTCTCAACAATAAAATCCAATAACCACCCTTCGTGGTGTGATTGCTTGCATAGTGTGCACTGTTGAAATAAAGTAGCAGAGAGGAAATGAAAGTCTAAACATTAAAACAACAGAGAGGGTGTGAGTTTGCAAAGTCTGAATAACATTAGGAAAGCGTCTGAACTTTTGGAAGTTTTCCCAGCTTGCCCCGTTTAGATGCCCCAGCTCCTAACTTTCCATGTGGGTGCTCACCTCCATTTTCGTGTTGCTTACTTTGCGTGTGGAAGGGTTCCACCTAATTCCTCGGGTATTTCTAGGATCAGGGCAGCAATGTCAGAGGAGTCAGGAGCAGGGTTATTTCAGTGTGCAAATTACTGGCCGACAGGGGTTGCTGGGTCAGGGTAAACATTCCATTTTCCAAAACACCTAATGTTTTTAAACTAAAATCACCCAGATTTTCTACATTTCTGTGTTTCATATTCATTGCCTTTTAAAGCTTCAAAATTATGTGCAACTGTAGGTTAAGTGTATATCTACATAGGGAATATTAGTTGCTTGGTATTTCATACTTTCCAACTAGTTCATGTCCTGGGAAGTGAACTTGATTTACGATTTCAGGTTATCATTAGCAGCAAATAGGATCAATGAACGTTTAGAAGGGACACACTTCTTATTTCTGATTTCCAGTTCCAAATTCTGTATGACTGACCAAAAGTCTAGTTAGCAGAGACATTTCACTTTAAGCACATACGACTTTCTCCGATGACAAGGAAACATTCAGTACCGACAACTAATGAAGATTCACATCTCAGGGAATTCCCCGGCGGTCCAGCGGTTAGGACTCAGCACCTTCACTGCCGAGGGCCCGGGTTCAATACCTGGTCGGGAAACGAAGATCCCACACGCTGCGCGGCGCGGCCAAAATATATATATATTTCAGTCTTCAGGTAGAAGAGAAATTGGTAGAAATAAAGAGAAATCCCCCCCCCAAAGAAAAAAGAGATTCGTATCTCAGATATGTCTATGCTCAATACTAAACTACTGCGTTTGCTCTACGTTTATCAAAAACTTTATACTCAAGGTCAGAAACAGAGCCCACCGCAAAGTGAACATATGGTGCTTTTGTTCAAAAAAATTATTAAGAATTTCCAGTCAACAGACCTGACTTCAGAGCATTAAACCGAGCGTGGGGACTTCTGATTATGGAGCGCTCTGCAGTTGGCGTGGTCGCACGCCTGGGATGCTTGCATTGCCCAAGACTGTAGGACTAGTGAAGTTGTTCTCCAGGTTTTCGTCTTGATGTGTCAGCCTATATATAAATTCTCACATCAACGCGTGTTGGCAGAGACCCTGTCCATCCATCACTTTGGAGTTGAAGAAAACCTTCAGCATATCCACGAGGAATTTCCACCTCTCACCTCTGCACTGGGACGTGGGTAAAAACAGTGCCCGTTTTTATTGAAATCTTCTCCGAACATACACAACTGTAGAGGGACGAAGACCCCCGTCGGCTAAATCCTTGGCGTGAGGCGGAAAATTGAGTGACCTCCAAAGCAAAGTTCCTACAACACAGGGTGCAGATGTGAGGGAGGTGGATTTGCTTTTCCGCTGTTTAAAAACCAGGTCTCCCCAAAGAGCTCCAATTCAGTATTGGGAAAATCAGAGCTGGATGACTATGGTCTTGGCTCACAAGTCTGGCCTCGAATACCTGTCAGCACCACGGTCACTGTCACCACCCCCCTCTCATCCAACCCAACCCAACACCAGAAGGTGCCTCTATGTGTTTGGCACCAGGAATGGCCCTGCACTGAGAACCCATTTCCCCTGTTTTATTCAAGTGAAGTTCACGTAACATAAAATTCATCACTTTCAAGTGGACAACTCAGTGGCATTTGTCACATTCACAATATTGTGCAACCGCCACATCTATCATGTTTCAGAACATTCTCATCCCTCAAAGGAGACCCCGTCCCCATTAAAAATCACTCCCCACCCCCCTCCCCCAGCACACACTTTCTGTCTGTGGATTTGCCTGTTCTGGACGTTTCCTAACAATGGAATCACACGCTGTGTCAGTGTTTGTGTCCGGCTTCTCTCACCAAGCATCGTGTGTTCAAGGTCCGTCCACGTTGTAGCCTGTGTCAGAGCTTCACTCCTTTTTGTGGCCGAGTCATATTCCACTGTGTGGGTGGACCCCGTGCTGTTTCTCCATCCATCCGTTCACAAAAACTTGAGTTGTTTCCACTTTTCAGCTGTGGTGATCAGTGCTGCTATACATATTCATGTACCCGTTTTTGGTTGAGCGCCTGTTCTCCATTCTTTGGGGCCATATACCCCAGAATAGAATTGCTGGATCAGAGGGTAACCCCAAGCTCTCCTTCTGTGGGAACTTCCATCCACTTCTCCACAGGAGCTGCACCATTTTACATTCCTACCAGCAGCATATAAGCGTTCCAATTTCTCTACATTTTCACCAACGCTTATTTTCCTTTTTTTAAAAAAGATTATAGCCTACCTCATTTACCCCAATGGTCTTTCCCCCATAGAGCATAGGAAACCAAGGCTCAGGGACTTTCTTATTTGCTCAAGGTCACAGTGCTGGTTTGCAGAAGCAGGGCATCTGAACTCCAATTGCTTCATCTGTAGACTAAGGATTAAAAACAGCGTCGGTGAGGCGTTCCTCAACATGCCATTATTGAAGTTATTTATGTCGGTTAAATGCCGTAGATGAGACAATGGTCATGAGGAAACCCATACAAAGAGGGGGTGTGATGTGCAGACAGCCAGCTGCCACCTACACAGGGGTTCACCTTGTGGGGCTAACTCAATCCTGACTCTGACCTTCATTTTCCCGTTAGAAACTCAGTGTACTTAGTGTCTCCACGTAGTTCAGACTTGGAGGTCCCAAGAAAGCTCCCAGGGAGCCCAAGGCAGAACCAGGGTCTAGGCTGACTCGTGTGTTAAGAGAGGGCTCTCCTCCCACACAAACAGAGCTTTCACGTCAGCTCCTGAGGCATGTGCTCCCCACGAGCCAGCTGCCCGAGAAGAGGATGCTGCCTGACCCCAGAAGAACAGGTGATGGGACCTAGTCTACGGAGGCAGGAACCTTCCAAGTTGACCGTCTATCTCTTGCGTGGACCACTGACTGATCCTTTGATGACCAGGGTACACTGTACCGTGGATGATGGTTGAGTGGGGTCTATGTTTTGGGTCTTAACACCCTTTCTCCAGCTTTGTCAAACCATTAGGTTACTGAGAAGTCCCCAAGGGCCAAGGGCTACCTTATTGACCAAGGGGACACCCCCATCATCTGTACTCTGACCCAATATAACTTGACTTCAGAGCTTACCAGGAGACCCCTTATTTCTCTTTTTTATGCTCCTATGATGAAGTCTTTCTCCGAGTTCACCATTTACAATCTCTCTTCTCAAGCAGAGATTTCCAATATGACACTCCATGTCTGCACAAGATGATGGCAACAATCATCTTGGAAAGAATGAAATCAAACAGCTTGGAGTCTACATTCTGGACAGCTAGACAGATGGATCACCTTTGCTAAATTAGCTGGATGCCTTCAGGTCCGGGTCCCCTCCCCACGACACCCCTGAATCTCCCAACTCATTGGACCCAACTAAAGCCAAATGGAGAATGGATTGACCTAGTTGAGGCTGTCCTTGGGTTTACATTCTGCTGGGCTGGTTGTCTATCCTTTACCCTTGTTTGTCTCTTATTGGCCCATTGATAAGGACTCACAAGGTATCTGGTTATTTTCTCACTGCTCACAAGTCTTACAGTCTTCAAATATACTTTTAAGACTCCCTTCATGTCAAACATCTTAAGCTGAGATGGTCCAAGGTTTATGTGGGGAGAAAAGTGTGTGTCTTCACAACATTCCACTGCCTCTTTGTTTCTTTTTTGATATTGTTCACAGGGCCCTTTTGCTTTGTGAGCATGTGTTCACCAAGCTGTGTGCAAGCATTTGACCCCAAATGGATGGATGAACTGTTCACACGGTGTAAAGGGTGGGGGTTGGGGGGGGTGATGCAAAAATAGAACTATTGCAACATGGTTTGAATAAAAGATGACACTGGAATGAATTTAGAGCCATAAGAAATGCAGACATTTCAAGGTCTCAGAGGACTTGTGTGAACATTTTTTGGGGGGGAGGTTGCAGAACCGATTAGCATTCTGTGAGTTCGCATTTGAATTTTATTTTTGAACCATGTCCCAGTGTCAAGGCGATTGTTGCCAGGGTGAGCTCTGCAATGATTAAATTTTGCATGAGAAACCTTCAAAATCTGGCTGCAATTGACTCTTTGCTCTACCCGGCTCCACTCAGGTTGACCCTAAGAGTGGGATTGGTTGTAGAAATTATGGGCGGGGGGAGGTCTTCAAACAAAATATTCGTGCCTCTCACTACTGAGGGGAAAAATCCTGCCTGTTCTTGGAAAGGTGATGAGATTCTAAGTTTATCTTTCAAGAGGGGAGAACAGATCCCTAACTAATGGTCAGCCAAGGACCAGGCACCCACCTGGGACATTAAGTTGAGTTTCTGGAGAGGCTGACTCTGAGATGGAGGTTAGGATGCAGGACGGTTGTTGTGAGAGATGGATTGGGAATAATATCCTAACCGGGTGAAGGAAGCAGGGTTGGATAGATGGAGGACGTAGCTTGTGATTCAGCCATGACCAAAACCCCACCCAATCCCACCAGGAGCTCTGTGGCTGGAATCATTCATTAGGACCCCAGGTTGTGCCCAGGGAGAGGATGTGAGCTTTGGTGAGGCAGCTCTCTTCAGCTGAGGGCAATTTCTGGAGGAGGAGCTGAGCTGTGAGCCAGGAGCTGCCAATATGCCCAGCCAGTGGGAGAATGAGTGGCTGGACCCTGAAGGGTGGCTATAGAGGGACCCACCTCAGTGCCCACTCCAGGCCACCCTTCCCTGGGATCCATTTGAGTCATGGAAAAAGTTGACGCCACATGGGTAAAATTCTCTAGGATTCTAGCTGGTCTCTTCTGGGGAAACAATGAGGAAAGAGGAGCTATAGGTGGTCTAGAAGTGATTGTCTTCCTGCTCTACAGACTGTTCTAGAATTTCCCCTCACCCTCAGCCACCACCTCTGCTCACCTAGGTGGCTTATCTTGTGGGATCTATTTTTATCTATCATCTATCTGTCTATCTATCTATCTACCTATTTATCTATCATTTATCAATCTATCACCTATCTATTTATCTATCTTTCTAATTATCTATGTATCTATCATCTATCTTTCTTTCTATTTATCTATCATCTATTTATGTATCTATCTATATCTGTCTATCCATCCATCTATCTATCCACCCATCTATCTAAATATAGTCTATCATCTATATCTATCTATCCATCTATCTACCATCTATCATCAATTTGTCTATCTTTCTATCTATCTAATCTATTTATCTATCATCTAACTATTTATCTATCTAGATCTAAATGACTTTTCACGTGCTGGCAGCCACACACCATTAACCTTTTCTACAAACTCTCCTAGAATGTTCTGACCTACAACATTGCCTTGTCAACATTTCTCATGCAACAGTGCCCAGAGACTTGATTCTGTCTGTAGAAAATACTGGTATAGAAAGGGCAGCTCACCACAGGTGCTCCAGTTCCAAGGAAAGAGGAAACCAACATCTTCACCACCCACAACACATTCATAGCACCCAACTGTGGTGCTCAGATGTCAAGACTAACATTGCACCGGGAGTCGTTGGCTTTTGGTAAATGAGATCCCAGTTCATGCATTTACCCCAGTTTCTTTTGGCAGCAACTGCTCCATCCATGGTGTCTTCTTCAAAATATGCTAGTTCTCTCATCGACACATCATAAACTCCTGCTCAATAGTGTTTGGACATGGTTCACACCTTAGGAGACACAATATAAGGTGAGGGATACAATTGTGACAGAGACGTGATAAAAAGAATGGACGTCTTTGAAAGCCTTGGTGATACATTCATGTCTAGGGTTGAACATCACAGTGTTGAGTTGTGCTGAGTCTCTTGGATACCCAGAGGGTCATCACAAATCTCTCATACTGACTTTCCATGAAATACAAAAGCCCCGCTCAATGGATACTGTGTACTTGGTTGGTATTACCCCAAGGATGGCTCAATTAAGTGTATTTCCTCTCAAGCCCACAACTTCATGGATGCAATGAAGTGTTGGCCACAAATTCTGTAAAGCACTCCTCCTGCCCCCTACCTGGCCTGAAAGATTTCCCATCTCAAGTGGTGTCTAAAACCCTATCTGATTTGGGGTGGGGGAGTGGTTACTGAAAGGCTTCTATATACTCCACCTCCTGCTGTCATCAATCTTTTACTCAGCTCAGTACTTATTTTTCTAATTCACCCCCAGATTCTTAATATTTATGGCTCCGTATAAAGCAATATGCGCTTTGCTGGTAAGGAGGGATGCTGGCTTAATTTCGTGTCACATTCCACGCCGTCTTCTTCCTGCGGCGGGGATTTTTCGCAGCTCCCTGAACAGATCTATTTTCTGAAATATGTAAACCATACATTTGAAACATTGATGAGCGCTCATTGCTGAGCCGTGAATCAACGTATTTAAGATCAGCTCTTATCGGTTGAAAGATACAATGTAATAAATGACTGTAGGGCTTGATTAAATAGTGAAACTCAGCCGAGGCATTTAATCAATCTCCAGTGCCATTTACCGGGAGCGTGCCACGGCGTGAGAGTGGTTATTGCAGTTATGTGACAAGCCATAAGACGAAAAATAGAAAATATAATGGACGGAAAGTAATAATATTGTAATCAAAATGTATCTATTTTATACACAAGACAAATTCGCAGAAAATAATTCCAGGCGGCCACATTGTGCCTTGGTTTGGCACGGGTGGGGGTCATGGTTACCAGGGGGAGATTCTTCTTGGATGACTTCAGATGAGGGTAACTTTTATTGAAGTAAACTCAGGCCTAAAGAGGTAATGCTGGAGACCCTCCCCGTGGTGAGAACAGGTGAAGGTCATGGTTGTAAACACGGACCCTAACCCTGTCTTCATGGCCACCACCGCCTCCTGTGTCACAATAGCCTGAAGAAATTCCTTCTACAGAAATAAGGGATAATACTGCTGCTGGTGGCAAGGTTTGCCTTATTGGTCTAAATTCTTCAAGATACTGTATTAGTGATTGTATGAGTTTTCTAGGGTGGCTGTAACAAATGACCACAGACTGGGGGCTTAAAACATCACAAATGCATCCTCCCCCATCCTGGAGACCAGATGTCTGAGGTCAAGGTGTCCCAGGGCTGTGCGCCCTCCAGAGGCTCCAAGGGAGGGTCCTTCCTGCCTCTTCCAGCTTCTGGGGGCTCCAGGCATCCCTGGGCTTGTGGCCGCATCCCTCCCGTCTCTGCCTCTGGCTTCACGTGGCTTCTCCTCTGTGTCTGTGTCTCTCCTCTTCTGTCTCTTAGAAGGATCCTGCCATTGGATTTAGGGCCTCCCTCATCCAGGAGGACCTCATCTCAGACCCTTCACTTCATCACATCTGCAAAGACCCTTTCGCAGATAAGGTCCCATCACTGGTTCGAGGGTTTCAGACATGAACATCTTTTTGGGGGGGGGGGGCGGGGACCAATCAACCCATTAAAGTGATACACACGTTCACCCCTATCATGGGATAATGTACTTGGCAATGTGACTTATGTGGCCCATGGATGTCAGTGGGGGTAACACAAACAGAAGCTTAAAATATATTTGCATGGTTGGGTTTGCCCCCTTGTGAATCTGCATCCCCATCAGAAGATCCTGCCCCAGAGTAACTACTGTCCCTTCATCCTGGACCCCAAAAGGATAAGTAAGCAGCAGGGCACATGCCCTGGGTGCATGCTGGTGCCAGGACCTTAAGAGATACATGGTGCAGACCTGGGCCATCCTGCTCCCTGGAGCTTGGCTTCTGAAGCCGAGGGTTCACAGTGCCACCAAGCCCAACTGGACTACAACTGACCCACTAATTTCTGAGGAAAAAATGTTGCCTTTGGTCACTGAGTTTCAGGGTGATTCGTTACACAGTGTTCTTGTGGCAATAGCTGACAATTACACTAGTTATGGCCAATCCAGACCGGATCTCGACATAAGGCTAGATGGTGTTCCCAAGACCAAGACTTAGGGGAAAGTCTTTGTCATCCAAAGATTTTCTGCGAGCTCTCTACCATATAGGGCTATGGATGAATTGTTTCCCCCCAAAATTCATATGGTGTCTCCCTTAACCCCAGTGTGAGTTAAGGTGGGAGTAGGGCTTTTAGGAGGCAATGGAGATTAAATCACCTCATCAGGATGAGGTCGTTATCTGGTAAGACCGGCGGCCTTAGAAGAAGAGGAAGAGAGAGAGAGATGTCTTTGTGTTTCCGTACGCGTGCATAGGAGAGAGGGCATGGGAGGACAGAGTGAGAAGGTGGCCGCCTGCAAGACAGGAAGAGAGCCCCGCCAGGAAATAATCTGCCCACACTCTGATCTCGGACTTCCAGCCTCCAGAAACTGGGAAATAAATTTCTGATGTTTGAGCCACTCGGACTGTGCTTTTTTGTTAACGGAGCCCAAGATGGCTAACTTTAGGTTCAGATTCAGGTGGATAAGGATGAAGCCCCCCACAGGACAACATCGCAACATTTCCCAGGTGAAGGCTGTCACGTGGGGGCTGACGCCCCGAAGCTGCTGGGAAAGAGCTCTTTTCCTTTCAAATGTATTTCCACTTCATCGGCAGGAAGTCACTAAGAGACTTCTGGACAGAGCCTCGTGTTGTGAACTAGGTCCGAACGGCTTTCAGAAGCATGGTTAATGAAGAACACATCCAAGCAAACATTTTTTTTTTTTTTTACTTCATTAGGCCTTTCCCGTACAAACAGAGCTATTTTTATGACAGTGACGTCGGAGTGCCCCAAACATCACAAAATGATTACACACGCTCCGTTGCAAGATTTTAATGGTTACAAAACATCTGAGTACAATTAGAACTTCCTCTGTAACTTCTCAATTACTGTTAGCCTGACTAGTTTCCTCTCCAGACTCAGGATTTGTGAGACATTCTTTACTCTGTGCGGCAATTTAAGAACAAAATAGAGCCCTTCTTTTTGAGGCAGAAGAATCTGGAGGACGGGAAGGGGTCCCAAGCTCTCTCGGTCTGTGGCTTTTGGGGGCTCCATGTCCTGAAGGTTACCTTAGAAGCCCTGCTTGCACGGAGGACAGGGTGAAAGCTGGTGTTTGAGGTTCTGCCTTTGCAGGTTGTAATCTTAACTGGATGGTGGACACTCCAGAGACCACACTCATGACCACTGGACATACAGAGAAGGTGCCAGATGGAGGATTCTAGAAGGACCTCAAAGATTTCATCTCATGCCCCCGTAGAGGGTGACACACCTCCCCAGAGCAGGAAACATGGAAAACTCCAAGTCTGGGCAAAAAGTGATGTGTTGGCTTCACTCTTTACCCAAGGGGAGGCATCCAACCCACAGATGGATGCGAGGGGGGTTTGGGATGGGTGTGGGATCCAGAAGCACATGCTTCTGGGCAGCCCCGGCTGGTTGTATTCAACGTCTGCAGATAAAAAGTTGAGGATGAGAAGGATGTCCACAGGGAGGTTAGAACCACGCCCACCAGGAGGGCGCACACGGGAGAGAACTCTGAACTGGGAGCTGATGGAAAAGTCACCGCGGATGGAAAACTCAAACAGTGGTGCGATCGAAAGTGAAGTTTTGATTTGGGCAGATATGATTGAAATAAGGACAGCACGACAGTGAACTGAAAGACCATCACGCTACCCAAAAGTGGGATGTCCATGTTTACCTGTAAGAATCTGAGAGATGAGTGAATTCAAAGATCATCGCTCTACTCACCAGTGGGAGGTCCAGGTCTCCCTGTAAAGATTCGGGCGATCAGAGCAAACCTTTACAGGGCACATTGTGGAAGGAGAATTCTTAATCATAAGAGGGACAAAGGCACCCTTAAAATATTGTATTCCCAATAGTAGTCTATGCTCTAGAAAGTTCTGTCTGAAAAACCCAGGTTTTAAAAATCTCTGTCATCGGATGTGTTGCCAGATATGCATTTAAAGTAGCGATTCAGAGGCTTGGTGTCTTGAGACGATGTATAAAGGATGCCCCTGATTTTTATATTAAACTGGCATAGAGTTATTTGTGAGACAGTCTCACCCACATAAGAGATTACAGGAAGAATTGAAGACAGCAGGGCAGGATATTTCCCTCAACAAGGTTGTGTGAAAAGATGGATGTAATTGCAAATAAGGAGTTTATGAAATACAGCCGCTACTTTCCTCCTCGCACGATGGTTGCGGCGACAAGAGCGTCTCCCCCAAGGACAGCCCTGCTTGGGGTTTGTCATCATGCTGTTGGCTTTCTTCTTGCCTCTGTTTTGTGTTATTCCCCTGCAGCCCCTGTGTCTCTGTCGGGGGACCAGGCTTGTGCTCTGTCCAAGAGAGAAGGAGGAGACAGGTACGCTGGGTCTCCCATCCACCAGCCAGAACCCCAGATATCTTGACATCCTTCAAAGGGATGAGCACAATCTGTGTCTCTGCATCTGCAAATCAGGACGCACCGGGACACAGACCAGCCAATTATCCCAGACTCAGAATGATGCCCGTCCTAGGAAGAAAAGCCCTTTGTGGCGTTCCGCCACTCCTAACTCATAGCTCCAATCACAGCCCAGCTCTTGCAGTCACCTAGGAACTGAGCTGAAGTCTCATCACCTGAGAAATGAGACAGGGCGCCCTGGTATCATCCACACCCCAAGCTCTCCAAGGCCGTGAGGCTTCTCAGAGAAAATATCCAGCCCCAACCCATCTGCCATTTTCTCCTTCCAGATCAAGGGGCACCACCAAGGGTGATTTCAAATATCTCGGCCTGCTATCCTTGGAAGGAGTCTCAGAGACGGGCTGATTTAATTTCTCTCTGAAAGATGAGGAAAAAATGAAGTGACTTACCCAAAGTCAGGCATTCAGGTCTTCCGGCTCTGAGCCCAGTATTCTGTCCTCTGCCTTAATCCGGGACCAGACCCCAAGATATATTTCTCAGATGTGTAACATTTCAGCTAGACTGATAGGCACAGAGAGAGATAAAACAGAGACTTACGGACTCTCTCCTCAGACTGGACGACACATTTAGATCCCTTTCTCTTTTAAGAAACAGAAATTCGGCTGAAGTCCCCTCTGCAAATCTCCATGTCACCACGGACCCCCACCCGCCCAGATGTGACCTCTCTCCGAAGTTGGGGTGTTCTTGCTCTACCTCCATTTTTATAATTTTCATGCTTTTCTTGCGTATCAGAAGCAACATGCAGTATTGCTTTGGGTGTGTTAAAAAATTCACATGAATAAGACAGAAGCTCATCTGAAAAGGCTGTGTGATTCCAGCTCTATGACACTCTATGACACTCTGGAAAAGGCACAACAATGGAGACAGTAAAAGGGTCAGTGGTTGTCAGGGGTTTACGAGGCGGAGGGAGGGATGAGTGGGTGGGGCACAGAGGATTTTTAGGGCAGTGAAACTACTCTGTGTGATGCTATAATGGTGGATACACGTCATCATCCATTTGTCCAGACCCACAGAATGCCCAACACCAAGAGTGAACCCACATGCAAAGTGTGGATTTTAGTTAATAATTTATCAATATTGCCTCATTGGTTATCACAAATGTACCACATCAGTGCAAGATGTTAACAATACTGGAAACTGGGGTGGGAGGTGGCATGGGAGCACTGTACTTTCTGCCCTGTGTTTCTGCAAACCCAAAGTTGCTCAAAAAAATAAAAAGTCTATTAATTTTTAGAAATTCACCAGAATGGTACATATTGTATCCCCTTGGTGTACAAACCCCTTGGACATTGGATTTTTCCCACTCATGTGTTTCTAGATTGAACCGTGTCGGTACACATAAATTCAGTTTCACTTCTTTTTACGGTTATAAAGCACAACAGTACATAAATATACCACTTTTTATACCCCTCTTTTTTTTGCAATTTCAACTTTTTGAGCTTTAATTTTCTCATCACTGAAATAGGAACTATTATTCCAACCCTACGTATTTTATCGGGCTAACATAACAAATGAGATCATAGGTAAAAATCATACTTTATAAAAATAATATTGTTTTCATCATTATTATTACAGTAAAAGACACTATTTTCTTTAGATCAGTGAGCCTTAAACCTTTTTAGTTTTTTATCAGTGGGTTTTTTTTCAAAACATAATCTTACATGGAACTTTAATATATCAAACTGATTTTACCTGATTTTACTGAGGTGTATTGTGCAATTTTAAAGGTGTAACTATTTATTATCAAGTCAGTTAATGACAAGAATAAAACTATCTGGTTTATATCCCTCTGTGGATGGTGCAGTGATGTACATGAGGATGGCTGGTGCCAGAAAGTGTGTGCCTTGTGGTCATGGTAAAGGGTTCAGCCTGCACATAACATCAGTGGGGATTAACTGAACAGTGTTGCATTTTTAAAAACAAGTGCATAATGAGATGCTTCAGCTGCAACCAACAACAAGACCTTGACATAGACTCCATCCAAAATGAGCTGGGAATAGTCTCACCTTCCCACCTGTCTTGTTTTTGTTTGTTTGTTTGTTTGTTTGTTTGTTTCTCAGTGACTCTCTTAATTGGAGGAGGACAGAGAATTCCCTGCCTGGAGTCAACACTGAAATGCATTTTGCTCTGGAAGCTCAGAGGTAGAGACTGTGAGAAATATGTCTTGTTGACTAAGTCTAGCTGGAATCCATTAAAGGGCCAAGTGTGGAAGAGTTTACACGGTCCAGAATATATTTAGGGAAATAACATTGACACCAGGGTGGACAGATGTTCAGGCAGAGCCAAAGGTGCACAGGGATTGTTGTGGAAGGGAGGTCAGCCCCTGCCGGGGAAGGTGGCAGCCAAGACTGGGATGTGCCAGGTGGAAGTGGGTGGAATGGAGATGTCCACCTGAGGTCTGCTTTGGAGGTAGAGAGATGGAGCTGATGATGTGATGAAGGGTGTGAGGATGGGAAACCCACCTAGGAGGGATCCCGGGACGCTAGCACACACACTGTGAGCCTTTACGGAGATGCTTGGAAAAGAGAAACAGGTAAGAAGGAAACACCAAGAATTCAGTTGAAGACGGCTGAAATTTGTCTCCAAGAACGCAGAGGGAGGTGAATCTTGAGAACCTACCCAATCGCACTGGGTTCATTGTCAACGTCTTTTTTAGACCTGTGCACCACTGCCAAGAATTTTAATTGTCCCAGAAATTATACATGGTAATTTCAGCTTATAAAAATCTTTGTAAAATTAGAACTTGGATACATCTTCAGAAAAAGGAAACCCAAACCTCACTCACCTCTCAGGCATATTTAGTATTGAAAAAACAATCCGCATATTTGCATATGATGTTCTAAATAAGAACCATTTGCTCATAATAAAGCTGAAACAAGGCACAGTTCCCTTTATTAAAAAACGTTGGCATGAAAAGTTTGCATGTAGGGACGTTTCTACACGTGTCCCAAAATAGTTGCTTTAAAATAGTTAATTTTTTTTTTTTTTTTTTGCTATTCTACCACATTGAAGAAAGTTGCTGGCATTAAAATCCAACACATTAATTTTGTCTCCCTGAAAGCCTTCTGGCCAATTATAGACAAACTCTGGGGGCTGACACACAAGTAAATTCACTTTACTCTCATGATGTGGGTATTTTCTCCTTTTTCTAATACACTGTGTGGCAGTGACAGTATTGATCTGATGTTATTAAATATATTAAAACTCCAAAACTACTTTTGAAAATATAATAATTCTGCAAGTTTTCAGAAACTTAAGAACATTAAAAAAAAGAATAACCCATAACCGAACATTGGGCAAAATTTAATTCTATGTTATGAATAAAATCGTCGTTAGTTCCCCCAAGAAAAGCTCAGAAAAATAATGTCTGCCAGTTTCTAGCAACTCATGACAAACACCACGGCGAAGACCCCTCTTAGGAGCAGAAATTAAAGGGACAGTATTGTTGGGATTAAATTTCTTCTGGAAAATTAGTGCTCCAGGAAATCTTTGAAATACCCCCAAAGAGTTGATTGACCCATGGGTTGAGAGTTATCCCTGACGTGATATACAGTTGCTATGGCATGCAGAAAGAGGAAAATGGGACCAGGAAAACATTCCCAAATTAGGACAATTATATCTGTCCATCACAAATTAAGAGGAAATTATAAACCCCTCAGAAACAGAGGAGGGAGAATAAAATCAATTCTTGCTTTTATCCTTTTTCTGTCATATTGAAACTTCAGTGCCCAGAGCTTCAAGGACTTTAAAAAGTCAAATTGAATACAATCCAATTAGGGTTAATTTGATGTCTCATTTGTGGTTCAGTGTGGTGATCCTATGAGTAGGTTTATGAACCCAGAGAGCACACACAAATTAGCCTAAATTACACCGTGCTGGATGTAACCCTTTAAACAGCAACTTTTCCAAAGAGCTTAACGTTTACAAAAGTGTAAATGATTGGAGGTGGGTTTCGTGTGATGGACAGTGGGGTGTGTCCAGAGACCAAGCACTCGACCCCCTTGTTTAAGGGGGTTCTGGATGCAAATTTTGCCTCTTTTCCTGGAGAGCCACCTGGTTTCCAAAGGGAGCTGTCTCAGAGCCCCCTCATGGCTGCTGAGTTGGGGAGGAGGTTCTCTTTACAACCTCCCTCTGTGTCTCTAACCTCTTTCCACCCACCCATCCAGCCAGCCATCCACCCACCCACCCATTCACCCACCGACCCATCCAACCGTCCATCCACCCATCCAACCGTCCATCCACCCATCCATCCATCCATCCACCCCATCATCCATCCATCATCCATGCATCCATCCATCCACTCATCAACCATGCATCCATCCATCCACTCATCAACCATGCATCCATCCATCCACTCACCCACCCATTCACCCACCCACCCATCCAACCGTCCATCCACCCATCCATCCATCCATCCACCCAATCATCCATCCATCATCCATGCATCCATCCATCCACTCATCCATCCAACAACCATGCATCCATCCATCCATTCACCCACCCATTCACCCACCCACCCACCCATTCACCCACCCACCCATCCAACCATCCATCCACCCATCCAACCATCCAGCCACCTATCCCCATCCATCCATCCATCCATCCATCCATCCATCATCCACCCATCCACCCACCCACCCACCCATTCACCCACCCACCCATCCAACCATCCATCCACCCATCCAACCATCCAGCCACCTATCCATCCATCCATCCACCCATCCACCCATCCATCCACCTATCCATCCATCCATCCTTTGCTCACTAAGAAATAAAAGAAACATCTTCCTCTTCCTCATGTAGAGTCCAGCATCCCCTGGGGGTAGACCAGCATCATGATATGGAGCCATGCAGGCAAAATGAATGATGTAAAGATGGACCTGGGGCCCAGAGGGGCACCCGCAGAGGCCCTACGGGAAAGGCAGCAGCATCCGTCTAACCTCACTTGGCAGCTAAAAGAGGAGCATTGAACTAATCAGGGTGGGATTGTGCATGTGACGGGGGTGCAGTCTGGACCCTGCTGGGGTTTTTTTAATAAAAACCTTCCCAGTTGGCATAACAATGACTTCTCAGTGGACTTCTGCTGCTTAACCGCTTGTCAGCAGGCAACTTCCTGTGGGTGCCCTTTACAGAACCCCCATCAGTAAGGCCACATTTCGAATCACCACGAGATTCATTGGAAACGAACCTAGGGAAATCTCTCGAGCATCCCCCAAACAGTGGCCATCTTGCCTTCCACGTCCACAGGACCTTCTGAAGCTTGAGACAGAGCTGCACGTCCTACAGGAAAGTGGCCATTGGCTTTTTCCAGATCCATTGTCTGTGTCAAGAGAAACCATCTTTTTCCTCTTGGCTTCCCCAAGAGGTGTGTCTTGGGGTGCAGGGAGGTGGCAACTCTGCTTTGCATGAACAATGAAGGGAGAGCAACGTCACCAGGACAGAAGAGTCAGCAGCAGGGGGTGTCTTTATTTCTCCGAAGAAACATTTCACCTTGACTGTATGTCTCCTATCTCCTCTGGGAAGCTTGGCCTGTGAAGGTCCTCGTTTGTAAATATGGTGCTGGGCTTGCTTGCTACCCTTTGCTTGGGGTCGCCAGGTGTTTGCCCTCGGAGATGCCCAATCCCGTGTAGCTGGCGTTGTTTGCCCTCAGCTCACAAAGGCAACCGCCTCCCCGCAAGGGGACAGTCACATGTCCCCTGACAGCCCAAGCCTCCTGACCAAGCCCATCGTGGTCCCTTCTGAATCTCATTTCCGTGCCAGCCGCCATTTTCCGTCTCTAGCTGCACTGTATTTTAACGCCGCTTTTCGAGGCATTTATGATCCCTCCTGCTTTCATACCCTTCATCTTCAGCATCAGATCCTGCGTCTCTTCCCACTGTTAATGAAACTACAGCAGAACAGTGGGTCTGAATCAGAGGCCACCCAAGCGTTCTCCGCCATTCTTCCCAACCTGACATGAAATCATTAACAATTATTCCGTCATGCTTGAGTTTTCAGACAGTTGCTGTCTAATGATCCTTACTTTACCACGTGCTCCGAGGATCTTGATGAGATGGTTAGGCCAGGCTCTGTCAGGTCCTAATGGGATTCAGCCACAGCGGGCTCACACTTTCCCTTCCTTGCTTCGTGGACTTTCTCATCCCGAAATGAATTAATTTATTTGACAGGATTCAGGTGAAAAAGTTCCGACTCTGTGGCTTATGATTTAACAACTTGTTGAACTCGAAGGCCCCATTTGATAACCTAAGTGTCGCTGGATTGAAATCACTACTTAACTCTTCTTTTTGAAAAACTAAATGGCAGTAATCGTGTGGGCAAAATTACGTTCACACCTCCGCGTTAATATCCCAGGGTGCATCTTATAACAGTGAGTGACCCCCCAACGATGTTTCTAGGAGGTGCGATGTTTCTAGAATTATGTTACTACCAGGTGGGTTCAGCCCCCTCCCAGCCGGCCTTGGGAAGGTGGGTCCTAAGAGCGAAGCTGTTTCCTGACCTATCCCCGTTTCTGTAACAAGAGAGATGCCGGCATATTTACATGCCACGGAATTCCAGGGAAGGCTGCTGTGTTTATTTGTATGTGTTATTATCTGCAAGCTTCAGGGAGCACCCCAGTCGACGGTGTTGCAGGGCCCCTATTTTTTTTCCGACCAGGGTAAGGTGGACCTTTCTCTTTTATTTAGTTTTTAAGGCAAATCTCTCTCCACACAACGCAATGCATTTTGTAGGGAGCCCCCCCCCTCTCTTTTTAGTTTGACTTCTTCTAATGAGGTAGAATATATCGAGCAGTTTTCCAACATATGCCGTTTTAATTGAGACAAAACCAGCCACGAGATCGTCGAATCTATTTACCAACTTCCTTCGTAAACCTGACCGAAAACATTTTATTCAGACGTGTGCATATATATTTTTTTCTCCTCAGTCCCTCAAAAATATGTCGAGTGAAAATTAAGCCATATGAAAATGAACTCTTGTATATGAAATATTTCCACCGTGGTGCAGGGATCCCGTCCTTAGCTCTGCTGTGCGTGGCCTGGCTGGCCGCCCGCATAATGAGTGTGCTGTGGGGACCCATCAATTCTTGCATTATTTCCTCGTGTACCAAATGCATGTACATGATAGGTCAACAATGTGAATTAAATCTTTCCTTATAGGCTTACTGATTTTTTTTTTTCCTCCATGGGCCAATAAAAGGATGGATGAACATTCTTTTCCC
>NW_006787695.1:2094742-2100589 GCF_000442215.2 Lipotes vexillifer | reverse complement strand
CCTACAAAATGCCAGCACTTCCGTTAAAAATAAAATTCAGGCATGGTTGAGTAGAACAACATTTTTATCATTCTTTGAAGATGTGGGAAATGAGAGCTATCTAATAAAAAAGCTTCCAGAGACTACATTTTTCTTAAATTGTCTACCAGAAATAAGCAATTTGCACATGCAAGATTTTCTTTTTCCATAATTTTTTGGGGGTTGTTGTTGTTCAGGTATTGTTCCCACAGAATTGAAACGATACAGATTCACATCCAAAATAATTCCAGTGTAACCTTAATGAACTTTTTAACACACAGTATAAACGTTAGGATTCCTTGAGAGTGTAGGAGATTCTGTTTTCACTTTTGGTCCTTAAACAATGCATGCTCTTGGCGCTGCTACAATTTGGACTTGATTAGTTAAAAATAGCCTGGAAACATTTTGAATTAAATTAAAATAGCACCTGTCACTTCCTTTTCATGTAGTGTTCAGCATCACCTAACATTTGCATTTGTAGATGTTTTCCTCCCAGATATATTGGAAGAATCGTCAGCATTGTCAATAAAAATAGTATCAAGAGATGAATTCTGAGATGCACGTGACTTACTGTTTGGGGTTTAATTTTGGAAAGTCAAGGGAGAGAATAGCACGCAGCTGCCGTGGATGTTAATACCTTGTCACAGGTGCTGCATGTGTGAGCAGGTGTGTGTGAACATGCGTATATGAGTCTGATGTCGGGGGGGTTGAAGTCTGAGAGGGGACCCGTGTTCCAGGTGGGGCTTCACAGCCCCGGAGGAGGTGGGCTCCCCCTAGGGACCCACATTCCACGCAGACGTTCGTAGAACTTGAAGGAACCCCTCCAAGCTGCTTTTTCCAGCCACATCCTTTACTCACCGAGACATTGGGCATGGACTTATTTGGAGTTTGGTTAATATTTTCTGAAGGAGGTCTCTACATGAAACCACATGCCACCATTCTCTCTAAAACTTGTTTTGAAGATGTGCATCTGTTCCAAAGCAACTGATCTCTATTTAAAAAAAAAAAAGTTGGACACAATGGGAGTTTTGCATTTGTTTATGCAAAATCTCATCCTAGAGAAAAACTAGGTGAATGCAGAAAACTGCACACGGTAGAAACGAGTCTTTAGAAGAATGTACATACAACACACGCAGGGATGCCCACGCCTCAGACATCTCCCAGCGCCCTCCATTCATGGGGATATTAAGAAGGTGCCCCACGCATCCACATCTGGGGTTTCAACTTTCCCTCTGAAGCCAGACAGCCCTCTTTCCACGTTCTCACGATAACCCACGGCTGCAACCCTTCCAATGCCCAATTCCACAAACAAACTCGGAGTCCTTTTTCAGATCAAGTGCCACGGGCATTGGAATATGGAAGCATTTCTTACTCCTTTAGCATGTAGAAAAGCATGCTACCATTTTTCCTAGATTCCTGTCTTTTTTTAAGGGACCCTAATCCCATTTTCCCCCATCATGTCTGCGGTTACAGGGAAATTTTGCACAATGCAGTGATTTTCAGACATGCATATGTCTGTAGTCGCACAACGGACTCCGTCATCTCCTTCAATTTCTGTTTTCACTCAATTTTGAACGTTTTCTGTCCTCTGTACTCGCAGAAGAGGCAAGGGCGGTGGGCTTGCATATAACCCCAAATGGCTCAACTCGGAAAGAGGCACCTCGAGTCCGAGCAGGGTTGGTGGCAGGACACCGTCGTCCGCATGAGTTTCAAAGGGAAAACTGTCTTGCTGTCTCTTGAGATAAGTCTTCCCCCTGTTCTTGGAGGGAGCAGGCTCAGCCCCTGTCACAGAAACACAGAAGTCGACCTGGTACCGGCAAAGAGAAGGGTCTCCAGTGAGACCAGCGCATCCGGCAAAGAGAAGGGTCTCCGGTGAGACCAGCGCATCCGGCAAAGAGAAGGGTCTCCGGTGAGACCAGCGCATCCGGCAAAGAGAAGGGTCTCCGGTGAGACCAGAGAACGGTTTTGACCTGATTTCTCATCTTGAGATTGTTAACTCACCAGGTGACTGTGACCCACCCAGGGACAGAGACCTTCACCTGTAAGGTGCAGGGTGGAGGCAGATGACCCAAAGGTCACCTCCACACCTGACCTTGGGTGATTTCAAGGGCATCGTTAGCTTAAACTAAGCTGAGGCTCTGTCCACCAGCAGAGGGCACAGATGAGCCCACGGGGATGTCCCTTCAAATGTTCCTCTTGAGACCCTGCCTCTCTACTGCCTCACTCAAAGATGACAGTGAGCCATTGGTTTACAAGTTTAGGGACGACTTTACTTCATGTGAAAAGAGCATCGGTGCGTGACACTGACTTTTGGAATCCAAAACACAATGAAAATAGTCCTTTTCCAATATCTCCCAGTACAAAACAGTTTATAACTTAAGGATTATTTTTATATACCCTGGTTGAGACCATAACTTTGCCCCATATTTTAAAAATTTCCCCTATTGATTAAATAGGATTTCCATTTAGATTTCTGTGAAGCTTACAACATGCCCGTGGTATTTCGGGTATGGATTATTACATAGGTGACTCCACCTGTATAAAGTACCCCAAATATACAGGTTACCCCAACTACATAGGGTACCCTACCCTTGTAACACACCCCAAATATATAGGTTGCCTCAATACCATAGGGTCCCCCAAATGTATAGGATACTCCAACTACATAGGGTACCCCAATTATATAGGACACCCCAACTATATAGGATACTGTACCTGCATAAGATACCCCAAATATACAGGTTACCTCAATGCCATAGGGTACTCCAAATATATAGGATACCCCAACCATGTAGGACATCCCAACTAGATAGGACACCTCAAGTAGATAGGGTACCCCAACTTCACAGGATACCCCAACTATATAAGACACCCCGCCTGCATAGGGTACCTCACCTTCTTAGGGTACCCCCCCTATGTTTCATCCACGTTCATCCAACTGCATAATTCTCACACCGTCACCTTTCTAAACACATTATGTGTCACTGGTTCAATATCCTCATAGACTTCAGCGCCACAAACATAAGTTTACATTTTAAGGAACCTGCTCTGAATTGAGGACAGTGAACGTCTGTGGCGTGTGATGAGCCGAGTGGGGGATTCCCGGTGTCCTCCATGCGTTATGCAAATGCACCGTGTGGTCAGACTCGAAGCTGCTAGGGTGGCACCCTTTGCATCCCCGGCGGGGAATCCTGAGTCCCAGTGTCAGATCCCCGTCGTCCACACCACAGGGCTCGTCTTGTACTTGCATTTCAGCCCCATTTAAGATGATTTTGGAACCAGGAAAGGCTGATGTTCCAGGTCACCTCTGCTTTATGGGTGGGTTCCATCGGACTTTAATACGAGTTTTATTTTTTGTGTCTCCGTGGCTTGATAAACAAAAGCCAACAGAAAGGAGGGATGAAGGATGTTTTCTGTTCCATTGAGGACACACATGCTCTGTGCCTTAATTGATAAAGAAAGTGGGTCGCTGACTTGCCTCACATACCTTTTTTTACATAATAGGCTACTTTTAATGGCTCCTTGAAAACAATTTCTAAACATCGGGTAATTGCCAAATGCACTGCCCTAGCTCTTCTTTCGAATATGCCGATTTTTTTTTCAAAGTCTGACCTACTCTCCTTTCCCTGAATTCTTTTCCTTGATTGAAAGAGATACTTTTTAACGTGATACGTATCACCCAGTTGTGTCAGGGCACATATCATGAATGAGATGTAATTGATGTTCACAGATATTAAAGAATCTGTGCTAGATTTTTTTTTCTAATGGTCATGAGGCTCTTTTGGACACCCTCAAACCTCACCTATCAGTTTGGGGGCAACAGAGCGCTGGTAGAAAACAATGAGGTTTTGCTCTTATTTTGGGAGGAAAAGACCTAGGCCAGCCTGCTGGACGCAGAGGTGGGGGTTCAAAGATGTCCTCGTCCTGCACTGCTGTTTGAAGCCACAATTTAATGATTTATAGGGTAGTGTGCGAGCGTCCTGGGGCGGCTGTAACAAATGACCACCAACTGGGAGGCTTAAACAACAAGAATCCATCTTCCCCCATCCTGGAGACCAGATGTCTGAGGTCAAGGTGTCCCAGGGCAGTGCTCCCTCCAGAGGCTCCAGGGGTCCCTGGGCTCGGGGCCGCCTCCCTCCCGTCTCTGCCTCCGTCTTCACGGGGCTTCTCCTCTGTGTCTGTGTCTCTCCTCTTCTGTGTCTTAGAAGGACCCTGTCACTGGATGCAGGGCCGCCCTCACCCAGGAGGACCTCATCTCAGACCCTTCACTGCATCACGTCTGCAAAGACCCTGTTCGCAAATAAGGTCCCGTTCCCAGAATCCAGACGGGCATGAATTTGGGGAACATCAATTCAGCCCAGGACAGGTGAGAACCAGATTCAGGAGAATGTGGGACCCCCAGGGATATTTGCAGAGCTGATCACACAGCCAGACACAAGCCCCTCTCATGGGACAGTCCACCGGCACAGCTGGCAGACAACAGCCAGCAGGGTCCTGCCCACCCCGGGCAGCCACTTCCTTCCTTCAGAAAAAGTGCCCAAAGCAGTAGAGGCTCATCTTTGATGGAAGAAGGGCCTGTGAACACCCACCGAGCGCCCACTGCAGCTGGGAAAATGCACATCACGCCTGTTCCCTCTTTATCTTGTACAAGTCAATTACAGATGGCGCGTGTGTCACCTGAACCACCCATACGGTCGCCGCTTGTCACAAAGAAGTGAGATCTCTCCTCCGTCAAGTCACGGGTGACTTTGAAGCCTCCAGGAAGCCCACACCCGTGGCAGGTACCGTATTTGATCTCCGGAATTTGTGATCCTGTCCTGCGCACGGCTCCTGTGACTGCAGCAGATTTGGGAGAAAATGAATCAGAGAGTGTAAACTGTGATCTGAAAAGGGGATGCGGCCCGCCGGCAGCTGCTGAGGCTGCAAGCAGCTCTTTAAACCGGCAAAGGGTGCTGGTTGCAAAGCCTGACTTCCAGGGGGGAAAAAAAAGAAACTAAAAAACATGTTTTCCCTTGCAGCGTGAAGAGCATATCAGTCCTTAGCTGGACTTTTCAGCGTGAAGCAAGTGCACTGGTTCATTTCAAATAAACACTCTTTATTTATCTCTGGTCTATAAAGATGCTTTTCCATTATCTACGGCTCCTCTTTACGGCTGATAAAATAAGGATCCCAATAACAGTGATCTTTCCTCCACGGGACTCTACACTTTGAAAAAGATGACATTTTATAAAATAGATGACGTTTTAGAAAAATGACAAGTGTTACACCATCTGACGGCTTAGAAAGAAACATTCCCCTTTACCTTTCTCCGTTATTCTGCTTTATGAGATGTCCCCGGTTCTGTTATCTTTGTACTTTCACGTGTCTTTTTTAAAAAAATTCTCAGCTCGTTTTACAAACTGGAGAACAAGCAGCACGTTCCAATACATGGTGAATTTTGGCAAGGTTTTCAGAGATGCCTGGGAGTTTTCATGCACCCCTTTCACTGGTGATGAGCTCGGTGCTTTTCTTGAGCTCCTACAATGTACCAAGATCAGGAATCCGGGCAATGAACAGCCTGTGGTCACAAAAGCGGGATCAGCCTGTGATTTCCCCAAGACACTCAGAGTTTCCAGGTAGAGGAAACCAGGAGGACGAAAAGGTGAGACCACCCCAGCTGCATCTTGCATTGGTATGGGACCCCCATTTCTGATACAGCATCTCTGTGTGCGTTATTTACCTTAAAGGTGTACCTGTATTGTCTGAAATGAAAGTAGTTGGAATACAAGTTGCATGTTACCTTAGCTTCCAAAACGATGATGACAAAACTGTTGAATGTTACCGACATGG
>NW_006787695.1:2090746-2094578 GCF_000442215.2 Lipotes vexillifer | reverse complement strand
GGGTGGGCATGTGCTCAGGGCCCCACAAAACTCACCTGTGTGGCCAGCAGGTCCCTCCCACCTCCGTCTCCATGGGTTCTCCCAGGACCAGTGAGCCTGGAATCTGCCCACAGGTGGGTGGTAGGAATGGCTGCCAAAGCACAAGGCTGCTTTGGACAAGACCCAGCGGCCAGTCAGAGCAGGCGCCCCTGCTTCGGGCAAAGTAGTAGCTCCAGAGCACCCATAACCTTGTTTTATGGGGCTGCCGAGGCCGTAGTCTATAAATCTTCCCCGGGCCGCAGTAACCCCCATGTTTCCCCTTCCTTCTCTGTCCCAGTGCCTCCCGAGTGAGCTTATCCAATCACCATCCTTGCAAAGTTCCTGGCAAACGTGGGGACAGGGAAGGGCTCATTCTGCAGAGGGTGGAGAGCTCTTTTCATTGTAGCACATGCAAGGCAGTGCCCGGGTGATGAATGTGCAAGGGGGCTGAGACAGGAGAGCCCAGGATAGTGAGTTTGAACAGCACGGAGGTTTGCTTGCCAAGAAAAGTCATGGGAATGCTATAAAAACAAGCTAGGAGAAGTCAATTTGGGTTCTAGAAAGAAGGCTGAACTTTTTACCTGCACAGAAAAATTCACCTGCCCACCTGGGGTGCTGGGGAGAAAGAGGGGTGCCCAGAAGACCTCAGTGCTGACATTCTTGGGGACCCAAAGGGTACCTGGAAAGTGGATGTTCAAATGGAAAATCATACGCATATGTTCAAGGCAGCATTATTGACAGCAGCCACCCAAGCGTCCATGAATGGATGGATGGATGGGTGGAAGGATGATGGATGGATGGATAGGTGGATGGATGGATGGATGGGTGGAAGGATGATGGATGGTTGGATAGGTGGATGGATGGATGGATAAATGGATAGATGGACGAATGGATGGGTGGATGGTGGATGGAAAAGCAAAATGTGGTTTATCCACAAAATGGAATATTATTCAGCCATAAAAAGGGATGAGGCACTTACACACGTTCCATGATGCTCAGTGAAAGAAGCCAGGCACCACCAGCCACGTAGTGCGTGACTCCATTATAGGAAATGTGCAGATTAGGTAAATCTATGGAGATGAAAGTGGATTAGTGGTTACCAGAGGCTGGGGGAGAGGGAATGACTGCTTATGGGGACAGGGTCTCCTTTGGGAACGCTGACAAGAATATTCTAGGACTTGATAGAGATGTGGGTTGCACAATATTGTGAATGCGCTAAATGTCATGGAGTTGTACCCTTTCAGATGGTCGATTTTGTGTTATGTGAACTGTATCTCAATTTTGCTTTAAAGAAAGGCGTTTTGCAGTCCCCACTGAACAGCTGGTGGCAGGCAATGGGCTTGGGTCATTTATCGAAGAGAAGGACTTGTCTCCAGCTGAGGTGCCCATTTGCTCGGACATCAGGAAAATGAAACTAGAGTCTGTGGCAATGTGAAGGCAACGTCACGACTGGGAGAAGCTGCATCATCTCCCTAACTGGATATCAGAGAAAGACAGGAGTTATCCTAAGTGATAGAAATCCTCATGCCTGAGGAGCCCTGGGAAGAGAGAGACAGACAGAGACAGAGAGAGAAAAGGGGAGATATTGCAACAGTCAAACTCAAACCCATTCTCCCACTTGGACTTTTTCTAAAGCCAGAATCTGCGAGCAGGTGAGCTGGAATAATTCTAGAAAACAGCTGGTTCCATCTTCTCATTTTTCCGGTGGGGACTCTAAGCCCAGACTGAGTCTAACCCCTCAAAGGTATTTGAAAATAGGTCTTCAAGCAAAAACGGGTTTGTGGACCTTCATAGCAGCATTATTCACACAAGCCAAAAGGTGGAGGTAGGCACTGCATGTCCGGCTACGTGTCGAGAGCTGCTGTAGCCTTCTTGTTTTCACAAGAGGTGTTTGAAAATGGACCATCCCCAAGGAATTTAGCAGAGGGAGGTGGGGAAAAAAGAAAGCAGGCACTTGCAGCCGTGTGGAGTGCCTTGATCGAGCCATTCCTAAAGCTGGATATCACTGATGTTTGCATTACATTAAGCAAATATTTTCTGTCTCAATTTGACCGATTGAGTTTGAGGTGTCTCTGAGTGCTGCCCCAACAGCTCGAATGGATACACATCCCACAATCCTTCCTTCTCCAGAACCTCTTACACCACATCCCCACTTCTAGAATGGGGTTCCCACTTCTGATACCATGGCTAAAAGCCACCAGCGTGCCTCAGTAGGGCCATTCATTTTGAAGGTGGCTTGCTTTCTTGGCTTGGTTTCTTGTCTTTGGGGTGAGATTCCCCTTGAGGCCTGGATCAACTCCATATTTGGAGGCACCTTACAAAGCCTTAGCTTCAGACGGTATCGTCAAAAATGCGTCTATGGATGCAAAAACCCCTTCCCTGGAAAAGGAATCATGTATAATTTCACACCAAGAATGCTTCTGAGCTGCAGCTCTGCATCAGAAAAGTAAATAAATAAAAAAAGAGAAAACGAAAACCTTTAAGCATTTTTATACCGTTCTAGTTCACTTAATTAGAAGATGTAAAGAGTCAGCACAAAAATATAGGTTTATCACGTGGGCCTGATTTGGGGGGTGGGGAAAGACATGGCTTAAATTCTAAACAATGGGAATTTTGTTCGATTTCCATCATTTCACTACTGATTAAATCTGAAAAGGTGAAAGGAAAATACACCAGAGAGACAGTTCCCTTCAAACACGCACTTTTAGGGAATAAACCTGAGTTTTACATCTTTTGTGAATTCAATTGTCTGTGGTGAGTGTGTGTGTCTGTAGAACGGGATCGTCTGATGCCTCCAGATCGTAAGAGACATAAATGGCAAAGTATTAAGGGGAAAACATTTAAATACGATCACTTAGACCCCAAACATATTTCAAGTGGAATGAGGCTGCACATAGAAAAGCAGATTTATCACAGACTTGGGGAGGCCAGAGGTGCCAGCTGGGGGAGTTGCAAGGACCTCAGAGCCTCTTACTTTTATTTTATTTCATTTTATTTTTCTGTGGCTCCCTTTGACCTTGTGAAGAAAGAACCGATTCATAAAGAAACTGCAGGCTCGCTCTCCCGGCCATGACTCTCATTAACACGTCCCCAACTGCAGGCAAGCCTATTTTCAATTTGCTAAATGGAGAATAAAACTTTACAGCCAGGGGTCTAGAGCATGAGTGGCAGCCAGCGGGCCTTGGAAGCCGCCAGCCAGCACCAATGCTTCGGATGCAGGCGAGGGGGCCCGAACAGAGACCCCCCGCACGTGGGCTGGGCCAGCGGCTGGAACAGAGAGCCTCGGGGAGCCGGTGGGGCAGGTAGGCAGGGTGGCCGGCAGGGCTCCGTGTCTGCAACAAACAAGGTAACTAGAATACATGTTTATGTCGGGACCCTGCCCAATGTCCGTGCAATTAACACAGCGGGTATCAAAAGCCATGATCCAGGTAAGACTGACATTAAACAATTAGACGGATACTTGGTACAATTTCCAACTTCCCTGCAGGGACTGGCGTGAGGTGGCCGAGCCAAAGGTGTCCCTTCCTCTCCTGTTCCAGAGCTCTGTCCCAAATCTAAAACATCCATTTCCCAAATGCGAAAACACTGGCTTGGGCTGCGTTCTAGGACCCTCCCTGCTGTCTGTGGGCATGGCATTGTGCAGGCTCCGAACCGCTGGATGGCCCTGGGTCCCCTCCACACCCCACATTCCCACATGCTGCATTTATTTGAGATATGGGGTCCGCCTGCCTGCCTGAAGTCAGTGATTTCAAGAAGGGGTGCCTGGCCCTGGCTGGTTGCAGAGACACGGCCGGCCAGCCAGCCAGCCAGCCAG
>NW_006787695.1:2081670-2090463 GCF_000442215.2 Lipotes vexillifer | reverse complement strand
CAGGTGGCACTTGGAAGCTTATTGAAATGTGAAGACTCATTATCCAGCTCCCATTTAATTGTTACTTTGCCGATAGAAAAGCCCTGAGTTTCTCTAAGAGGCAGGAGTGGGATATTAGTCCTTTTGTGCTTCCCCAGGGGAATAATCTTAAAAAATTTCCCTCCCTGTTTTTCCAGTGGCGAGAGGCTGCCATCACATTAAGTTACTCTGTAGAGTCAGGACATTTGGGGAGAAGGGCGAGGCGTGATTCAACCCTCTGGCTCCGAGAGAAATTGGTGAGGGTTGTCTCCAAACTCCCAGCCTTAAAAACCCTTGACACATTGACGTTCTCACTGGTAAGTGGAAGTGACGGAGCCTCGTCAACAAGAGGACATTCTGATGGACCCTGGCAGGGATCACGCCAGCAGCCTGATGGAAAGTGATGACTCCAGCGGGGTGAAGGCAATTGCGCTTCAGTTGTAGCCGGTGTCTGACGAGAAAAGTGAGGAAGCTGCTCAGAGAACTTGTGTTCGCCTCATTCCCACCTCAGTCATCTTGGAAATAGATTGCAAATTGTTTAAACCCCCCAAAATATGGCGGCATGAATGCCTCATTATGAAACCGAGTTTTGATACGACTTGGAGAAAACTAATAGGCTCCGGTGATGGGTTTCAGATGTGGGATCTGTGCCAGTACCAAAACGCCAGGCAAACGATGACGGCAAAAAAAAAAAAGAAAGAAAGAAAGAAAATAAAGGCTGCTGTCCTAGAGTGTGCCAATAATCTTTCTTGCTCTCTCTCTGTCTCTCTCTTTTTTTTCCTCCCCCCAAGAATCTAGTTGCATTAATGAGAGACTTTGCACGCCCTGCGTGGCCGTGACCTTTCACGTCGGGGACAGGCAGAGAAACACTGCCGGGGCCAGAGTGATGGGAAACCGGTTGGATCTGAAGGCTGCCCACACCCAGGCAGAAATGGTTTCTGACAAGTCGGAGCTGAATTCCCCCGGCACAGACACGGCCACCCCCTCTTCCTCGCCCGTATTTTGTTGTTGTTTTTTTTAAATGGTCCCAAATTGGCTGTTTAATATCTGAGCACTGCAGAGTCCCTGAGGATGTGGAAACGGAAAGCTAGTGCCGGGGCCACTGGAGGGGCCCCACCAGGTGAGGCTGTGGTGATGACAGCTCCAGGGGAGCCTGCTGGCGCCGGCTCTCCGCTCCTCCCTCCCTCCCACACACACTCCCCCCGCAACCCTGGGCTTCCCCCCAAATCCGAGAGTGACCTTGAAAACTGTGTAGGAAGAAATGAACGGAAGGATTTGGAGGACTTACCTTCCCGCCCTGCCACCCTGCTTCAGGAGAGGCACTCAATAAATAAAAGGAGAGATGAAATATGTGCCTTTCACTGCCCAGACCTGTGGACAAAAATGAGAAATGAAACGTGGGAAGGTGGTGTCAGACGGAGCAATGGCAAAAGGAGGTCTCCTTGGGGGTGTCCTGGTGATGGGCGGAGACACAAGAGACCGCCAAACCCTGTGCCCTGATTTATGGGCAGACCTTGGAAGGGACCTGGAGGCCCCCCTATGAAAGACAGACATTTCAAACACATCCTTCGGAGATATTTCTACATCAAGAAGAGGAGATATCACGCGAGAGTCCACCATGTCACAGAAGGGGGCCGAATCCCACTGGTCTGAAACCCACCTGGAAGTTCTCAGGAATACTTGCATTCTGTAAGATATAAGCCCCTGTCCTCCACCTGCATCTACATAGAAATGCCCCTGTCCTCCCTCTGGAGGTCCTGCATCTACATAGAAATACCTCTGTCCTCCACCTGGGTACCCGCATCGGATAGTAGAAATGTCCATGCCCTCCACCTGGGGCACCTGCATCTACATAGAAATGCCCCTGTCCTCCCTCTGGAGGTCCTGCACCCTGAGTGTAAATTCCTCCTGTCACCATCTTCTCTCTGTTGATCTAAAGAACAAGAAGGTTATCACTTACTCCTGAGATCCACTTTGCTGCAACTTCTGAGCTTTTTGCGGGGGCGACTTCTCGGGAAAGCAAGTTGCAGAAGCATCGTCGCCGTGAAGGCTGCTCTCCCGTCCCTTTTCAGGAAGACGCCACAAGGCATTCCCTCACTTCCCAGTGCTTGGCGCCCCCGATGATCCCAAGTTTTCCTGGGACGATGAAATCGCTGTCACCCACCTGGGCAGGCTAATGCTGTGGCCCCTCCGTTCTTCTGGTGGCATCCCAAGCACCCCAGCCTCTCGTGGAGGAAACACCTGTTTCGTCCATACCCGGGGGCTGAGCCCTGCCCAGCTGCCTCCGTCCCTCCTGCTGTGGCTCAAGGTCATCTCGGCCAACAGGTGTTTTCCCTCTGAATTGCCTCTTGTGTGAATTCAGCCCAGGAATCACAGGGCTGTGTGGCCAGGGGTCAAATGCAGCCGCGCGGGGTCCCCCGGGGGCCGGGGCTTACCAGGTGTTTAATATTATCAGACCTCATTTGCCGAGACGCTGATGGCGTGTTCTCCGTGGTCCCAAATAAATTTAACGAGAGCGACTTTCAAAGCCCACTTATTAGAGCGTCTGCTCAGTGGACAGGCAGGTTATGCTAATTCGAGAAGGCAGGCGGACCCTCTCGGAAAGGGAACACATGCGCTCCGCGGCCTGGCCCCGTTTGTGGTAATTTTGGGGTCTCATTTCCATTTGTAAGAAAGATAACTACTTACATATGGAAGCAATAAATAAGAGAAGTCATTAAAATTTCTCTCATTTAGAAAAAAAAAATCTTAATGAAGCAATATCTTTGCCAAGGCAGAGGCAGAAAAATGTAAATTAGACACAAGAACGAAAGCTATTAAAGAGAATTGCTATGTTGCTAGTGGTTTTTTTTTTTAATCTAATGAATTTATGAATTGTTGGTTGTTGGGTCACAGACTTGGTTAATTTCCTACGTGTTTAGCTCGGTGGGGAAGAGAGAAGGGGCTGCTTAGGAACCATAATGGTAAGTCCATTAGCTGGGTCTTGCTAATCAGAAGACAAATGGCAATAGCGATGGCCTGATATTAAGAAACGTGGATGCATTCTTCTAACTTTGGGGGGTTTTGCCCCGACATTTGTCAGTTGTCATCAGAGAACTGAAGCAGGAGAAGGTACAGTCCACCTACCCCACCGGCCACTTGACTATAAAGTTTACGACAAGGCTTTCGAAACGTCCCGTTCCCCATTCCTTCCAGTGGGACATACCCACGGAGCGTGGCAGTCACTGAGAAATGTACAGGGTAGTTGTTTTAGAGCAGAGGGAAATGCTGAACAGAACAGAAATCTAATTCAGCGGTCCCCGGGTGGCTGTGTAATAAAAACAGAGATACTCCTCCTATGCCACTGTGGCTCCTGTAGCAATTTGCAAAGTCCTTTGGTTGAACGGACAAGAGAAGGGCTGCCATGAGTCTCAGTGGAGTTTCAGGGGGAGAAGCTGTCTGCCTCTGCGCCCCTTGCTACACCCAGCTCGGGCAAGATTCTGGCATCTGGAAGTGTGTGATCGCCCTGGGGTTCCCCGTGGTTGAGGACTCCATTGGGATCAGCAGATGCAGCTCAGCTGCCCAGCACCAGGGGTGAGGTCACCTGGGGACCCCAGACTGAAGCAAACTGGGGGCCAGTGGCGCTTTCCTCCTTCAATGATCCTCCACTTCCCTGTCATCCAATCACTGCACATGACTCCCGTATGTCATAACTTTTCAGGGAAATCTCCTGAAGTAAGAAGGGACTCTGGTCTTAGGGACTGTCATAGGCTGAATTGTGTCTCCCCCCTCCCAAGTTCCTACATTGAAGTCCTAACCCCCAGGACCTCAGAATGTGGCTGAATTTGGACATGGGGCCTTTAAACAGGAGATGAAAGTACAATGAGGTCATTAGGGTGGGTCCTGATCCCATAGGACTGGTGTCCTTATAAGAGGAGATCAGAACACAGACATAGAGGGACGACCCTGTGAGGATACAGGGAAGAGACGGCCATCTACACGCCCCGGAGAGGCCTCGGGAGGAACCAGCCCTGCTGACCCTTGGATCTCAGACTCCAGCCTCCAGGACTGGGAGACATAAATGTCATAAACTTTAGGTTTAAGCAGCCCCGTGTGTGGTATTTGCTCAGCATCCCCGAGCAAAGTCATACCCTGCTATGCATGCTTGCAATTCTGCCAAGTCATTTAGGGAGATTTCCCCTTGTCCTAGGGGAAGAGAAGGCTAGGTTACAGAGGCACTGGTCCTGGAAATGGGGTCCCTTCCTCAGATAACTTCCTCCTGGTCATCCTGGTGGGAGATGTGTCATCAAGTGCACGATGACTGGGAAGAGAAATGGGGTCAGGTTTTCCCTGGAGGGCGGGTGTCTGCAGGTCTCAGAGCAAGCAGTCAGGCTGCCCCATCTTCTCAACGCTTTTGGTAAAGTCACATGTAAATGAACATATCTGGAGTACAGAGACCTGATTTTTGACAGCTCTGACCACACAAGCACGTGGGTTTACAAAGGAAAACTTGAGGCTGGGTTCTAGAAAGAGTCCTTCCTGCCTCTCTTAGCTTCTGGGGGCTTCAGGCGTCCCTGGGCTTGGGGCTGCCTCCCTCCTGTCTCTGCCTCTGTCTTCATGTGGCTTCTCCTTTGTGGATCTGAAATCTCCCAGTGCTTTTTTATAAGGATCCAGGTGATGGATTTACATTTGGGGCTTGCTCGGATGAGAAACACAGTCACAAAAGGGATACATATGGTCTGGAGTTCAAAGGGAGCCATCTCTGTTTCCCTGGCTAGGAGAAGCAAGGTGGGACTAACCCCATTTTTTTTTTTTTTTTTACGATATGTGGGCCTCTCACTGTCGTGGCCTTTCCCGTTGCCGGACGCGCAAGCTCAGCGGCCATGGCTCACGGGCCCAGCCGCTCCGCGGCACGTGGGATCCTCCCAGACCGGGGCACGAACCCGTATCCCCTGCATCGGCAGGCGGACTCTCAACCACTGCGCCACCGGGGAGGCCCTAACCCCATTTTAAAAGTAAAAATCCTGCTTCCCAGGAGCCCCCTCAGTTCCAGGCAAAGTGGAATGGCAATCACTCTGCACCTTGTCATTTGACCTCATCAGGGGTGCTGCCCTGGTCACCTCCTGTCCCCTCTGGCTTCAGCCGTGTACTTCCTGCTGGCCAGCTGACCGGGGCGGGGGGCAGGCAGCTCTGAGCATCACTTGCTTCTCCTCTCGGTAAACCATCCGCGTGTTGGAGAGACTCACATTGGAAAAGACTCGTCACTATGGGGTGTTACCTGGCAGGGTGACACAGGTGCTCCCAGGGGAATGAGCTGCTCATGCCAGGTAGCAACAGGCTTGAATGTCTACACTGGCTCCCAACCCTTTCTGAGATTAGATCTGTGACCGCACAGTGACAATTTGATCGGAGAAAGGAGCTTCTTGTGTAATGAATGATTCCCTGTACATCTCTTAGCCAAACAGACACTGGGAGATCACCCATACCTGTCGACAGGTGAGGACTCTTGGCTGAGAACTTCCCCACATATCTACAAACAACAAGGTGTCTAAAGGGACTTATACAGGGGGCTCATCATCCGGAGATGATGCAGATGTGATCACGGAAGTGAGAGTTCAGTGTGATGCCCTCTGAAGACAGCGGGAAGAGGTTGTGAGCCCAGGAGTACCAGCTGGCCCACATCAGGCAGTTAGTAAAAGGGGAGACTGGGGTCCCACTGAGTTTCTAGGGTCCATGGCCTTTATCGCTAAAGCCACCCAACTCTTATCTTTTTAATATTTTTATTTTACTGGAGAATAGTTGAGTTACAAAGTTTTGTTAGTTTCAGGTGTACAGCAAAGTGATTCAATTATACATATACATATATTCACTCTTTGTTAGATTTTTTTCTCATATAGGTTGTTACACAACATTGAGTAGAGTTCCCCATGCTGTACACTAGGCCCTTGTTGATTACCTATCTTACATATAAGTACGTGTGCTCCTCCCACGCTCCAGATTTATCCCTCTCTCACCACGTTTCCCCTTTTAAGCCCCAACTCTTAATGCCTCCTGGTGGGTGAGGGAAATGCCAGCTGTTAATGTTTTCCTCTTTGTCCTACAGCAGCTACATGGTGGGTATGCCTGACATTGTTTCTTTCCTTTCTAAAATAGCTTTATATATAAAACAGATAACCAACAAGGACCTACTGTAGAGCACAGGGAACCCTGTTCAATATTCTATAATGACCTAAATGGGAAAAGAATCTGAAAAAGAATAGATACTTGTCTATGAATAACTGAATCACTTTTCTCTACACCTGAAACTAACACAACATTGTTAATCGACTCTACTCCAATATAAACTAAAAACTTTTTTCAATAAAATGGCTTTATTTATACTCCCAAGGACGTGAAGTCGGTCTTGAAGAGACCTTGCTGCACCCCCATGTTCATTGCAGCATTATTCACAGTAGGCAAGATGGGGAAACAATTCAAGTGTGTGTCCGTGGATGAATGGATAAAGAAAACGTGGTTTTTGATACACAGTGGAATACTATTCAGCCTTGAAAAAGAAGGAGACCCTGCCACTTGAAACAACATGGATGGACCTGCAGGGCACGATGTTGAGTGAAATGAGCCAGTCACAGAAGGGCATATACTGCACAATTCCACGTATGTGAGGTCTGCAAAATAGTCAGACTCAGAGAAACAGAGGCTAGAACACCTGCCATGGTTTCTGTGGCTTCTCTCCAGTAAAACAGAGCAGGTGACATGGCTGGGTGAGGTTCTTTGCCAAGTAGGGAAGACACACACGGCTGCATCCCTCGTTCCTCTGTGCCCAGACCCATCTGCAAAATCTCCCCTTCTTCCGAGCCCTGTTCCGCAGAACCACAGCAAGGGACCCCCATTCTCTCTGTTCCAAGGAGACCCCGGGATGTTTTAATGCCGTTGTTCAAGTCAGAAGTTCATATTCGGGAGTCCCTGTCTTCCAACACCTCCCTGTCATCCGTGGAGATGCATCCTCATCTTCCAGTCTTTGGGCAGTGCAGATTGTACACAACAGGTGTGACCTAAAGATGCGTCCTTATGTCAATGCATTCAAAGTATCCTCAGAGCCACTGATTCCCCGCCACATAAAACCACACGGCTAAGTGTGCCTTCCAAGTGCAGAGAAGACACACAAAAATACCCGGGAAGGAACACCTCCAGCAAGTTTTTTGTGCATCTGGAGGTTCATCCATGATCCAAAATGCACGTTTGAATAGACAAGAGCAACAAACACTGTGCTTTCTTCACAGGGGTTCTTGCAGGCAAATATGGTACAGTGTAAAGGGCGATTTTCCTAAGTACTCAGGCTGGTGAAGATCGTTTGTAGCCCAATTCGGAGAAGGAAAAAAAAACCCTAAAACGCAGGGGCTGGGGACCTCAGGGAGGAGAAAGTACTTTAAGAGGCAGTGTGGAAAAATCCACCGCAGACTGCCGTCAGTTTTATGTCCTGACCACAGTGGGTGTACACGGAAATACTTGGGTGGGTTTCTGTGTGAATTAAAACATTTACAGAGCCCCGGACTCCCGTTACCTCTTAGACATCTTATTAAAGCCCCGTTAGTTTCAACAGGGGGCTTGTAACCCTGCTGGACCCCAGCACCAATAAAAAGCAGCTGCCACAAAGTGAAGGGTGTTAGGCAAACGCTCCTGGAGGAAGGGAAGGGGAGACCCGGCAGAAGCAACTCAGCCTAGAGGCAGGGCGTGGGCTGCAAGAGCGAGCGGGCCCGCGGGCCTCAGTTCTGACGGAAATGATGAGCTTTCAGGGCTGGGATGGAGCTTAAGGTCTCTGAGAGCCTTTGGGTTAAACGAGGGGGCAAACGTAAACTGCTGTGAAAGCAAGAAATAGGGCTCTGGACCGGCTGTACGGGTTGTGCGCTGTGCAGTGGGGCTGCACCCACACTCGGATCTCCAAGGACAGGGGAGCAAGCACGTGGGTGTCTCCACACTCCTGCTGGACCAGGGACACAGGACGGAGGGGCTAGAGCTGTCTGGGTGCCCTGATGTCCCCGAGCTGGGGAAGGAGGAGATGGGGTTGTCCCTACACCCCTGATGTCCAAAGACAGGAGAGGACGGACGTGGGTGTCCTCACACTCCGGCAGGACAGAAGCTACAAATGGAGGGGACGGACCTGTCCCCACTTCCCTGATGTTCCATGGCTGGCGTGGAGAACAAAGGGTGTCGCTACACAAGGCTGGACCAGGAACACAGTATGGACGGGATGCTGCTGGGGATAGACAGGGAGTCCCTGGCGACCATGACTCCGGAAAATCCTCCACCCCAGGAGGGGGCGTGTGCGTGCCCTGGGGACCAGGTTGGCCTGAGTCCTAGAGCGACACCCATGTCCTACACTCCCTGCCCGGTCCCTTCAGAGGTGTGTGTCCACCACTGCACACGAAGGATGCATACCAGCCTTCACACCACCTACCGTCCCACTTACCCCCTTGCCTCACTCCCTTCCAGCCCCACCTGCCGTACCCCCTGCCTCGCCTCCTGAACCTCGGCCATCCCGTCACCAACTCCCCACATCATCGACTGCCACTCTGCTCATCTTCCAGCCGACCTCACTCCCAGCAGCCCCTTCACTTCCTTATATCCCACCGTCGCCGCTGCCGCCCACACCTTCCCCTCCATCTACAGCACTTCCTCAAACCACGCACCCCAAAACCAATTCCCCAAACTGAAAACTTTCTCATCCTCAGCGTCACCTCCCACAGCTCCCGTTCCACCATCCCCGCCCCCTCCACCATCCCCGCCCCCTCCACCATC
>NW_006787695.1:2057982-2079991 GCF_000442215.2 Lipotes vexillifer | reverse complement strand
CCCTCCACCATCCCCGCCCCCTCCACCAAGTATCTGCCCATCCCCCAGCACTCAATCACTCCCCTCCTCTGCCTCCTTGCCGCCAACTCCCTCCCTCCCTTCCTCACCTCTCTCCTCTGCCCCCTCCCCTCCCCAGCTTCCAAGATTCAATCTCTCCTTTGCAGGACTTCCCACCTTGGAATCACCTCTGAGCGCCACTTTTGGAGGCGCGGAGAAGCTCAGAATTCTCATGGAGAGAAGGTCTCAGGGATGTTAGTAATAGAAGGGGTCGAACATCCATAGTAGAAGGATGGGCTGCAGGGGGTCTGAGATTCCCACGTTGAGGAGGACCTCAGGAAACTCTGGGACGAGTGTTGGTGCCGCACATCCAAATCCAGTCAGCCTCCCAGGCCCTGGACCTGGGCTCACTCAGAGTCGGGGCGCCCCTTGGAGGCACCCTATGCCCCTGAGCTGCTGCCTGGGGAGGCTGTGATGGGCGGGGGCTGGACCCAGATTTGGGAAAGCCTGCTAAGTGGAACTGACAAGTCAGCCAGGAGAAACACCGGGAGGCTTCCAAGAAAAGCTTGCTTGTAGTAGGGAGGGCCGTCTTGGCTTGCAGTGAGGTCACGGCAACATCTTAAAATGATTTTTCCGCTGCCCACTGTGCACTTTTCCGAGAACCTCTCTCGTTTCCAAATTCATGAATATGTCTGTCAAAATGTGAATCCATCTGTTTCCGATTCGATGGCCGTTAACTCGGTGGGTCATCCTGGTTTTTTCCTTCTAGGTTGACGTTCGTTTTAGCAAATGAGTGGAGCTAGGTGAGTTCTGACAACTGCGGATGGGGTTTCAGGGCTAAAAGTTGAAGCGTCCAGATGTCTGGTGTGAAAACCGCACGGCTTGCCTGTCCTCCAGTCTGGGTGGAGGAGAGAGGGTTCTCCTGGAACCTTCCCTAAGGAGGCAGCCTCCACCTGACCCCCCACCCCACGCCCAGCGGGCATTCACATCCACGTCCCCAAAACTGCCAAGACCTGAACAGTGATGGGGCCACAGCCAAGAGCTAGACCCTCTCAGATGCGGCACCCAAGGGAATCAAGACTCTTTACTGCTTAGCCAAGGGTTCACAGATGGAAGGTTTATGTGTTTTGTTTGTTTGTCTTTATTGAAGTGTAGTTGCTGTACAATATTATATGATGTTACAGATGTACAATATAGTGAATCACAGTTTTTCAATATTATACCCCGTTTATAGTTATTATAAACTATTGGCTATCTTCCCCCATGTTGTATAATGTGTCCTTGTAGCTTATTTATTTTATACATAGTAGTTTGTACCTCTTCATCCCCTACCCTTATATTGCCCCCACCCCTTGTAATCACTACTTGGTTTTCTGTATATGTGAGTCTGTTTCTATTTCTAAAAATAGAATTCTCATATGACCCAGCAAAACCAAAAACTCTAAAACCGTAATTTTAAAAGTTACATACACCCCACTCTTCATAGCAGCACTATTCACAATAGCCAGGACATGGAAGCAACCTAAGTGTCCATCACAGATGAATAAAGATGTGGCATATATATATATATATATATATATATATATATATATATATATATAGCTGCTATAGTTTAGTTTCACCTTTATCAGCTTTAGTATATTTATATAATTGGAATCATATGTTTATTATGTGGCTCTGATTGTTGTTGACTAATATGCTGATGTGATGCGTCCAAATTTTTGTGACTAGCTATAGTTAATTTATTTCATATATATATATATATATATATATATATATATATATATATATAAAATGGAATATGACTCAGCCATAAGAAAGAATGAAATAATGCCATTTGCAGCAACATGGATGGACCTAGAGGTGATCATACTAGGTGAAGTAAGTCAGAGAAAGACAAATACCATATGATCTGACTTACAGGCGGAATCAAAAGAATACAACAAACTAGAAAATATAAAAGAAGCAGACCAGGTGAGGGATGCATTTTCACCACTAAAGCACTCATGGTGGACGTGGGCGAGGAGGGTGTGAACGGAGCACCACGTACTTGAGGGACATGTTCACATGAACAAACCACAGGGATTAACGGCATGCCGTAGAAAACTCACTAATTTCGTTTGAGAAAGGACTGCTTTTCCTGCATAGTGTTTTCTCACCGATCTTCACTCAATGTTCCTACCTCTGCACATTACATACCATCAATATGTGTATGCAGATCAAGTAAAGGATGGAAAGAAACACCCGTGTTCCTTCCCAAGAGGGGAAAGGGATCTATTGCTTGAAAGAGTCAGAAATGTGGAAGGTGTAGCTTACAAGTTAAGTGCAACAGCTGAGCATATTAGGATAAGAGTAAAAAAAGCCACCAAGGAATCATCAGCATTGGATACAAATGGTGGCAAGCATCAGTACAGAACGCGTACTCAGCTTAGCAGATTTTGTTTATAAACATCATCTTCAGCCCACAGGATACAGGGTCGACATTTTGAAGAAATGAAAGCACACTTAGCAGCATTTATTTAAAAAGGCAAAGATAAGACATGGGAAAAAGAATCATGACTCCAAGAAACTTGGGGAAATCAGCAGCTTTCATGAAAATTGCAAAATCCGTACTTTTATGTACAGCTTGTGTTGATCACCACGAAAATCATCCGTGCCTGTTTTATGGGACAGTGAGAAAGGTCATATGGTGGGCGATGTGAATTTTTTAAAGGTTGGTCGATCGTAGTTTAAAAATAATCACTGTTAGTTAATGGCAGTGAGGCTCTGAAGTCACTGTGTGTATTGAATGAAGATGTATACATGTATGTATATATATATGTATATGTGTGCAGATACGTAGATAGATGATTGACAGGTAGATTGATAGATGATATAGATAGATAGATAGATAGAGATAGATAGATAGATAGATAGATTAGATAGATTATTGATACCTAGATAGACACATAGATACATAGATAGATAAGATAATTGAGTAAAAATCCAAATTAGGAATAGCTTCAAACCCCAGGAAGCTGACAGTCTCTGAGGAGTGGGCTAGTGTATCAAAGATGTAAATCACATCATAGATCACTACATCCGTTATAAGGGAACTCAGGAAGGTCCTGAACCCCCTGAAATGCTTTTCTTTATTGCATTAATTACTGATTCATGCACTTCTGCCGATGGATGATTAGAAGCTCCGAGGTCATACTTTAAGTGGGATCACTTGGTACAGAGACGTGCGCACCTTGAGGCCACGCGTCTTGCATCCTCTGCTCCCTGGTGCAGGTGGGGGCAGGTGAGGCCACGTGGGTGGTTGTGCGAACATGCACAGAGCACGCCGTGGTCACCATTGCATTTATAAATGTCACCTCTGGGGGCCACCAACTTGTAGGTCTTTCTTGGAGGTTATCTTTGCATCATGTCACACTCTGAGTACGCAGAGTGTGAAAGAGTATGCAATTTCGGCAATCTTTCCTGAAATGTCTAGCTGTGGAGTGGTTGATCGGATCGGGTCCCTGTTTGGGGGCGTGTGCAGAGAAAGAGGGTTGCTGGGCAGAAGGCGAGTCATGAGATGTGGGTTTCAAGTACCTTCTGGAACCATCTGCCTGCACCTGGAGCACCCAGGGTGGTGCCCGACACAGATTGTGTATTTTGCACTGAGGAGAATTAACTTAAAGCAAACCAGGGCTGATGGGTGTGGATGAATCCAGGGGTGATGTCTGGTTTACACGGAGGAAGTGGGGAGGAGAAAGAAGCAGACCGGGGTGCGCAGTGGACCATGGTGAGTAGGAGACCCAAGAAGTGGATGGGTGGATGGATTGGAAGGGTAGTTTGCCAAAGTCAAGGGGATCTCAAGGGAAGTAAGGAAGCATCTTGTTCCGAGAGGCATAACTTTGGAGACCATGGTGACGAACTTCACATACAGAGAGACCACTTCAAACAAGACGGCCCCATAAGAAGGACTTTGGGTCCCTTCTGGATGTTTTGGTGGTGGTGGTGAGGGCAAGGGGCTGCCATATTGAACTCATCAGATGAGGAGGCTACCTGGGACGGAAATGAATTGAAGGGCACATTTTGGCATAAGGAAGGGGACTATTCATCAACTCACACAGCGTTTTCTGAGCATCCCAAGATCAAGGTTGGGTTACAATGGAAACAATAACCTTTGTCCTGGTGGAGCCCCTAATTGCTTGGGGCAACAAGAGACAGTTTAAAAAGACCATTGCAATAGAAAGGTCATATTGCAACAGGTGTTGGAATCAGTCAGTCAGTGGATGGGTTGTCAGTGGATGCGTTGGCTCTTGCCTTGCTGTGGGAGGGACTTTCACCCAATCTAAGGAGAGGGGCATGTAGGGAGATTTCACTGTGTCTGACAGTGCAGAAGGGCTTTGTGGGCAAGACTTTTCACTGCAGGGGTTATCAGTAAAGGAAAGGGAAACTGTGAACCCAGAAGCAGGTTTCACACAAATGTCTCTAGTATTAAAAAGCCGAAAGCATCGCCTGACTCTTTGATTCCATCTGAGCAGTTAATTCCTAGCAGATGCTGACTTCCATGGGGGGCTTCACAGCCTTGATCCTTGTTTCTTCCCTGAGAAAGAAAAGATTACACTCTCCACACTCATCCACACACCCACCCCCTTCAAATCCAGTTATGCTAAATTCCACACTTAACCATTTTCTCAGTTGAGAGCAAAGCACATTTGTATTGTTACCAGAAGCTCCTGGTTATAAAAACTGGGGACACTTGTTCTAGGACGCACCTGAGATCCGTGGGAAGTATAATTGCTGGAAGATGCAGTTTTTCCTCCTCCGATTCTGTGGGCTATGGATTGTGTTCTGAACATAACAATCTTGCTCCGTGTATTAGCTTTTAGGGCTGCTGTAACTAGGCACCATAAACGTAAAGGACCCTAAATCCACGAACATGTGCAATGGAACCTCATTGGGAAACAGGGTCTCTGCAGATGTGGTGAAGTGAAGGGTCCGAGATGAGGTCCTCCTGGAGGAGGGCGGCCCTGCATCCAATGACAGGGTCCTTCTAAGAGACAGAAGAGGAGAGACCCAGACACACAGGAGAAGCCACGTGAAGACAGAGGCGGAGACGGGAGGGAGGCGGCCCCGAGCCCAGGGACGCCTGGAGCCCCCAGTAGCTGGAAGAGGCAGGAAAGACCCTCCCCTGGAGCCTCTGGAGGGAGCGCGGCTCTGAGACACCTTGACCTCAGGTGTCTGGTCTCCAGGACTGGGGAGGGATGAATTTCTATGGCTTGAATCCACTTGGTCTGTGGTCATTAGTTCCTACAGCCCCAGGACATTCATAAAGTTCATCCTTTGAAGACCAGCAAGGGAGAAAATGCCTTTATTTTTTTCAGAGGCATTGCCTTTCCCTAAATTCCCTACAAAAAGCATTCTCTGCAGCTGGAGAGCTCATGGACCCTTTTACCAAATGGTAGAGGGTTTGTGAGGTAGGTTTGCTGGGCCCCAGTGGGGAGGGAGCAGAGGAGATGCCTTGTACAAGAACAAGATGACAACCAAACACATCGGTAAACAGGTTTTCGTGTTTCCATTCCTGAGATACGTTCTGACTTAACTGTGTGTCAGGCAAAAAAGAGACATCTGAGAACACCTAGAGGGCACTTGGGGAAAGAGGAGGCGGATTTAAAATGGATACTCTCCTTTTCTGTATTTCTCGTGCTGTTCTGAAGGGGCAGATTCCATGTGTATTGCTTTTCGCTCAATGGGCTATGACATTGAGAGACTCTGACGGGCTTCTTTTGGGAAAGCTTTTTTTTTTTTTTTTTTTTTTCACATGATATCAGATTATCTTCTGCTCTTGGAGGACCTGAGCAGGAAAAATGCCCGGATGGCTTTGAGCAACTGTCCCGTGACTCTGAAGAAATGTAATTTTCGAGAGATGCCTGTCACCGCTGAACGGTCAGGGGGGCTCCCTGAGGCTTAGATCTTGACCTTCAGTTTTGCTCGGAGATCTCCAAACCGCACCCCCAGGAAGATGTGGTGCAGACGCTTAACGGGGGCACACGTGGGTCTTTTGCTCTTGCAGAGGTGGATTAGGCTCTGTCCTCCCGGGGCTCTGTAAGGAAGGACACACCATCTCTGGTGAGGGGAAGGCACTAGACGTCCACTGGCACAGGCAGGCCACTGCCCATCAGCCCCTGTCCTGGATGAGCCTGCCTGGAGGTGGTGAGATGTACCCGACGGGGCTGCAGGATCCCTACGGCACAGACATCCCAAGTCTTCCCTCTGTGCCTCTCTTTGGCAGCTCTGACCCTCCTCACCTGTTGCATTTCCTTCTGATTTGCTTCCCTCTGGGATCATTTCAAAAGTTCTGCTTTTAGTGCCCATGAGCAGAAGCTATTTAGGAGGCCAGGGTTCCTCGCCGAGTCGTGTACAGGATGTTTGAAGCATCTGCCAGGCTTCTGAATAACTCCACTTGCTCTGGGACATTCTTTTAGAGCCGGTTTTCCGTGCCTTTAATGACCTTTCTTCCACAGGTCTCCGAGTATTTCTCAACTGCTTCCATTATGAATCCCACAAGCAGAAGGAATAAATTCCATATGACGGCTTTATATATATATATATATATATATATACACATATATCCACTCTTTTTTATTTTTTTAGATTCTTTTCCTATCTAGGCGATTACAGTGTATTGAGTAGAGTTCCCTGTGCTATACAGTAGGTTCTTATTAATTATCTGTTTTATATGTAATAGTGTGTACATGTCAATCCCAATCTCCCAATTTATCCCTACCACCCTTTCTCCTTTGGTAACCATAAATTTGTTTTCTACATCTGTGACTCTATTTCTCCTTCGTAAATAAGTTCGTTTGTACCCTTTTTCCTTCTAGATTCCACATATAAGTGATATCATGTGATATTTGTCTTTCTGTGTCTGACTTACTTCACTCGTTAGGACAATCTCTAGGTCCATCCATGTTGCTGCAAATGGCATTATTTTGTACCTGACGGCTTTTGACGAGCATTTCCACAAAGCTGGTGGCTTCCTTTTAGGGCGATCAAGAAACCCTTTAGAAATTGGTAAACACTCAAGACACAGGTGGTACCTAGCACACACAATATCCACTTTTCTAAGCACATTATTTTGCTCTAGAAATATCTTCAACGGATTCCAAAATCCATCCCCAAAGCCTTCATAATTATCTTGAGTCACGGTTGAAAACACCAAGCTGTTCATACAAAATAAACATTTCCTGCTTATCAGTGAGGTTCATTTTTAAGTTCTGTGTGTGAAGCATCACTTCGATGGATGGCGGCTGTGATAACCCTGCTGGTATTCAGCCCTCCAGTCCATGACCTCCAAGAGAAAATAAATCCTCCTGAGTTCCGGGGCTGTTTGTTCCACAGCAAATGCTGGCTGTTACATACATTTTTCTAGCTAGTGATCCAATGTCTTAAGTTCTCTTAATATTAAAAAATTGCCTCCTTGCTCTGAAATGCATGCAGTGAAATCTCCCTCTGTAATTAGGCTGTAGAGAAACTGGATATTTTGATGGCTTTTGTTGTTGTTGTTTTAACTTTTTATTTTATATTGGAGTACAGTTGATTAACAATGTTGTGTTAGTTCCAGGTGTACAACAAAGTGATTCAATTATAGGTATACATGTATCTATTCTTTTTCAAGTTTTTTTTCCCAGTTAGGTTGTTACAGAATATTGAGCAGAGTTCTCTGTGCTCAGTAGGTCCTCGTTGGTTACCCATTTTAAATACAGCAGTGCGTACATGTCAATCCCAAACTCCCAATCTATCTCTCTCCCCCACCCTTCCCCCACTGCTAACCAGAAGTTCATCTCTAAGTCTGTGAGTCTAAGAAACTGGATATTTTGGATCAATCAAGTGATTGTTGATATTCTAACCATGGAAATTGAATTCTAATTAGCAGATTCAGTCGTGGTGAATCCCCTTATTGACTCAGTATTTTTGCATTCCATTTTGACGGTTCTTTTCTGAAAGGATACCTTATCTATTTTTTTTTAATGTAAGCTTATATCTGCTAATATGCAAATATATAAATATTCAATTAGGGGCTATAGATAAACAAGATCTGAGCCGTAGTGTAAAGTGGTTTTTAAAAGTCTATAGTTGATTAAAGACTGTATTTACTAGAATTTTATAAATCCCCCCAGTGTGTTATAAATTAATAATTCACTATATTTGTGTGCCGTCTACGTAATCCAGTCAATTATTAATGAATACATTTATTGCATATAAATAGTAAAATTTCCGTCTCATAACACGACCAGTGCTTCATATTAATATACTGAGAATGGCACATAAATAATGAAAGAAAGGTAGAATAAATAATAGTATTGGAGCTGCCAAGCATTTGTTTTCATTTTCTTAATTAAAAAAAAATTTATGGAAGCATAGCTGATGCACATTCCGAGCATTTGTTTTTATCCAAACACTTCAAAGTAGTGTCTGAAAAGGCAAGGAACAGATTGGCAGTTGGGCTCAGAAGGACATACACGTAAACCCTTATACTCCAGACAGGTTAACCTTCCAGAGTAGACAGGCATGGATGTCTCTGCTCTTCAGTGCAGTCATAGCAACAAGCATTTATTGGGCACCTACTGTATGCCAGACCCTGTACAAGGGGCTGACATGTACTCTGCTTAAGGCTTATAACCACCTGGCAAGGATAAGCCATTACCCTCAAAACCAGACCTGTACCCTATGACCCAGAAATCCCACTTCTGGGTAAGTACCTAAAAGGATTGAGAGCAGAGTCTCCAAGAGATATCTGTACACCTGTCTTCAAAGCACCATTATTCACAGCAGCCAAACTGCAAAAGCAATCCAAGTGTCCATGGACGGATGATGGATAAACAGAATATGGTCTATGCATGCACCACCTGCTCTTTTTGACACCAGCTTCCTTTGTGGACACAGCACTCCCTCCTCACGGAAAAAAAATACCCCTCCCCGATGCTCCGTGGGGCATGTGCACATCTGCATCTCTGCCTGTTTTCCACCCAATTACCTCCCAAAGCTTGTGAGCCCCAGGGATGCAGTGTCACTTATTCCTGCATCCTGGGATCCGACAGCCCCATGGCTGACAAAGGCTTGTGTTCATGGCTTTGCAGGAAAGGGAGCAATTTCAGAAGTCAGAGCTATGGGCCTGGGGCCACCAGGAGAGGGAAGAAGCCCCGTTTCTGTCGCCATGTTGGCACTCAGATTACGTCAGCTTCTAGTCCCTGTCCTCCAACCTGGAGTCCCCTCTCTCTTACTCCCCACTGGCACTGCCTTCCTCCGAAGTTCTGTGCATCCTTAAACACTCTGCAGGCATACCCGGTCTTATTCAGACATCTTCCCTGACTCGCCAGGCTGAGGATGGTGATTAGGTCTCATGTCTCACGTGAAGTCAGCCAGTTGGAAATGCCCTCAGCAATGTGTTAAGAAGGGTTCTGAGGCTCTGTCCAGCTTGAAGGGAAGAAGGCTGTGATCTCCCACAATAAGGGGCCCCTGTTGTCTGTCCCAGGGAAGGAGGCGCAGGTGGCAAGGCAGGAAGGAAGTCAAGAGAAGGCAGTTTCTGTTTTCTTTCTGAAATTTAAAAAAAATGGAAAGAAGGAAGCCTTGTAGGATATCACATGGGTAGGTGGCATGTCGAGTATTTTCAAGCTAGAGTGAATAATGCAATGTCTTTCTTCCTTTCTTTCTCCCTCCCTCCCTCCCTTCCTTCTCTCTCATCTATCTATCTCTCTTCTGTAATCTATCAATACATTATATCTACCATCCATCTATCTATGTACCTATCAGTCTATGAATCTATCAGTGTATCTATCTATTCATCCATCATATCCATCTATCTATTCTATCAATCATCTTTTATAAGTATGAGCTATTATATCTATCTATCCAACCATCCATACATCCATCCATCCACCCATCCATCTTTCCACCCATCCATCTATCTGCCCACACTCATCTATCTATCTATCCATCTATCTCTCTATCAATGTATCTATCCATCCATTATATCCAGCTAGCTAACTAGCTAATAGATATTCTACTATCTATCTACCTATGTATCTATCATCTGTCTGTCTCTCATCCCTCGCTCCCTCCCTTCATCCCTTTTTTCCTTCTTTCCTTCCTTCCTTCTCTTCTTTCATTTTCTTGCCTGTAACCTGGTTCTGTTACTGATTTGTCTGCAGTACTTTGGGCAAAAAGAAACACAACTGCACACTGAGTTTATAGATCTATATTTGGTATCAACTGAAAATTGGAACGGCATGGGCGAAAATGAGATTAACGGTACACTGGAGACATCGTTTGCAGAGACCTGATAAGTCCAGGATGACTATTTCAAGGCAAATAGAACCAAATGTCAAAAAAAAAAAAAAAATACACACACAAAATATGTGATGCTTATCATGGTTTAAGCTTATCAGATGGATGAGGGGAAAACCACCAAACACATGGAGGTTAATTCAGTGTTTACATGGGATTCTCATGATTGGAACCTTCTTTGTAGTAAGGTAATGTAAAGAAACATGAAAACACAAGAAGGAAAAATCTTTAGGACTGAGACGTGAGAGCGAATTTTGCAAAGTTCCGCATGGAAACCTTTCGTTTTGTCTTTGAAAAGGTGTGTTGTTTTCGAATATGGCAACCACCTCAAAGCTGTAAGGGCGGGTATGCGACGCAAACTACTTGGACGTTCACGTTTTCAAGTGTTTAAGAGCCTGGTAATGTTTGGCATCCCCATGTGTACGGAGGAGTGACTCTGGGCTACAATGGACCTTGAATGAATCTACTGTGGTCTCAGCGCCTAAAGGTTAAGGAAAAGGAGCTTGCACTCCCACAGAGATAACTGGAGTCTTTAGGATGAATTTTTAATGACAAAAGGGCCTAAAAAGAATCAAATTAACTGTGAAATCCATTGAGCCAAAGATTCAAGTCATAAAGCTTAAATAGACAGCAAGTCTCTGTGGCCCAGACTTTATTGTCCAGACCAGGGGACTGTCTATCCACCCATCCATCCATCTACCTATCTACCATCAATCTATCCATCCATTTATTCATCTATCATCTATATAACTATCTATCAATGTAACTAGCTATCCAACCATCATACCTATCTACCCATCTATCTATCCATCATCCATCCATCCATCATCTATCTCTCCATCCCTCTCTCCTTCCCTCCCTCCCTCCACCATCCATTCTCCCTCATATCATATCTATCTATCTATCTCATGTATCTGCCTATCTGTCCATCCCTTCATCCTGTCTTCCTTCCTTCCTCCTTCTTTCCTCCCTTCTTTCCATCCTTTCTTCGTCCTATCTATCCATCCATTCTATCCATCTGTCTACCACCTATCCATGTCACAAGAGTTCTCAAGTGTGAGCAATTTTGCCTTCCTGAGAACATCTGTCAATTTGTGGAGACATTTCTGGTTGTCACAGGTTGGAGAAGGGATTCTACTGGCATCTGGTGGGTGGAGACCAGGAACGCTGCTCCACACCCCACAGTGCCCAGAATGCCACACCCCAGAGAATGATCCAGCCCCAAATGTCAGTAATATGAGGCTGAGAAACCCTCAGACAAGTATTTGCCTCCTGGATGTAGATCTGACAACTCTCCAAAAATTTCCTTTCCTACCACTTTCTCTGATTTTTTTACTGTCACTCTTCCCCCTCAATATAAAAGTCAGGTTCACAGCCCCCAAAATGCACTCAGAACAAAAGCCTCGTGGCCCATCTTTAAGGAAACATTAACCAAGAAACAATCAAACTTGATCCTCTGCTTGGGGCTGGGCACAGCCAAGGAAGCAGGATTCTCTGGGGGTTTTAGGCAGTCTCTGTGGCTGCCCCCTGGGGCCGAGACATTGTGAAAAAAAAAAAAAAAAAAAAAAAAAAAAAGTTGGGGACCCTGCAGAGACCAGCTGGGCAGGGCTCCAGCCTTTGTGAAAGGTCTTTCATATTCAAATATGCCTCCTCCCTCCTTCCCTGGGGCTCCAGCTCAGCAAACTCATTCGTCCTTGGAGGTGGAATTTGGAAAGAGGCCCCCAGCCTGCAGGCTCACAGCTTAGATGCAGGGTGACCCAAGTGTCACTCCAGGCCAGTCTGTTTTCCAAGCAGAAACCCCAAGAATGTCTTCCAAGGAGCCTCTATTACCTGGCGGGATTTCTCACGCCACAGCCAACTGCCTTTGGCTGAGTTGAACAGAATACTCTTATATCGATAGCGCAATTTGAGTACATCCCCTTCTGGGCAACATAAGCCACATTCTGGCAAAGCCGCCTTGAAGGGCTGGTACCCAGGGACCCAGGCTGAGCGAATCCCAGTGCACAGGCCCTACTCTTGGTGATGCAGGAATACAGCAGCCCAGGCCTGATGCCCAATATGTAGGAAAAAGCCCCCCTCTCTTTGGGTTGTCTGGTTTGCAGATATTATTGATTCCATTGGGCAAATCCCTGACTCCAAAATAAATTAGGCTAAGTCAGAAGCCTTTGATAGTCTTTTGCTTTAAATGCTGTCTTTTTTTCCCCCTCCCCCGCCAAACCGTGGCTGATGGTCTTTAAATGAGCCTTCAAAGGATTCCAATTACCTTGGCGTATTTATCTCATCATCTCCAACCACGCTGTCCAAAGGATATGTTGTCTCACTGAGGATGCTGTTCCAACAAAATGCGTGGAGCCCAGATTCTAATGTTTCGCCTTTTGAAAACCTGCCCATTCCTATAAGAAGGAAAATATATATATATAATAAATGCTCTGCAATCCTGAACAGTATTTGTCATCTTTGCAAATCAGAACACTGGTTTATTACTCTATTATATAGACTTTTTAACTGTGCAAAGAGCATCGATTCTGAGCTTAGCCACATCCCTGCAGGGTGTAGAATGTAGGGCACTGGGCTACATGAGCTGTAAAATGACAAGGTTTTATGTTTGCTTGAAGGAACCGTATAAATGAAGATTGAAGGACCACTGGGTTTGTGTGAGATGTGAGGATGGGTGAGTGACCAGTGGGGAACAGCAGGAGGCTGGTTGTTCGTTGAGTCTTTAATTCAATGCCTCTTTATTGAGTGTCTACTAGGTAACAGGTAAAAGGCAGCACAATGGAAATAGAACCTCAAAGTGCCTGGTGCGGCATCTGCTAATGTGCTGGACACATAGGTGTGACGGGGTTCAGCTGACATGGGACCCCAAATACGGCCCCTTGCCAGAGTGACTGTTTTAAGCGGAAGGAGCTTGTGAAAACAGCAGAAGCACGAAGGTCACTCTCATCCTGTCTCCCTCTACTTTCTCCCCTGAGACAGGTCAGAAAACCCTCATGTGACACAGCCTGACACACAGGTCTGCTGAAGGTGGGTAGAGAGCAGCAGAGCATCTCTCTGGGTGGAGGGGTTGGAGGGAAACAGGGTAGACACACCCTCGGGGAGTGGTATGCCATCTCGGACAATGGGGATGTGGGCTGCTTGACATGGAGTAATGTTGGAGGGCAAAGTGAGGCCAGCAAACAGAGGTTCAGGACAGTTAGGGTTGTTGGGTGGGTCAAGGGGGTGATGCATCACGAAAGCTGGCTTGGAGGGCTTAGTGGGGTGGAGGCTGTAGGACAGATGAGGCAGAGTATTGGGAAGAGGGCATTAGGAAGTGGATGTTACCCAGAGACAAGCAAAGGTGTGATGGTTATTGGACCAGAAGTGGGGTGACGTCAGACAAGGGATTTGTAAAATGGGAATGTAAAAGGGACTGCCTCAACATGCTTAAAGTTGAAAACACTGGAAGAATTTACGCTGATGACACTGAAGAGGTAATGAAGATGGAGAACCACGAACCAGTAACTGGCAAAAAAATACCGGAGATAGGAAAAGTGTACATATGATGGAAATACAACATGTAGAACATATGAAAATCATGTCACTATTACAACGAAATAAACTTCATAGGAAACGTACTGGAGCAACTGAAAAGAAAAATGCAAGGTTTTACAGAGGCACATAAAAGAATACTTAAATAGAGAAGCATGTTGCCTTCCTGGATGTAAAGGTTTACTATTATAAAAATGTCACTATTTCCCAGATTAAGATATAGACTTAATCCCTTAGGAATTTTTTTCTAAGGTTTGGAAGTAGTAGAGTGATTCCAAAACTGTCCATAAGAACACATTGGTGAAGAACTCCAAGCCATTTCTGAGGAAGAGTGGAAAAAACGAACACGCATTAGCAGCCAATAAAGTCCTTTATAAAGACCCAATAAATGAAAGCAGTAAGGTCCTGGCGTAGGAAGAGACAGATCAATAACAGTTGAGAAATATATTGAAAGTTTATGATGTGACAAAGGTGGTTTTTCTAATTCATTCCATAAAAAAAAAGCCAAGACTTCTGTGCGTCACAAAATATATACAAAATTAAAGGGAACACGAGGGAACATTTGGAAAATATATTATGCACCAAAAGACATCATTAATCCATAAAGAACTGTTTCAAATCAAAGGTAATGTTCCCCGATCCGAGAGCCAAAGGACACGAGACAAATAGGCAATAATCAAAAGAAAATGTTCGAGTTCAGTAAACATTATAGAACACTTTCTTTCAAACAATGGGGTCCCATTTGGGTCTTGCAAGTCTGTGCTTTTCCCCCAGCAAGGTACTACCCGTGAGTGAGTTCTTCAGGGAAGGTGGTGTACAATTAGGACCCTCTTTCGGGAAAGCGCTTGGTTGACAAATGAGAAGGCTTAAAAATGTCCTCCTGCTCTGTGATCCAAGAATTACATCTCCGCTAAGTGCTGTGAAGTCAAAACAAACAACATGAACAAGAAAACAATGAGAGGCGTGAACACCCATAGTAAAGAGTATCTGTCTTCCAGCGGAGAAAGCTACTATGGACGATTTCATAAAATCTTTGCATTGTTTTCTTCTTGCACTTTTGACAGTTCCTACTGGGAACGTATATAAAGTAGGATTAAGAAACAACAAAGCACACTTTGAAGAGGTGTCTTGAGTTTGGATGTAAGAGGGTGGCGGACCCATCATGGCAGTAGGTAAGACGAGCCATGTCTAAGAAGCCTGGGAGAATGGTGGTCCCCATACCAGTATGAGGCGAATGCAGGGAGATGCCTGATGAGATAACGTGCTGGTGACACCCCACTTGGGATTATCCAGAGGGCATTTGGACAAGAAGGGCCAGGCCTATATCTGCACAAAGCCGTGCACAGAATTCTAGTCCACATGGCTGCATTCTCTGGAGCAATGGCCAGCATCACGAACGATACCTTCCTGGGATAGGGCAGAACCTTTGTATTCTGTTGCAAGTTAATCACTACAGGGATGTTACGTATAAGCTTAGATTATACATAATGGCCCGCCTCTGGGAACCAGACCTCCCAGGCAACCAGGATGAAGCTAAAATACCTTTGTTTAGCTCACGGGAGACATCCTGATCAGGCCCACCTGTGAATGGTTGCAGGAAGGAAGAAATTAACACGTCCCCTCCAGAGGCTGACCAGAACAAGGAAATATCTGACTGCCTTCTCTTTTAGTACAAAAGAAGGCTGAATTCTAACTCAGGGAAGATGGTTCTTTGGGACACAAGTCCAGCAACTTCTCAGTCTGTCAGCTTTCCGAATAAAGTCGCTCTTCCTTGCTCCAACAACGCATCTCTCGGTTTAATGGCCTCTTGTGCGGTAAGCGGTATGGGCTTGGACTCGTAACATTCCTTCCCACAGCCTCCTGGGTGGATGGAAGAGCCATGGGTGCAAAAACAGCATAGTCCAAGGTGAAGAGCACATACGTGTCCTCCACCAGGAGGAAGTGGACACTGGTCTTGTCCTGCAGTGGAATAAAGTACATCCTAATGGATGTTTGAGCTTCTGCCGTGGGTGGAAAGTTTCGTCTGCAAAGTTTTCATGGGCTGGCAGGAGAAATGATGGATTCATCCCACATGTAAAGTCATGTTCTCTTCACTGTGCTCAGTGGAGTAGGGCACCAAGGAGAACGTGACTGTGATGCTTTCAAACAATGAACATGGCAGAAAACCAATGGGAGGGGAAAAATAGATGGTGAGACCTCCCACCAGATGTGCTGGAAAGAGAGGAATCAGCGACACCCCCCCGCCCCAGAAGTCTCATCCAACGTCCAGTGGATACTGCTCTCGTGAGATACAAATGTGGATACTCACATCCATATGCACAGGGATGTTTCATCGTTACATGGGTTAAATAAACAACTATGTGTGCCTCAGTCGAGAGCTTGAACAAGTGCTTTTAGAAAAGTTTACAGGGAAGTGCATGAAACGTCATACCGGCTCTCTTCCTCACCCAGGCTGGCTGTCCCGCCATGCTGCATGCGAGAAGATGGCAGGAGGGGATGCTCAGGACACCGCCAGATTCTTGACGCCTCCCCTGAAACATCTGTTCTGGGTTTTTTTGTTTGTTTGGTTTGGTTTTGTTTTCCAGCTGGCCGTGCCATACCAGAGGGGAGGAAATGCAATTAAAATAAAAACGACCCACGAACGTATTTCTGAAGGCAGTTTGGGGAATTTCAATGGTGACCTCTGATTGGACCATAAATATAAAATTCATATGTGCTTGGCTTCCTGCCTGTAATTACCTATCAGAAAGTTCAGAGTTTAAATGAAATTCTTTGTGAAGATGAAATGGCATCATCGTAGAATCTGGCTGGCGGCACCCCCCGCCCCGAACACCCACGGGGTGAAGACACATTTTCACATTTCCAAGACGTACAACGGCATGTGGAGTCCAGCCATGTTGAATGTTTTAATCCTATCACAAGATGTTTGGTTTTTTATTAATGTTCCTCATAAAATGTTTCCTTCCTCCTCTTGAGGCACCTACAACCATGCCGGATGCGTGGAACTAGGCAACAGAAGGTCTTGCCCTTCAAAATTCCAAAACTCGACCATTTGTGAACTGAGGAACTGGGCTGCGTGTTTCCAGCTCTGTGGCCTAGAGGCCACGCACCGTCGGTAGTTATTCGCATGTCGTTGTCAAGGACGTCTTCCCACCTCAGAAGTGAAAGTTCTACGGGACGTAGACAGTCCCTTGACTTTTGCCTCCTTATGTTCTAAATTCTTCCGGGAAGACGTTAATCACTGAGGGCCCTTTCCAAGAACCTCTGTATCTATCCCAGTCACTGGGGAAGCTTACTGTTTTTGCATTCTACCATTTCCTCTGCATGGACGTGCTCATGTTCTCAAATTCTTCCTCGTGTTCCAGAGATTCTGGGTTGTCTGCTCTGCTAACAATTTCCACGGGCACAGCTCACTGGCTCAGACAATGATAGATTCATCTCCGTATGTCGAGAGCCGGGGTACTGGGGGAAAACAAACGCCGTACAGAAGTCAGCCATCACTAACGCTTTTCAAAGGGTCGCCGATGGTCTGGTGAATCAATATACTTCTAATGGATGTTTCTGTCTGCTCTACAAATAAGGCTGAGCCATGTGTTACAGATTTTTGTTTCCCTCTCTTTTCCTCTGCATGTAATTTTTAAACTCTTTCTTCTCTCCCCCTTCTTGGCTTAGTTGCTGAGACAGAGCTAAATCAACCTAACTCTAGAGGAGTACAAATTCCGGGTTAATCAGAATCTGTGCTTGTTAAGATAAAGACCGTGTAACATCTGGTCTTTATTTGCAGGGAGGTCTTTGGAGACGGCTGTGCTCTGGGGTAGCTGCGATGTGGATGCTATCTGGTGTAGCCTATGGGATACAGGGCCACTGTAAGGATGGGTGTGAAGCTGAGCCACAGGACTCACCTTGACCCCCAACGGATGCATCTCTGTGGCTCAGTGAACACTCTGCTTATCACTTGCAAGACCTTAGCAGGAAGCCTTGAGGAACAGCCCTCTGTAGCTCACGCCTTGCTTCTCAGCGGTTCGGAAAGATTCATCCTCTCTTACCTCCTGATAGCCTGACCAGGTCCTACGTATAAAACCAGAAGGTATTCAGAAAACAATAGAAACCAAAGAGCAAAGGATATGTTTCAGCTTTAAAATTGACAATGTGGGGCTTCCCCGGTAGCGCAGTGGTTGAGAGTCCGCCTGCCGATGCAGGGGACAGGGGTTCGTGCCCCGGTCCGGGAGGATCCCACATGCCACAGAGCGGCTGGGCCCATGAGCCTTGGCCGCTGAGCCTGGGCTTCCGGAGCCTGTGCTCTGCAACAGAGAGGCCACGACAGTGAGAGGCCCGCGTACCACCCAAAAAAAAAAAAAAAAAAAAAATTGACTATGTGACCCCTTCCCCCCCCCCAAAAAAAATAGGTATAAAAATCTCTTTAGCATCATTTAATCTACATTTAAAAGCACTACTGTATCCCAGATCACATTTTCCAAGATGTTGCCCAAGTCGAATGCATATGGCGTCATTTCAGGAAACCATCGCCCGTAAGAGATCTTTCTCCAATGGATCCCAAGTATAAGCTCTTAAAATTTAATTCTGGGATTTCCAGTTACATCTACAATGTGCCAGTTTCTCTGGGGGAGAGTTGATGTGATGTCTGCCGGCCTGTACATTTCAGGAAACGTGCTGGACTTTGAGACTCAGCCTTTATCAGCCTCTGTTTTCTCCACAGTCAAGTCGATGAGTGGAGGATGCTTCTAAAAATGCCTCGGCCGTAATGATCCACGGAGCTCATTAACCGAGAGCGGGGGTCTCCTAACTCACTCACTTACCAAGTGTAAATTGAAATCTTTAGAGTCTTGGCTGGTTCATTAGAAAAATAGGCAACGTCACTCTCGCCGTTCCCGAGACAACATGATAGATGACCTAACAAGCAATTAATAGGTTCATAAGTTATCTGACAAATCGATTTTGAGGCTGGACTCTGTCCATTACTTTAGCCATAGAGGTATCAGATTAGGATCGACTGCTCAGTGTCAAATGAATTCCGATGGACCCTCATGGCAACAGCAGTAACGGGTCCAGGACACCGGCCTTTTCCAAATGTGTGAACGTCCACTCTTAAATACAGGTGGGTGCTAAGGGTTGATTTTTTCTGAACAGTAGACTTTCGGGTCTGGGGGTCACTCACAGGGCTGGAGCTAGGGTGAGGCAACTGAGGCTTTGCCTCGGGTACAAAATTTAGGGGGGGGGAATGGCCTCCAAAAGTTCACCCAAGACAAATAGTATAATGCAATGTTTTTAAACAATCAAAGTGAATGCCCCCCAAAAAAATCCGTGATGAACAAATATCAACATTTTAAACGAAGACAGGATCTTTACAGGGACAGGAAGCAGCACATTGTAGAGTCCTACTGGAGCTTGAGGAGATGACAAAAGTCCTGATTTTGCCTTTTTTTAAAGACAAGGCAAGCAAGTGTCTCACACAATCCACCCTCGTCCCAATCCTGCCGGCATAATTGACCTATAAAATAAGTCATTCCCGTCTCAGGATCACAGTAAAATGATGCCTCCTTTCAAAGCACATCTTCTGGTTCTCTTTTCTTTTTTTTGAACGCTTGAAAATATTTTTGCTGTCCTAAGGGAAAAAAGCAGGTCGTGAAACTGTAATTTTGTGTGTGGGTGTGTTGTGAGAACAGTTAACGTGAGTTCTGTCCTCTTACCACCTTTTTAAGTGCACAATATATTATTAACTACGGTCCCAATGCTGTACAGATGATGGCTAGAAATTATTCATCTTACATAATTGAGACAATGAACTACTCCTTTCCCCCTCGTCCCAGGCCCCGGTCAGCCACCGCTCTACCCTCTGATTCTATGAGTTTGACTATTTCATGTTCCTCCTCATAGAATTGAGATCATGCTTGTCCTTCAGTGACTGGTTTATTTCACTGAACATAATGTTCCCAAGGGTCATCCACGTTGCCACATAAGGCAAGTTTCTTTCCTTTTTAATGGCCGAATAATATTCCATTGTGTATATTTATAACACCTGCCAGAGGGTTCATGCAAATGACGCTGTTCTCTCCCTTCACCCCTTCAGGAACGAAGTCTGAGGATGTGGATCCACTTTGGTCCTCTCCCAATGATCTGGGTCCCTTCCTTGTAGCTGAAACGCGAGCTCAAGGCACACGACGTGGCATCTGAAGACATCCATGTGGAGACATCCATCTTTGTCTGGGTGTATACCAGATGTCCCATTTCCATTGCCTTATTGTCTGTATCACTTGTGCTCGATCCCTTTCCTTTATAATCAGAAGTGCTGATGGCATTGGTGGGAACATCACCTCAGTGCTTGTTGATTTCTTTTTTTTTTTATACATAGTAGTTTGTACCGCTCAATACCCTACCCCTATTTTTCCCCTCCCCCTTCTCTCTCCCCACTGGTAACCATATTTATGGAAAATATGTTATTGAACATAATGTCCTCAAGGTTTATCCACCTTGTAGCCTGTGTCAGAACTTCCCTCCTTTTCATGGCTGAGTCATATTCCATTGTGTGGATGGGCCCCATTTTCTTTATCCATTCATCCATTGATGGACACTTGGGCTGTTTCTTCCTTTTGGCTGCTCTGAACATGCAGCTAAAAACAGACATATGCTCTGCCTGTTTTTAGAGGAAATTTTGAGAGAGGTTGAAATATAGACTTCTACGATGCAAAGGGGGAAAAGTATTTTATGAGACACTATGACAAAACTCTGCATACTCCCACAGACTACATTCAGAAGACAAACACTAGAAGAAACACAACACTTATGAGTGATCATCACAGCACAGTAGAACTCTTCAGTCCTCGCTGTGTTTGCCAATATTTCTCTAATGAATAGAATCAGGGGAAGAAAAGGTTTTGTTTGTTTTTTTTTTAGGTATTTTTTGATGTGGACCATTTTTAAAGTCTTTATTGAATTTGTTACAATATTGTTTGTGTTTTATGTTTTGGTTTTTTTTAGCTGCAAGGCATGTGGGATCTTAGCTCCCCGACCAGGGATCGAACCCACACCCCACTGAGTTGGAAGGCAAGGTCTTAACCACTGGACTGCCAGGGAAGTCCCAGAAAAGCTATTTTGTAAGAAGACAATATCTGACTCTGATGCAATAGGAGACTTGAACTGTATTACATAATTTTGTTTCTACCAGAACGTGAAACGATAGAAATTTATTTCGTTTCCATCCACTCTATGAGCCCCTCTGTCTAGGCAAGCTATTTCATGTTTACAAAATAAATTTTTAAAATTTGGACCAGTGAAATATGTTTTTAAAATCAACCAGACTCTATTTACACTTTTTAAAAATGCCTGAGAGGCGGAGACTTGAGGTCCCTCCGTCAGAGGGATGGTGGGGAAATTTGAACCGTCTGTGCTGTATTCATACCTTGTCATATTTTCAGAAGAAACCCATCCAGTCGCGTGCTTTCCCACCAGCTCTCTGCCTGTCCTGCTTTCAGTCTTCATCTTCTGTGCAGACCTGTGAACTGGCATCACCTGGATAATCCCTTCTAGAGGGTATGTTCCAAATGCTCTGATCTCCTCTGGAGTATTTCAAGCCACACGCTCAGTCTGAATGAGCCTGTCTGCAGCAAGAAGCGGGTCCGTGTCGTGATTTGTACAAGACTCAACTTTGCCCAGTAAAGCACATGCTCAGGCAGGGCCAAGGGTACCAGATCCACCTGTAAGAAGCTAACGTCTCACCCTCAGGTGAGGCACATCCCTCTCTCCAGGCACAGGAAAAACTCCTGTCTGGGTCCTCATTCGAAATAGCAGTGACCTGTGTCTTTTCAGAGGCTGTCTTAGCAGGGGCTTTACCAAGCCTATTAAGCATGTCAGTATATCCTGACACCTGCGATAACTTGAAATTGCCAGGCGGGGGTCCACCGGGCTGATCAAAAACAGTCTCCCCAAACAAACGTGGAGGTTACATTTTTAAAAGTTGATCCTTATTCTAAAGTCAGAGACCGTCTTGAAAATACAGCAGCATTCAGTGTTGGACTCCATGTCTGTACATCGATTACAAAATATGCCATCATGTGTCTGAAATAAATCCTCATAAAGGGCTGGTTGGAGTAACCTTTTCTCTGCAAGAGACACAAGTTTAAAAGTTTCCAGGAATGAGCTTACAGTG